>NW_008751775.1:179258-190636 GCF_000715545.1 Opisthorchis viverrini | reverse complement strand
TGACCATCGATGTCTTCGGAGCATTGCCCGAATCTGGTGGGAACACCGGATCAGCAATGCTGAAGTACGTCGAATGGTATTCGGGAGAAATAACTCACCCTCGATAGATGAACTGATCACACTGCATAGGTTGCGCTGGCTTGGCCACGTGATGCGTATGCCAGCCGACCGACTTCTTCAAAGGGCTCTTTTCGCACAACCACGTGAAGGGTGGAAGAGAGCCAGAGGCGGTCAAACAATGACTTGGCAACGAAGTATGAAAGCCATTACCAGCAAACTCAGCTGCGCTGGTCACTACCGTCTTCCTGGATGGGGACCCCGTGATGGGCCACATCAATGGCTAGAGACATTATCGGACATGGCCCAGTTGCGCCCTTAATGGCACTCATGCATCAAAGCTATTGCCTTCAATGCATTGCTCCCTTCCCAGTCCCCCCGGGCAACAGTCCACCTACAGTCCAGTATTTACGCACGAATTTATCAGCTCCCGCCTCCAATGCGCAGCTACCTACCCCCTTATATCATCGGTGAAGGAAAAAATGGCAGCTACAACCACTGTACAACGAGCACGCGGTTCTTACAGCTGACAGTGGTGATGATGTAACTAAACTGGCCTGGGATTAATGGATAGGAGGGGACAGAAAATAAGTTATCTATAATCTAGCAGGTACGTAGAACGGTGTACTTATTTTAAATTGAACAAATTTCCGAGTTTTAATCGATGGGCTGTCCGGTCGACTCACTTGTACACGCCTGGAACCGAGCAAGACTAGCTGCGTTGAAGTAGATCAGTGCACTGAAACAAGGCTTTTTTGGTAGGAACTAAGAATCAACTTAAACGACTACACAGTGTTAAGGGCAGGGTGAGAGATCAGAGGTAAGTGTGTGATCCAGTAGTAAAATGAACAGACTTATTCATTCTTTGGAAGCACCTGACATTTGAGTTCCAAGATCCATTTCTTCTAGTGTCTCCTCCAGATACTGCTTTATGTCAACATCCAGCCTATCCAGTGCAAAGCTTCTTTTTCGTCCAGTCGTCGTGTCCATGTTAACCACAATCGAAGGTCTTGAATCCACCTCATTCCAACTGTCAGAGTCCGAAGACTTATCCGAATCGTGTATTTCATGAGAGTCGACCCAGCTAACTTCATGTTCGGATACACGGCGCTTGGGGGTATTGACACTTACCCGAGGACTCCATTCCAAACTGACTCGTCTCATTTCCACAGATTTTTCTGAAGCCACACCCCCCAGAGATCTGTCATGTTCCGGAGAGAGGACAGCAGTCGAACCGATAATCAATCGGCTTGACTTGTGTTTTGCTATTTTCTGAAAACTTGTGCTGCTTTGGTTGGAATCGGCACTCACCGACCTTGTCTCATTGGACAGTGGAATGGAAGGCTTGAAAGCAGAACTAGACAAGCTCTCCAACTTATTTTCGGGTTCATCGTTCCTGGGTGCATTTGTAAGCTTATTCGTGATGATCATCGGTTGCGTTAATTCGCATTCCATCACATTTTCCAGTAGACTGTTCTCAACATTTAAAGGTAAACATGGGATTGATTTAGCGGAAACGTTTCCCAACACCGCCTGGTGACTAGGGTTAGATGGTTCATTGAGTCCCGTTCCAGCTTCTTCATTGGTTGGTACTTTCAAACGCCTCTTCACGACCGTGGTACAGTGAACCTTAACATTTGTCCCGTTTGCCAGAACCGTCGCGTAGAAGCTTTCATTATGGAACACCGGTTTATCAGATATGGAAAGAGCCTTATTTGAAGTTACGCGCCTTTTCTCCGAATGTCTTTGTTCCGTGTTCATGAAAATGATCGTTCACTGGACTTCATGTAACAAAAAAAACAAAGGTTAATCCGTAAATTCCCTGATCAACACATCTGTCTGTGTCTGACCTTGAAGGATTGATCCGTTCAAGTGGTTGATCGATGAACGGTAGGGTCACGGTATAGCAATGATGATTCACGTGCTTGTGAATGTCAGTGGCCAAAGAGGAAGTAGTCAGCTGTTCAGGCACATATTCTGTTAGAAGTAATATCCCTTGTCAGTTCAACGGCATCTCCGCCAAAAAGTGCACGACAAGGAAGAGTATAACTAGTCTCGATGTGCTTGTACGGTAGTGGGGACAGAGCCGTTTTCAACCCATTTGACTAGCGAAGGGTTCATATAAGCTGCACTATGGACATCGGCTGCATCCAACTCCATTCAGGTTCTCCCTTAATAACTAACTAACTAACTAACTAACTAATTAACTAACTAACTAACTAACTAACTAATTAACTAACTAACTAACTAACTAACTAATTAACTAACTAACTAACTAACTAACTAATTAACTAACTAACTAACTAACTAACTAATTAACTAACTAACTAACTAACTAACTAATTAACTAACTAACTAACTAACTAACTAATTAACTAACTAACTAACTAACTAACTAATTAACTAACTAACTAACTAACTAACTAATTAACTAACTAACTAACTAACTAACTAATTAACTAACTAACTAACTAACTAACTAATTAACTAACTAACTAACTAACTAACTAATTAACTAACTAACTAACTAACTAACTAATTAACTAACTAACTAACTAACTAACTAATTAACTAACTAACTAACTAACTAACTAATTAACTAACTAACTAACTAACTAACTAATTAACTAACTAACTAACTAACTAACTAACTAGCTAACTAACTAACTAACTAACTTACTGACTAACTAACTAAGTGACCCATTGACTGACTGACTGACTGATTGACTTAGTGAATGAATGAATGAAGGAATGAGAGGGTGAATGAATGAATGAATGAATGAATGAATGAATGAATGAATGAATGAATGAATGAATGAATGAATGAATGAATGAATGAATGAATGAATGAATGAATGAATGAATGAATGAATGAATGAATGAATGAATGAATGAATGAATGAATGAATGAATGAATGAATGACCAGTTACCTTCTATGAGCCACCTAAACTACGCTAGTAATTTTATGGATCGTCCGGTTATCCTGTCTGCCTGTCTCTCAGTATGCTTCCTTTGTCACTCAACTGCTCAAAATCTGGGAAAGCAACTTTAAATTTGTGATAATGCTAGCTAGAGCATCAAGGTCCTTAAGTGGATGAAACTTGCTGGTTTTTAACCGTACACACTATTAGGATAATCTGTTTGGCGGTGGTTTTAACCGTCCCATATGGTGCAATTATTGTAGTAGATCCGGATCAAAAAGGACAAACAATGGACCCGAGTTTCGTCCTTATTAAGGTATAACTTTAGTGCATATCCTTGGTTGTCTCAGAAGTTGAACTCCGGATATTTGGTACACGGGATGAGCGTCGGTAGGAGCGAAAATCGAGTCCAGTGTTTTTTCCCTTTGTTGTGGTCGAATAATTCCTCCACGATCCTATGGGGATTGTTCGGGCAAGAGTGATGTGAACATGAATTCCACAGACACAGGAGCCGTCTTAAGCTATTCATCAGCACACTCAAAGTCCATGTACACCAGCGTTGTCTCATCGCTGTTTCGTGGAGTCAGAGCGCTGTGCACAGAAGAGATCGACCGAACGGCAGCTCAAATCGAGATTGCCAACAAACGTGAGGAAATAGGATACCCAGTGAGTTTGATTAAGCGTCAACTAAGAAAGATATTGGCTCCAGTATCTAGACCCAGTAAGGAATGGACTGGCACAGCAGTCATTCCATATAAAGCAGGGGCATCGGAGGTTATTCGAAGACTGTTGAACTTAGCCAACATTCAAGTAGCTTTCCAGAAGGCGAAAACACAACGCTCAGTTTTGGTGCCATTGAAAGATCCTTGCTGGTTGAAAGGACTAGGGATTTTGTGTACAAATTTAACTGCAACGTTTGCGCTAAGGTTTACATAGGATAAACTGTCAGGGAGTTGCACACCAGAATTGATGAGCATAAAAGAAGGATTAACAAACCACCAAGGAATGCAGAAGAATACCAAACGCTGGTCAAAGACTCAGCGATAGCGGTATATGCCCTAGACACGTGACATGGAATAGATTTGGAGAATATGGAAGTTTTAAGACGGGAACTGAGATATACACCACAACGGCTGATAGCCGAGACGGTGGAATCGACGGTGTGGAACTGGCGAGCGTACGGAAAGCGGTCTTAGATAAGCCGAGTTGACACGTGACTGTTTGGTTGTCAATCCACGTAGGATCATTAGAGAAACCAGGGGGGACTGGGGGTGGAAATTCCAACCCGGTTACAGGTCACAGCATCTCACTTACACAACTATCTTAGCCCTAGCTCATCCACGCAGACGGACAGAAGTTTCAAACGACATTCAAGAGGGACCGTCAGATGAACCGAACCAGAAGAACTAGACCCTAGGCTGGACCCAAACACATGTAGGTTTCCACACCGACCCAACACTTGTTTGACCACTCTTACACACAAAAATCTCTCGGCCGACACACAACAGAGATTTAGCTTGACTTAGCTGATTGGTTCTCCTTCCGCCTTAAATCTTGACCAACCTCGGAACCTGGTCACTTGGCCTGATTAAGCTCTTGTGTCAAAAGCAAAACGTTGCTCAGCAATAGATCTACCGATTATCACCAAACTTTTTCGAATACAATGTTTTTTGTTTACGTGGGATGAATAGAGGTTACACATACGAACAAACTCCTTTGTTTGCCACCAAACTCGCAGCCACTCTTGGAGGTCATCCTCATTGAGGGCAAGCCCAATCCCGCAAAGATCAGAGAACATACCTCCCTCATTAATGGTGGAAGACAGTTGGTTCACTACTGAATTGAAAGAAGGGGAAATGACAACTGACATTCCTGAGACTTGGACATGTACGATCATGACAAGTTTCAAGTTCTTTACGAATATCTGATCGGTACACAGGGAAGTCAATGGATGGGAATCGCAACAGCTGTCTAAGGACGTCCCACTGCAGCAATCCGATGCAACTAGGATATCATAGTGGCACTCCGGGGGGTGGGGGGTACTGGGGAGGCGTGGCAAAGATGTCTTCAGACGGTTAGTAAGCTGTGTGCATAAGTTATCGCCATATAATGACGAACTACAGAAAAATCAAGTCAAGGCATGATAAAACACCTCAACCGATGCTTACGGACGATGACATAAACTGATTTTTTGGCGAAAAAGCAATATCAAAAAAGAGAGATTCAGCTGGGTTCCAGGTGAGTCTGCGGTCGAAATTATTGCAACTTTTTTCAGCGGTCCGACTGGTCCTTTCGATTCCGCGTGAACTTCGTGCACAGTAAGGCAGCTCGGAACTGAGTGCAGTGGTGACACAAGTGAGTGAGTTCATTGATACATATATATGGTCGTCAAAGGCTTTCACGCTTGCGCAAAATGAGGTTTGATTAAACTTTGTGTCATGCTGGCTGTTCTCTACAGAAGCAATTCAATAGCTCAACCCAAAGAATTCGTTCTATCACTTTTAGATTCTAAAATAGTTGTCTTTAGAAGTCTACCATCGTACAGAAGTAAGCGTTATTTAAATGAAGGAAACTACTCACAAGGTTGCTGAAAACGCTTCGACAGCCCACGACCGGTTTCGCTTTTCTTGGGGCTCATCAGGTAGGCGCAGTCCCCGAGTTTCCGTCAACCTTATGATCTACTTGAACCCAAATTGCACGGTTTTCGTGGCGGTTGAAACATGAGACGGCCTATGTGCAGCACTTTCAGTTGCAGAATATCATAAATGAGAAATTCAGTTGAGTCTCTCGTGAAAACCAAATTTATTTGCAAATGAGTGTAAACGTTATTTACTTCTCAGAAGTATTTTGCAGAAGGTTGATTGAAAGAAGGCATTTCGATTACTCTCTTCAGTATGTGTTGGAAAACTACTGTGGACGAAAAATCAGAACCTTCCAGGGAGGACTCCAGACATTCAGGTCGTTCCTTGCAGCCTTTTGTAATCAAACCTGTTAGACTTGCATATTCCACTTCAGTTCAGTTGACACGGTGAACGCAGTTCACCGACCCTTTATGGAATATTACTTATGAGGTTCACAACTAGTTCTGTCCACTTAGAGTTAATCAGTGAGGATCAGTCCCTAGTTGACCTGCCCCTCCAAGAAACCTCCAGATACCGGATGACTATGCAAGTATGTGCATTGGTTGGATAGATTCCAAGAGCCGAGTATCCTAGAGGCCTACCCTGATGGTTGACAAGGGATGAAATCTGCATATTCTCGCCTGGTTCAACTTTCTACTTATTACTCAGTCTAGCGGCCTTGGTTTCCTCTTTCATTTGTTATTGGTTCAACCCGTTCCCCCAAGGCTGGTGTCTATATCAGAGTTAACCAGCTTCTTCATAGTCTGGGATACTCTACCGATACACTGTGGTGGTTTCTGGCTGTGGACAAGCATGGGACAGACTATGTTCTTTTTACCACAAAAGCCCACTGAAGCATGAATGGCTGGAGGTGTAGGCACCTCGGAATGATTGTGGTAAGCTAGCACTAAGTCCCTTCCCCGCTCACCTTTACTCTTTTCTTTACAATAAGGCTTTCAAATAATTCATGGTTTTACCGCAGTGGAGCTTCGGTGTTGAACACTGATGTCATGCTGTCGATTATGATGATGACCCTAGCGTGGAGAAATGATGGGATCACTAGGGCTTCATGGTGCAAAGAACTACAGGAAGCTGGTTATTCAAACAAACTGGAATATGAGTTTTTCGTAACAGTGTGAATCATTAATGACGAGTTGATTTCAGCATTTTACTGTTCAGTTAAACAACCTACGTCTTTGGACCTCCCTCGTGCACGACGTCACGTGGCTACCATGTGAAGTAAGTTCTATTGATCGACGATACCGTTCAAACGGATCGCGTGATGTTAACTCAAGTTGGTTAGGGAGAATAAATGGTGGGAGCAAAAACCGTGTCCTAAAATGCAGATCTCACTGCCTGATAAATTAGAAAAAACCCATAGATTTCCAAGTAATTATCAGAGCAATTCCAACGGGCAGGCTGATAATGAAATTCGCCCACCTGCTCACCTGCTACCGCCACACCCCCCGTCGGAACCACCTTTCCCATTGCTTTATCCACAGACCACTAAGGAATACACCAAATTACCTCCGTTGTCTTTGAGTAAAGCAGACTACTTTGGTCGTACAACTTTCCCAAATCAGTCGACTGTAAAGCGCGTGCGAAAACGTATTTTGCAGGTTGATGCGCAAACGGAAACCGTGTGCGTTCCTCAGTTTCGTTGTTTAGTTTGTGGTCTAGATTGTCAACGAGGAGACATATTATATGCTCATTTATTGCTCTTGAGGCATGAATTCGATGCCTCCGAAAACCATTCGATTGGTGGTACATCATTATCATCATCATCTTCGTCATCCGATCGGTCCGGCCGACTTCACTGTCGACGATGTGGCAGACGTTGGGAGTCGGAAGTTGAATTTCTGTGTTCAAATCAGCACAGTTGTGTTCAGCAAAAAGCTGCCTATCTAAGTGGTTTTTTGGCGCCGAGTGACTCCATTCGTCAAGGCCTACCATTTGTATGCCTATTGTGCTGTACAGAACCACAAGAGAATGGCGCGAGACGATCCTATCCTATCCGGACACAGAATGGACTGATACCTAAACGACCGTTGAAACCGCACGAAGCTGCCATGCGATTTACCTCTAAGATCCACTTGGTTGTACACATTCTTTGCCGTCATGCCGTTCGGCGAAAAAGTGGAATGTGTGCCGAGTGTCCCCTCGTCAAACTAGAGTCACCTACAGACGAGGACGGTTCCGAAGAAAGTGCTTTCTGGTGTTTACGAAGTCATGAACGTAAGCCAAAGTTGCTCAGAATTCTCTCGGTTGATAGTGATAATTCGAGTTCCGATTCCGACGCAGAAACAGTATCGCCGGTGCACAGTGTGGACTATTCAATGTTGCGGAGAGAAGGTCTACAGTCCATCGAGAAGCACATCGATGAGTACCATCTGCCAATGTTTGAACTAATCACGTGGTACATGCAACATTCCTCATCACCACAATCCATGAATTCAAATATGCAGAGGACTGCCATGTACAGTTGCCCTATTTGTGACCTGAACAATTTGAGATTGCTACCGAAATCAAGCTCAACAAGCGGTGAAGACTATTCATCAACATTTGGTGAATGCGCCCCCATAAATAGTAATGCTTTGCTTCAGGCACACATAGTATGTTACCATGCAGGAGCAAAGGAACTAGACGCATTGCTTGAAGTGTGTCAAGTATGTGAGACGAGTGATTTAGCGCGAATGTTCCGAGGAACAAGACCTGAGTGTTCGACGGAACATGCCCAAGGAGCAAACAGACATCTCTCGCGGTCGGGTCATCTTTACCGATTACAGTGCCAGTTTGAACGGTGCGTTGGTCAAGGTCGATTGGATTCTGGGAGCCTGCATGTGAGTCTCGACTGGTCCACGGTTTGCCTATTTTGTTGGCGGAGATATGCGACGCATCTGGGCAGTCCGATGGCCAACCTGGTGGCACAAAGCCGATTACAGACACATTTACTTGTACAACATTGCGCGCAGCTTGGTGAAGGACGATCCCGCTGTTGTCAAGAGCTGGACACTTTCTGGTTGAAACCCTGTGGGTGGTGCGGTGCAACTGCGAGTTCCCGGGAAGAATCTGGTAAGTTATGCTACTGTGAGCATCAAAGTATATGTTATAGGGCTCGTAACTATTTGAAAAGTTACAGGCGTACAGGTTAACAGCCTCGTGCACTGGTGAAACATTCGTAACGTGAGCTTTGCTTTCAGAAGCTGAGAACTCACATTCTTGCACGACCGAGGATATGCAATTTCGGTGAGCTCCAATAGGTACGAAGCTCAAATACAGCACTTCTCCCCCTTGTTGTGAGCTCACCAGAATAATTACACTAGGATAGCAGAAAGACTGTTTGAACGAACGCACTAATTTATCAGCTCCCACCTCCAATGCGCAGCTATCTACCCTATCTCCCCAAGTCACACGTGAACGAAAATGGGGCAGCTACAACCACTGTACGACAAATACGCGGTTCCTTCGGCTGACAGTGATGATGAGGATGATGATGACGATGATGATACTGGTGATGGCGATGATGGAAATGATGATGATGATACTGGTGATGGTGGTGGTGATGGTGATGATGATGATGCTGATGATGATGATGATGATGATAATGATGATGACGATGATGATGATGATGATGATGATGATGACGATGATGATGATGGTGGTGATGATGATGACGATGATGAACGTGGCACCTGCATTCTCAGCAATATGGGACATGGTATAGCTTAATTGGATGCGTAGAAACCATGCCAGGGGTGCTGAATCAGGCTGAGTTGGAAGCTGCTAACATATGTCTTCCATGTGGGGCGGTCTCCCTTCGATTGTTGATGAAAACTTTGTCAGCTGCCAGCTCGTTGAGTGGACTCCATCTGCTGGCGCTCAATTCCAACGTTCGCAATTTTAACCTTACCCATAGAGGAAAATGCAGTTCACAGCAAACTGCCTTCTCCCTGATAGACCACCTCCAGGAAATGAGGGCGAGACGACCCCTCCCCAGTATGTTCACACGGATGAATGGGACAACACGGATTTCGATTTCCACTAAGGTCGTATCCTCTGGCATTCACGTGATAAAACATTGGAAAACTGCAATCATCATTGGACTTTGTTGTTTGTTGCTTGAGTTAACACATTCCTGCCATCTACAACACGGTAATTACTGCGTTGATAAAACTTCCAATAGAACTCAACAACAATTTCGTCTATCTTTGTGTTCATCAACTCAGTTTGTAGTAATACAGCAAATTGAATGTACGACCAGCCGAATACTCATGGCGTTGAAAGATCATAAGCTTAACAGAAACTCGGAGACTGCGCCTACCTGATGAACCCCAAGAAGGGCGAAATCGGTCGTGGGCTGTCGAAGAGTTTTCAGCCAACTTGTGAGTAGTTTCCTTTATGAAAGCAACCCAATTTGGTTTCGTCTGAGTCGCCGGTTATTGATTTCCTTCAGCGCGTTTGTGATTTGCAGTAACGGTGGATGTCTTGATATGACGAAAGAGCATTTCGGTGTAGAAGGAAATTACCTAAAACGTTTTGAACGGTGACACTGGGGAATGCATTCAGCTTATGGCAAGTTCCATCCTAACCCTTTTCGTACTCATCACGTTCTTCTTTGTTGAATGTAACTTTGATCATTTGTAGTAGATGAGAAAACGACGCCGGAGAATGAAACAGTCATGCAGCCTTCCGTCATTTTTCTCTCTAGCCACATCCACGTCAAATGGTCCTTCAGATAAGAAACCGCGGCAGATTCGGGATCCTCAATGGCAGCGATTACAGGAACAGTACACCTGGTTATTGGAACATGAGCGACAACATGCGAACATGCTAGCCGCATGGTGGTGGGCAAAAGAACAGAATTCGTCATCAACAATGCTCCATTAGACTTGTACGGTTTTCCGAATTTCGAGTCATCTCAGCTTTGTCCGTCTCCTGTACACCTGTGATCAATCCGTGTGATCATGCGAGTAAACCCGACTCCGTTTTATTCTGAAAAGACTCCAATTTGGATTTCAGGGTGGGGGTCGAGGAGGCCATGCAGAATCGGCCTAACCATCATTCATAGTCTTGAAGATTGTCTGTAGAATCATCAATCAGTGGTACGACAAAATCACTGATACTACTGCCGAGCAGTTAGGAAAACTCCATTGCAAGAGGCCTCTTGATCGAGACATTTACAAAAGGTGTAACGTTTTTCAACATATCCTGCCAGTCAGAAACTCACATGAACCACAAAAATAGGAATGTCGGTGTGGCAAATTTCTCAGAGTTACTGATAACTCACGCTGGGAACGACTGACAGGAGTAAAACCGAAGTGAGAAAGACTTAAGAAAAGCAAACTGGTTTGCACAGGAGAGCATTTCGCTAATTTTATGCAATTAAGGTCCACGTAGAGCAATTCGGGGACTGCGCCTACTTGATGAGCTTTTAGGTGGGCTTGATTGTCCCCAAGAATAGTTTTTTGCACACAAAGGCCAGGTTTATGCAACCGGATGGATAACGACTCAACACCGACGAGGAGTCGAGTTGGCGTAAACTTCGAGTGACTTACCTGGCGGCCGCCAACTACAAATCAACGCATGTGGATAAGCGTGGCAAAATGTGAAAGGAGCTATGCTAGCGGCGTTCAGTACTGTCTGCTCGACTTCTCCGATTCCACCACAGGACCCCTGGATGTCGTCGAGGTCGTTATCCATGATTGATGCCAGGAAAGCCATACCAGCAGGCAACGAGTACGACGGCGCACGCAAATCCCTCAAACGCCAAATAGTGAA
>NW_008751775.1:163933-171414 GCF_000715545.1 Opisthorchis viverrini | reverse complement strand
AACGAGTACGACGGTGCACGCAACTCCCTCAAACGCCAAATAGTGAAGAGTCTAAGAAAAGACCGAGAGCTCTGGTGGACATCGAAAGCTCGGGAGATGGAGAAGGCTTTTGCTACGGGAAACAGCCGTGTCCTTTATCAACTGATACGATCGACTGGCCCTAGGAAAGCAACGGTCAGCGAAACGATAAGTGAAAAAGATGGCTCATTAATTCACTCGCGAAATCGTCGACTAGAGAGATGGGCCGAACACTTCGAAGAGCAGTTCAGCTGGCCTCCTGCAACACAGCCGGTGGCCCAGTCGCGCCCTCAGTGGCGCTCGTGCATCCAAGCTATTGCCTTCAATGAATAGCTCTTTTTCCAACCCCAACCCCCCACTTGACATCCCACTGACAGTGCTGGATTTATGCACCAATTTACCAGCTCGCGCGTGCAATGCGCAGCTACCTACCCCCCTTCAAATCATCGGTAAACGAAACTGTGGCAGCTACAACCAGTGTACGACGAGTACGCGGTTCTTACAGCTGACAATGGTGATGATGACTCAGAAAGATATTATGATTAGAATCAATCGAAGGGTGAGCAACTAACTTGGAACTGGCCTTCTAATTCTCTGGGTGAACTTAACTGATAATTGTTCACGGACTGTATTAGACAAACAAGTATCTTAGCGAAATACTCTCATTTGCGAACTAATTCGGTTTTTCGAAAGATTCACGTGGAACCCAGCTGAATCTCTCGTTTGCGATGTTTCCAGGCAACTGAATGTGCTGCACCGGGCCGCCTCATGTTTCAGTCGCTACGATATTCGAGATATCACAATACATTCGTAATGCACTACTCATAAGGTTGTTCAAAATTCGTCGACAGCCCACGACCGGCTTCGCCCTTCTTGGTGCTCATCAGGTAGGCGCAGTCCCCGGAAACATCACAAACGAGAGATTCAGCTGGGTTCCGGGAGAGTCTCTCGAAAAACCAAATTAGTTTGCAAGTGAGTGTATATTCGCTAATTTCGTGCAATGTGGTTTCAAGTAGGACACAAGGTTGAAGGAAACTCGGAGACTGCACCTATCTGATGAGTCCCAAGAAGGACGAAACCGGTCGTGGGATGTCGGGGAATTTTCAGCAACCTCATGAGTAGTGCATAACCAATCTGTGTTTTCTTTCATCAGTGATTTCGGCAGACCGCCCCATGATTTCATGCTCGGAATGGGCTCCAATGGGAATTCGCTGATACCCAAGTCGTTTCGACACCTTCTGAGAGTCTTTGTGAAATCAGTTCAACACATGGCAAACGCATTTGGGCGGGTGTGCTTCCAAAAGATACCAGTTTTTGCTTAGATTTTACCGACAGTATATACAAAGTGGATCAGTTAACAGTTTTGGATGAATCTGCCCTCTATTAGTTTTAACTGGGCTTTCAGTGCGTCGTTCAGAAAAAATGGTGTTCCCTATCGATCAGGTATCACATGATATTCGTCTTTTGCTTGAGGGAATAAGGTTCTAAAATGATGATGATGATGACGACGATGATGATGGTGATGGGCTTGTAGTTGCTTACTCTCAAATATGTTTTTTGTTTACACTGTACTTCTGTTTCGGCGTTTACGTAGAAAAATAATGTCTAACGAAAAAGTGATAAAGTCATCCCGGGTAGACTTGGGAAAAATTGCTTCACCGGCGAACTGCACCTTATACCACCTACCCACGCGCGTAATCCGTACACAGGTTCTAGATAACGCTTAAAGTTATTTAACAGTTCGCAAAGAAGAAAGTTTCGAATAACTATGCACATCGCGAGTAAACTACAGCGTCTTCCTTGTTGACAGTTCCATGATGGGACTTTCCGCATTCGGATTCCCTGTGAAATGTAATGTGTCACAAACTTTTGATCCAGCGCTTAGCCCGACTGAACAAAGTTCTTGAGCTGGACGCCTAGTTATTCACTCGCTTCAGTACATCGCTGTTCACACGGAATCCTAGGAGAACAGGAAAATTGGACGGTCATGTACGTGGAACAGACTACAGAAAATGAATATGCATTGACCATTATCAGCCCGTTACTTTTTTTGTCGGAATGGCGTAGTTTTCAAATATTGACCGAAATTCACTGGCACAGCCACCTTGGAGATTCGCGAGATGCGCCTACAGCGCTTCTCTGCGATCTTGGTTCCACAACCCCAATGCTGTTCCTTTGTCCGCGATAGGTCAAAAGGCATGATAGCCTGAGACATTCTGTAATGGTAACGAAGAAAGATTACTACGCATGTGCTGCCAAAAGTCTTCTTCAAGATGTTACCCCCAGAATGATCGTGATGGGGTGAGGAGAGTCGAGTTAAAAGGGCTCGATTCTGACACTTGCAGATTCTGATCAATCAGCATAAAATCTTGTACTGGTTCGAAGTTGGCTCATCATATGTCTTTTCAATCGATGTGATACCCGGTTATTCAGAGAGGAGAATGACCCTTTAGCATTGTGTCAGGACGCGCTCAGACATGTGCAGAGAACGACGCATCCCCAAGGTCACCATCGGTCGCACACGTTCCGGATAGCAGGTGAGTTGGCGGAGCTCACCAAACACGGCCAGCGTAGTGGGCCTAAGATTGTTCACGACCGGAACACCGCCATTGGCTGTACAGAACGAACAAGCGAACGACCATATGTGACCATTTAGTTATCCTCACGCGGAAGCCCTGTACGTTTGTTCTGACAATATAGCCGTGTCCCGGGTTCTCTGTCTCGCGTAGTCTGGCAGGCTCAGTGAATTCATTAACAGTGAACTAACATTCGGGTAGATCATTCCAAACAGGATGAACAGGAAGTTTATGTCGTATTGCTGCAGGACTGAATAAGCAAACTTATTCGGGTGGGCAAGTCCATGGGGACCCCGGTACTCAAATCACCAGTGGTTAATAACATTGGTGAAATTGGCTCAATCGCGCAGTCCGTGGCGCTCGTGCATCAAAGATACCATCTTCACTGCGTACGTACCCGAACAAACGAAACATGCTTTCGCCTCCACTTTCTCGTGTTCCGGTGATCGAAACTGTAGCAGCTCGAACCAATGATTGCCTATGGCACACGGTTTATATCTGATAAATTGATTGATTGATTGATTGATTGCGGAGGCCTTCCATAAGGAGGTAATTCTCGAAGCAATGGCATTTCATCAAGAAAACATCCTGGAAGAAGCAACATAACTCGAAACACCGAATTCAGTCAGGTCTGCATAATGCTAACTATAACTTCAAACAGAGAACGACAAAGTAGCAATAAATATTTTCCCGTTTATTCGGTTTTATCAAACCGCAGTGAGGTTCAACAGATGCGCTTGCAATCGCGCCAAACCCGGAGGCACCCAACTTTCTGTAACCCTTCGGAGAGTTTCTCCCAAAAGCAACACCGTGGATTTCGAAATGACAGTGGAAAATGCAGCGATAAGGTCCAGAACTTTTCCAATGGTGTTTTTCAACCTGTGAGTGAAGTCAATTCATCCTCAAGACCAAGGAAAACAGCTGTTTCCACTCTATTGGGAGCTATCAGCTTTGTGCACTTCACGAAACTCCAGGGAGCACCAAATCCGTGATCTCCCGGCCAGTAGTTCGAACACAACCATTTGGCCACGAACGGCTGAACAGTAGTGTGATTAGCCCATGGGTGAAAATTCCATCCGAGAAGTCTTCGATCGAGGAGCCAGTCATCAAGTGTGACCACGTGATGTGGATCCGGTACTTGAAAGATGACTGAGTGAGAGTTAATCACACTACTGCTCAGGTGCTCGTAGCCGGCCGGGATTCCGCGGATTTGAAACTCTCTGGAGTTTTGTGAGATGCGCGCTGCTGATGTCTCTCAGTGAGAGTGAAACAGCTTTACAGTCCCTCTCGTTTTTTCAGTATTGACTGGCTTCTCTTATAAGATGAAATCTTCATTACAAAGTTCCAAAAGCTCCTCGTATTCAGGAGGAATTTTACCACCAAGGTGAACTTCCATGCGTTTGGATACCGAAACAACGCAAAGTGGGTCGTTCGTCCAGGCTATTCTAGTCGATTCATGGTAGACTCATTGCCATTCCCTTTATCACGTGAGATCGGTTAAGCGTGACGTGGTTGGCTGTTAGGGATCCTGGCCTGCTACTATCGGTCGATATTTTGTGAACCCCTCAATCGCACCATGATGGGGCACTTTCGCATTCATATTTACACCAACTTCATTGAAAGTCCACCAGGAGTCATTGAAAACTCTCGGTCCAACTTATAGTGCATATCAGGGATGAGTCAATTGCTCTGGTTACTTGATGAGTTATAGATCACTGAGTGTTTGAGGGCGCATAATAAACACGCCTCGCTAAGCTAAACCAGAAAGCAGGAACAGTAATCGAAAAACGGAGATTTTAATTTGACGCTTAAAAAAGATCTATGTGAATTCCACACCAGCTACTTCGTTCCTAACCATACATTTCTAAGTTCTGTTCGTCCGATTTTACAGTCTCCTTGAGGAAACTTTGTTCCATAAGAGTAAATTGGCTTAATACTACTCACAGGGTTGCTGAAAAACCCTTGAAAGCCTACCATCAGATTCAAATTTCTTGGGACTCATCAAAAAGGACCATGTTCACCTGAGAGATCAAAGGGACGGCGAAACTGGTGGCGGCTTATCGAAGGGTCTTTAGTGACCTTGGGTGCAGTATAACGCTTGAGGAAATACTTCAGTATTTTAACTGTCTTTAAGGCTGAACCATGCGAAAAACACTTTCCATGGAGAACCAGCTCCGACTGTAACGGGACTACATAACTGCCAATGGAATAACCGTTTCTTGTTGAGGCAGTTTTCATTGGTTGTTCTTCACTCGCCCTTGACAGATGAGTTCTATTCTTAGTATCGCTGTTCTGACCCGCTTGTACGCGACAGTGATCAACAGAGCAGCTGACTCGCATGTTCATTGATTTTTCTGGTTTGGTCAAGCGCACCAAGCGAACAATTGGCTATCCAGGCCGGGGTTCACGGTAATAAGAAGGCATTGAGCGACTGTGGTCCACAACAGTTACTCATAAGGTTGCTGAAAATTCGTCGACAGCGCAAGACCGGTTTCGCCCTTCTTGGGGGTCATCAGGCAGGCGCAGCCCCCCTTTTTCCGTCAGCCTTTTGCTCTACTTGAAGCCGAATAGCACGAAATTAGCGAAATACACTAATTTTCAAACAAATCTGGCTTTGAGGGAAACGCACCTGGAACCCAGATGAACCTCTCGTTTGTGTATTTCGCTAAACTTTATTGTCATTTCAAATGAAGATACTATTTCGTAGATCCTGATGCATCAGTTTAGGACGAGGATCGCAAGAACTTGACGTCTTTTGAGCGATAGGTGGGAGTATTCAGCAGTCTGTAATCACTGTCTGCATCTTAGCCCGTAAAATCCAGGTCTAACTTTGCTTGTGGCTGAAATTTTGGTGAACGAAATTTCCGGCGATTTCCACTTGATATGATCAAACAGGACCCGTCCGTCTATTGACGTTGGCTTTTTCAGTCCCAATGAGTCTTCTTAGTCCGATCTAATTGTGGGAACATCTCTGTTGCACTGTGAACCATTCCTAATTTAAACAGTTTACATCAAATTAACGAATGCTGTAATGCAGAACAGAGGCACGTTATTTACAATGTGATGGATACGCGGAGAATGACCCAAATTCGTCATTCTTGTACGCAGGCAGGCAGGCAGGCAGGCAGGCAGGCAGGCAGGCAGGCAGGCAGGCAGGCAGGCAGGCAGGCAGGCAGGCAGGCAGGCAGGCATGCATGCAGGCAGGCAGGCAGGCGCGCATTCATTCATTCATCCATTCATTCATTCATTTATTCAGTTACTCAGTCGAGAACTCAGTTTGTCTGTCTGTTTACTAGTCTGTAGCAGACAGCAGGATAGGGCTCAGATTTTAGACCAACCACAGCCGAATCCAGTCAAATTCAGTGCAAACTAGTATTTAAAAGAAGGAGGCGCTTCACCGCAGGTGAGAATGAATTGAGAGCTCACGAACAGCAGTTGGTGTGGATGATCAAGAGTGAATATTAGCATTTGACACAACACTGTCTCATCCACGTGATGAAAACTGGTTTGAAAGTATGCGATCGATTGTGGGCCTTCCACGCTTGCGCAAACCAGTCTACCTAAATAGCCCTGGCCATGTTTGCTGCACTGAGAGGGATTTAATTTGGTTATTCATAAATATGATTTCAGTTCAGTTTGTGTACGAACCGCACTGCAAACAGGCTCACCTTCCTTCTTCTGGGTCCGACCCTCCAGAAGCGCATTTCGAGTAAAAATGGAGGCACCAATACCAAAACTAGCCAGTAATAAATCTGTGGGGACTCTGACGGAAGATATTACAGAAAACCAAATAAAAACACCGTGTACCACTCCAGCAGGAGAGACCGCTGATGGAGACTATTTCACGTGTCATGAACAGAACCCAAATAGCGTAAGTTCAGACGTCCCGGTGGGACCGTATCTTTCTGATGAGAATGAAAACTGGGAACCCGACCTGCCTTGTGCAGAATCATTAGCCACCTCCATAATCTATGGGGACACTGATCAGTACAAAATCATTGGGCGCAATCATCACATAACGGACGATTCAACGACGCTCCAAGTACTCGTTCGTGCGCTAAAACAGCCAACTTTAGAGGAAAGTGTGCATGTTCAAGCTCCATCGAAAGTGTCATGCCTTCCCAAGAAAGTGGCAGATGAGGAGTCCATACAGTTTACATCGTCCACATCTCTCGTGACTGACGATTACGAGAAGAACCAGGAGCCAGTCAAAGCTGAAGTGCATGTTCATCGCCGGAAAAAATTGGAGTGGAAGCTCCAACCAAACAGTGAACCCCTAACATCCGAACCTAGGCCGCGAGGGAGTAGGAACAGTTGGACCGTCTACGATGACTTACTGGAAGATCTGGAAGATAGTCTGTGTCCAGTGGAAAGCCATACACACGACCGATCAAGCACTGGACTAGATCCAAGTGAATCTTTCAACGGCCTCGATCTGCCCGCATCAAAGAGAATGTATGAAATCATTGAAGACTATTTACAGCGAAAATTCCTAAACTTCTCGGGTCGGTTAGACCGAGATACAGACTATACAAGGTCGACGAAGATTTGTGCTGAAATCGCTACCATGACAGACGCTGAAGAAAGGGACGACGACGAAGAAGAGTCATGGTTCGCTAACCGGAGGTCTCAGTGTCTTCCAATGTGCCGATGTGTGCCCAAGCGGACTATCTCAAAACGTTTCTAACAGGACCGGAAAACGCGAACTGGGACCTCCCCTTACTAATCTCAACTCGTGGAAAGTCACTGTAGTAACCAAATACTTTCATGCTATTTCCTTTGATGTCCTGGTTCCCGATTGATTCGATAGTAAGCTTGGATTTCTGTTTGCTTGTTTCTTCAGTTTATAATCCTTGTAAGATCCGGGCGGTTACGGATCTCGCAGGA
>NW_008751775.1:162925-163765 GCF_000715545.1 Opisthorchis viverrini | reverse complement strand
GGAAGTAGTCACTGACGCAGCACGGATTTCTATAGGGGCAACAGCAAGTAAGTACCAAACGATGTACAAACATACATATAGGGGCAGTCTGACAGTGTGAGTTGGCCGTGACGCAGGAGGAGTCAGCACGTTCGGAATGTGAGGGACTGTCTTTCGGTCGGCGTCGACGCAGCCGCTCGTGTCGCATGACAGGTCAGATTGCGCGGTTTCGTCCGTTTAAAACAAAGCTCAGCAAAGGCTATCTGACAGGCGTGATACATGGGTAATACAAAATACTCATCCGATCAGGGCGTCAGGTCGGCGTAGTTGGCAGCGCTTTCGCTTCCCGTCCGGAGGATACGGGTTCGACACCCGGCCGAAAGCGGGTGGGCCCGCTTCTCCATCGGGGAGTGGGCGCTCGAAATTAGGTGCAATCGAGACGAACTTGCATGTAATTCATGAGTAGTCAGAAAACAAGGAAAGTTACCCTTGTTCACCGTTGATTCACAGGGGGAATCAACAATCCTATTAGAATCAAGACTGGTTTGCTGTGAGAAAGAAAGTACAAAACGAAGGTTGAAACGTTCACTGAGTTGTAGTAGTCTGGTGGACTAACTATTACAAAAGTTGCTTAGGATTGCTTGCCATCAAAGCACTTTCAACGGTAATAACAATAGGTGAATAGTGATAGATGTGAGGCAACAAAAGGAAACCATCTCGTACTATTACTGGAAGTGTACTGTGTATAAGCATCATCATCATCATCATCATCATCATCATCATCATCATCATCATCATCATCATCATCATCATCATCATCATCATCATCATCATCGTCATCATCATCATCATCATCATCAT
>NW_008751775.1:161106-162908 GCF_000715545.1 Opisthorchis viverrini | reverse complement strand
CAGCATCATCATCATCATCATCATCATCATCATCATCATCATCATCCTCATCATCATCATCATCATCATCATCATTGAAAACCACATCACACAAGAAAATCGATGCTTCACTGCTGAACTCGCAACCTCTCGGCCAATGGTTTGAACACATTTGGTCGACCACGAGCAGCTGATTAACAATGTGATTAAGTCGCACTTGCCAGATCTTCTCCAAGGAAGAATAGAATTCACCTGACGGGTGCGACTGGTATCTGCGGCGTCAGCTCTCGTGTAGCCAGTCAACACGTTGCCACACAATGTGAATGTGGTGATTGAAAGAGAAGCGAGTCTGTATCCTAAGTTTGAACGAAGCATTCAACTGGCCAGCCGCTCTCAGTTAAGTATCTGGGAGGAAACGGGTTGGACACTTTCTGCAGTTTTGTGAGAGAGAGCTCTGCCAGTCTGTTGGAGGCTTTTGAGGACTGTGTAGAGGAATTGCATCTCCAAGACTTGCAATTTGTGCTCAACCTACGGTGGACCTCCATCTGTCGAAAAACAGGCTGGTATGAAGTGGGTCACAAAACGGTCGTTTGCACGCATGGCCTGCCGAAGTTTAAACACTTGGGGGAAAACATGTGTAACTGTTTAACTCATGTGTGAAATCATCGTCTGTGAGCGTACGACGAATTTCTGAGGGAATTCCCGCCACTGTGCTTCCTGCAGTGGTTTGTTCATAAAGATAGTATCCTTCGTTCACTCAATTCATGTCCTCTCAGAATAGAATCTTCGGATGGAAAATTCACACGACTCGTGGGATATGTTAAACTACTAGTTTCTGAGTGGTGAAGAAGTTTTGGAATTTGATTCGGGATTTGATCATGTACAATACTTAGAAACCCGGGAGCAGTAGGCAACTTCTTCTTACTGTTGAAACTCATCAGTAATATCTAACTAGGACCCTTAAGAACGCGTGTCTACCTTACTCCAGATATCCCCAGGGGGAAGGGGATTAATCAGCAGTTGGTTCCAAGAAATTATGACTTGATCCATCACTCCAATTTTCTTGTTAACAGGTAATCAAATGTTTAGGAATACAGATCTAGCTCGCTCACAACTCTCCACAAATTTTTTTTAATCTATCCTGTCATCCATCTTCTATCACGTGTGTCAGAAATCCTCGGTAATTCAAATCAGCTTCTAACTTTCCTGAAAAAAGTAAATATGTTGCATTCATCGCCCACCGAAAGATGATCTATCCTACGGTTTCACTTTTCCAGATCCAATTTAGACGAACCTTATGGCTGTGCGGCAGTGAAGCACCAGTACCAACACTGATGTTGCTGTCTTTGATGATGAACCAAGTCGGAACTGTGCCGCCAATCTAACACCCCACGACACCGTCTTCAACACCTGTTGTAAAGCAAAGGCACCAGCATTTTGGACAGCACAACTGTGTGTGCTCCTTTGGTGTGAACCTGCCATGTAATTTGGATATGTGATTTGTCTTAACAAGCACTGCTGTGAAGTAGGAACAAAACGGAAAAAAGGCAGGTTAGAAACCTCCGAAAATTAAACACCTAACTAAGTATCCAATCCAAAGCTTTCTTCTGGCTCTCTCTCTCTCATGAGGTTGGGAGCTTTG
Organism: Opisthorchis viverrini; assembly: GCF_000715545.1. Taxonomy (NCBI): domain Eukaryota; kingdom Metazoa; phylum Platyhelminthes; class Trematoda; order Opisthorchiida; family Opisthorchiidae; genus Opisthorchis; species Opisthorchis viverrini. Next base: position 161,287 of record NW_008751775.1, on the reverse strand, counting down.
TGGTTCCCTCCCCGGTCCTACATCATCATCATCATCATCATCATCATCATCATCATGAGCATCCATCTCATGATCATCATCATCATCATCATCATCATCAGCATCAGCATCATCATCATCATCCCCACCATCGTCATGATCTTCATCATCAACATCATCATCATCATCATCATCATCATCA
>NW_008751775.1:153111-158113 GCF_000715545.1 Opisthorchis viverrini | reverse complement strand
GAAGTCATCAGTCCTAAATGCTGGGCCTACAAGGAGAGAGTTATTAATGGCGTGGGGAGGGGGGAAGAAAAAGCATGTGAAAGTCCTACATACCAACAATGAATTAATTGGCCGGCACAGAATTGCACGGATCTTCGTAATCTGATGATTCATCCCAAACCAAGTTCAGAAGCTGGTCATCTCATTGTCCACACGGTTTGATGAACAGTATTTAGAGTTTCTTCCTTCGCCGAGAGTTAGGATCCCTACCCTTGTTTCAGAGTATGATCTTCTGACAACGAATAACTTCAAAATGTCTCGTTTTCACCGTCATCTTCAGTATTATCATCATCATCAACAACACATTGTGTTTCACTGACGTACAACCAGGCCGTTCCATCGGAATAAAAACTTATAATGGGGAGAATAAAGAAATGAGGCACGAAGACGTAGCTACGACTATCCTAAAACAAACATCTGGGGTGCCTACACACTCAAAACTCCGTAAGACAATCCGGATAGAGCTTGACAGCCTAAAACCCGCTGATACGGGTTTGTGGCCATACAATTGTGTGTCTCCAGCCAAGCACAGGGGGTGTATGTAGACGTCATTCCACAAGACGGAAGAAACAATGGCAGGGAGACTTTTCGTAGCAACTTTCAATTCCTCCCGTCATGTCTAGGTTTTTGCATAAGAATCAAAGCTCTTTGAAGGTAACTCGTGGTACGTGGAGCAACCGACCGATTCACCAAAGTCCCGTTTCCTGATCATCACATACTGGATGTTTCTGCCAACTCCAACCATACTGAAGGCGTTCGCTTTTTTCACCAGTCTGTCGTACAACTTCATGGTGGAAGACAGTCGATTTGTGTGTTGCATCAGACACTGTAAAGGCGGAAAATGAAGAAAGTAAATCTACTGAGGCATTGATAGCAAATCGGACAAGGGAGTTGAGTAAACAGCATACTCAGTAATATAGCTACAACATTACGAAATCTAGCCGATCAGGTAGGACAATCAGACAGATACAAGCTAAACTCTATGGGTTCCAACAGGTGCGTTCTAATTCTTTTCACATTTTGTGATAAACTTTCACTGCCCTGTCTTTCTTCATCATTTTTTCCCAGATTGTCTGAGTGAGTACCTGGAGGTGCCTTGGAATGCTTGTGGTGGGTTAGCAATAAGACCCTCCCCCGTTCAGCTTGTATTCTCTTCTTCATGGTTGTACGGCAGCTAAGTATGAGTGTTAAACAATGATGCCATGCTGTCGATGATAATGATGATCCCTCCTCTGTCTAAAATATCACTTCTTTGTTTGTCGACTTCAACACCACTTTCAAGATCTTGCTACTCCCGTTTTCGCACTTCTCAGTCTGCCAGCCGTCTGGGTGAGACGTAATAGATACAAGAAAAGTTCGTTAATATCACCTACTGTTGGAATCGCAACAGCTTCTAATTCGGACCGTTGTAGAGGACGGTTCCGTCAAGTAAATGTTGTGAACTACGGTTTTCCTAATGCATTCCCAATACAATGAACCCGAGTCTGGATAGCCGCTTGATAGCCTGATGCGCTTAGTAAATTCAGAAATCCAATGAACGTGTGAATCAGCTGAACTACTGAACACTGGCGCGTACAGGCGTGTTGTGTGCGGCCGGAAATGGGCTGTTTATAAAGCTCACATGGAAAGTTCTGGACGGTCCGAAGTGATACTAAAAATAGAACTCTACTGTCAAGGGCATCTGAAGAACAACCAATTAAATGAGTCTCAACGAAAACGGTTATTTCATTGGCAGCTGTGTAGTCCAGTTACCCTCAAAGCTGGTTTTCCTAATAGTAGGGCCAACTGTTTCTCTGCCAAACAGGCTGGAACTCAGTATCAACGATATGTCATGGTTAGAGTAAGCGCAATAATCAGACTGACCATGCAATCGATTCACTGATTTAAGTAGTCCCCAACTTTTGACCAAGCAGTTGGCTGGATCGTTTTTCTATACCATTCAGCATTCCCTAGACACGGCCAGGGAAGGGTTACAAGGCCAAAAATATCCAGAAATTCATTCCATGCCCAATTCAGAGTGGCGCAAACAGAGAGGTGACCAACCCTTGACTTGGCCGAGGAGTATGAAGGAGATCACGTAACGCTTGGATGCTGTCAGTGCTACTCGCCTTCCAAGATGGGGACTGCGTGATCCTCACCGCGCCTGGTTGGAGACACTACAAGGTATGGCTGCCAACCGATGTCAGTGGCATTCTTGTTGTCAGTTTCTGTCCAGATTGCCTGAATGAATGTCTGGAGGTATAGGCACCTCGGAATGATTGTGGTACGCTAACACTAAGTCCCTTCCCCGTTCACCTTCACTGTTTTCTTTACAATAAGGCTTTCAAGTAGATCGTGATTGTACGGCAGTGAAGCATCGGTGTTGAACACTGATGATGATATGATGATGATGATGATGATGATCAGAAATTCATTCGAGGTTTATGAAAAACTCAATTATTACGATGCGCCTAATGAAACCAGTAGGAATCACTGTTTTGTTTCCTATTTTGAATCAACAAGGCGAGCTCTCACCACCAATAGAAAAACAGCCAAACCGGGAATTCCGAGGTTTTCCCAGAATATTTGCCCCACTTCATAGGAGTAATTATTGAATGCAATCCAACTTGTGATATCTGGAACTACAAGCAACTGATTGCAGCAAAATGAGACACCGTGGATGCATTTATTCAGATGCTTTCGTATCGGTTCGGCATACATTAGGAAGCCCATATTGCAAAGTCAGCGCTATAGTCACTGGTGGCTGTGGTGGAAAATACCAAGATTACGTATTCGAAGTTGCGAGTCTTTAGATAGTCTTTAGTAGGTTAGCAAACTTTCGTTACAACAGAACATAAAACGGAAGTTCTGTCGGAACAGCATTCCCGTTATTTACCGGATAACTGAAAGTTTCTTCGGACAAAAACACATTTACTGATGAGTAGTCGGCAACGTACGTCTGAATGTTTACCCATCTGTACGGTCAGAAACAGGACATTGACTTGGAGAGTGACCGGGTACTTTGCCGAATAGTTCGATGGTTTTCAGAATGTTTCGCTACACAAGAACTCTTGTCTACACTGGAATTCACTTTGTGCACACCATGCGTTCAGTCATCTGACCACTTAGTAGTTTAAGGCTATTGCTCACAGGACCACGGCTTCAAACACAGAAGGTAGGGAAATACCTTGGGGACCTAAGTTTGTTAGTAACTCATCGGGGGGTAATAGGGTTGATTTGTCATGATAAAAGCCAAGCCGGACAATTGGCCTTTCATAAACAGTGAAGGTGTGGTCGGATTCCAAAAATGGACACCATCTTTCCGCACACTGGCACTCGAAGGATGGACAGACACGTGATCCTACCATAACCTTTGGACTTGATTTCGTAAATTTAGCGTTACTTGACTTAAACAAAACTGCTGAGACGTGTTTATTGGCAAAGACCCCAGGCGAGTAGCGTAGGCGGGTGAGATATCGCTCCAAATTGACTGTCCAGTGTTCCTGGAGGGGATAGTATTCATGCACAAACTCAAAAGGTGATATTCCTACCATAACCATGCCTTTCAGAACAAAGCACGGCTCCGTCCAGTTTAACTGTGCTAGCTGGTGATGTACTTCAGTTGTGTGACAGTTCGGCGCAAAAATTTGGCGTCTTCGAAGCACCCTGCTCGACAGAACACTAGACAAACGATTTTGTAAAACGCCAAGTAAGGAAAACAGTTATTATTAGGTGGACAGACTGCAGTTTTCCATACGCGTTAGTTTGCTTTTACGATGCTTATTAGGCTTAATTGGTTCCGCTATAAAGCCACCCTAGGTTATCGTTGCCGTTTAAAAATTGGAACGTAACTGCACTGATGGTTATATCAGGGTTGAACAATGTGTGCAGCACACAGTAAAGGATGAGTTGGTGTGGCTTTCGGAGTCCTTCTAAACATGCGTTGAACTTTTTATCGGCGTCACTACCATTGCAGAACAAACGCAACTATGTATGAAGCTTAGGCCAGACTATCGACCTGATGAAATCAATTCAAGAACAGGTTGTCGCTACTGATGGACAGTTCACAGCAGTAGATCCACTGACAACTGTCCGATTGGTTTGGATCAATGGCAGAACAAAATGTCTATGAATATCGAATATCGTACCAACTGAATCATGAGGCGGCCTGTGTGCAGCACATTCAGTTGAAGAATATCATAAACGAGAGATTCAGTTGAGTCTCTCTTGAAAATCAAACTGATTTGCAAATGAGTGTATTTCTCGAAGACAGTGCCATTTGGTTCAAGTAGAACATAAAGTTGACGGGAACTCGGGGACTGCGCCTACCTGATGAGCCCCAAGAAGGATGAAACCGGTCGTGGACTGTCGAAGAGTTTTCAGCAACATTGTGAGTAGTTTCCTTTATGAAAATGTCTACGAGTTTTCAGCAACTTTGTGAGCAGTGTATTGCGTCTACGCAATATATTGCGATACTGGCGTATCATACGAACTGAGATAGGAATCGTCCTGGTGAAGCACATCCAGTTGGAGAATAACGTCATAAATAAGAACTTCGATTGGGATTTAGGTGGCTCTGCCGTGAAGACCAAAATTGAATGCACATGAGCGCATTTCGCTGACAATGGGGTTTTCTTTACTAGAGAGGAATGATTCCTCAATATTTCTGTGATGAACTGCTCATAAGGTTACTGAAAACACATCGACAGTCCACGACCGGTTTCGCCCTCCTTGGGGCTCATCAGGTAGGCGCATTCCCCGAGTTTCCGTCAACCTTATGTTCCACTTGCACAAAATTAGCGAAATACTTTTGCAAACAAATTTGGTTTTGTGAGAAACTCACATGGAACCCAGCTGAACCTCTCGTTTGTGTATTTCGCTACACTTCATTGTCACTTCAAATGGAGGCACTATTTTGTAGATCTTGATGCGTCAGTTTGGGAGAGGAATTGCAAAACCTTGGGTGATACATTACGAACATTAT
>NW_008751775.1:147892-148702 GCF_000715545.1 Opisthorchis viverrini | reverse complement strand
AATTCACAACCTTGTGTGATATATTACACACATATATATATATATATATATATATATATATATATTGCGATATCCGAATGTTGTAGCGTCTGAAACATGAGGCAGCCTGGTGCAGCACATTCAGTTCCCTGGAAAAATCCAAACCGAGAGATTCACCTGGGTTTCAGGTGAGTATCTCGAAAAACCAAATTAGTTTGCTAATGAGTGTATTTCGCTGATTCCTCGATACTTCTGAGAATATTCCTGCAATACATATTGTATGAAAAACACTCACTGTGAAGATCATGCTCACTGCAGAAGACGACAAAGCATGTTGGTGATTGTGAGGTTGGTTGTTCTCCGTTTTAATCATAATCATAATCATAATCATCATCACCATCATCGTCATCATCATCATCATCATCAACATCGTCATCATCCATCACACCATCGTCAACATCATCATCAACGTCATCATCATCCTCATCATCATCATTATCAAAGTCGTCATCATCATCAGCAGCATCATCATCATCATCAACACCACCACCATCATCATGATCATCTGAACCATCATCATCATCCGAATCATCATCATCATCATCATCGTCATCATCATCAGCATCATCATCATGATCATTATCATCATCATCGTCACCACCACCACCATCATCATGATCATCCGAACCATCATCATCATCCGAATCATCATCATCATCATCATCGTCATCATCATCAGCATCATCATCATGATCATTATCATCATCATCATCATCACCACCACCATCATCATGATCATCCGAACCATCAACATCAACCGAGTCATCATCA
>NW_008751775.1:143884-147631 GCF_000715545.1 Opisthorchis viverrini | reverse complement strand
ATATATATATATATATATATATTGCGATATCCGAATGTTGTAGCGTCTGAAACATGAGGCAGCCTGGTGCAGCACATTCAGTTCCCTGGAAAAATCCAAACCGAGAGATTCACCTGGGTTTCAGGTGAGTATCTCGAAAAACCAAATTAGTTTGCTAATGAGTGTATTTCGCTGATTCCTCGATACTTCTGAGAATATTCCTGCAATACATATTGTATGAAAAACACTCACTGTGAAGATCATGCTCACTGCAGAAGACGACAAAGCATGTTGGTGATTGTGAGGTTGGTTGTTCTCCGTTTTAATCATAATCATAATCATAATCATCATCACCATCATCGTCATCATCATCATCATCAACATCGTCATCATCATCCTCATCAACATCGTCATCGTCATCCTCATCAACATCGTCATTGTCACTATCATGATCATCATCATTATCACCATCATCATCATCGTCACCACCACCACCACCAACAACAACACAGTATCGCAGCAAAACAAAAACTCTAGTTCCATAATGGCCAAATTCGAAGGACACAAAGCGCTCGATCGGTTACGTGCACCATCAGTGATCCATTCGCCCCAGGTAAGGGTGGTGAACTGAATTAGTTGGTTTTAGTTCCTGCTACCAGCGTGCATCTATCCAGACAGCTCCATCCCAGCCCACTCACTGATGGCGAGGAGGGTGTGCACGTCAACAGATTTCTCCCACCTACAATCAAAAGTGCGGTCCAACTGGGCAGACATAATCAACGGTTTCTGGTAGCCATCAAGACCACTATCACCGATTTCTACACCCTCCTTCACATCATCATCATTATGGTCATCGCCGTTATCAACATCATCACCATCACCGACAACATGATATCGGTACTCAACAAACGCTAACTAGGCGGTCAAGAAGCTATCAGACTCAAAAGTAAAAAACTCATTTTCAACGAGTTTTTGAAAAAATAAGATTCTTAAGTGCCCTATTCAACTCTATTGAACATTGTTCGAATATCAAACACTGTAAATCGGCTCAATAATTTCGATAACAACACTCCCACCACCACCAACAACAACAACACAGTATCGCAGCAAAACAAAAACTCTAGTTCCATAATGGCCAAATTCGAAGGACACAAAGCGCTCGATCGGTTACGTGCACCATCAGTGATCCATTCGCCCCAGGTAAGGGTGGTGAACTGAATTAGTTGGTTTTAGTTCCTGCTACCAGCGTGCATCTATCCAGACAGCTCCATCCCAGCCAACTCACTGATGGCGAGGAGGGTGTGCACGTCAACAGATTTCTCCCACCTACAATCAAAAGTGCGGTCCAACTGGGCAGACATAATCAACGGTTTCTGGTAGCCATCAAGACCACTATCACCGATTTCTACACCCTCCTTCACATCATCATCATTATGGTCATCGCCGTTATCAACATCATCACCATCACCGACAACATGATATCGGTACTCAACAAACGCTAACTAGGCGGTCAAGAAGCTATCAGAATCAAAAGTAAAAAAAAACTCATTTTCAACGAGTTTTTGAAAAAATAAGATTCTTAAGTGTCCTATTCAACTCCATTGAACATTGTTCGAATATCAAACACTGTAAATCGGCTCAATAATTTCGATAACAACACTCCATCGGATGCAGAGACGGAGATTTGGCACATTACCAGATGCTACTCATATGTGTCACCAGTAGTATATACAGTTAAACTGGTATGCTCGATTCGTCATATAATCCAAAACGTGTGAATAAAACGTCATCGTCTGATAGATGAATGATTCGCACCATCAGCTTCCCTAAATTCGAAGTTTTTACGCTGAAGCGATATAAATGTGACCATATTCTACCAATGGCAGGTCTGGCACCGATCTAAGTTTCCGACGAGAAGCTCCGACCAGTCAGTCCATGAACTGTGGAGCACTAGATCCTTCAATTTTGAACAAAATATTTTTTGATGAAACAAAGTCTCAGAAATTTATCATGCTCCGTTACAGTGGACGACAGTTCTCCTTCCTGTTGTTATCAGAACCACTGAAAATGAAGCATTTAGTCACCAGAATATGTCCCGCAATTACTTATTCAGTGCTACAGCTGAGTCTCTTTAATAGGAGTGAGCTCGTGTTACCTCGCATAGGAGTCAAAACAGCTACAAAACAGCTGTTGATCACTCCTCTAGGATTGGCTTAAAGGACACTGCTGTTTCCCTTAGTATGATTCGCTCCCTGTTGTCCAACGGGAACCACCCATATGTAAACGAGTGGTTTAGTAACACCATCCCAAGAGGTTTTGGGTGGAAAAGGAATAGCCGAGAGCAAACCAAACAGCTCGATGAAGTTAAGTAGTGCTTCTCTAATCGAACGAAACCTGGGGAGATACGGTTCATTCAGCTTTGCATCGTGTATCATTGGTAGCCGGTATAAACTTGTTAGTAGTTGGGTTGGTCCAGTCGGTTACACAGTCCAGCTCAACTAGTGTAGTGTTGCCTTTCCGCACAGGCCACTTATATTTTGCAGGCCCTGATTAGCCTCATTTCAGGTCTACTTGTAGTGTCTGTAATCCGTTGTCACATTTACCATTCTTCCTGAACTTATGGTCATCGCCGTTATCAACATCATCACCATCACCGACAACATGATATCGGTACTCAACAAACGCTAACTAGGCGGTCAAGAAGCCATCAGACTCAAAAGTAAAAAACTCATTTTCAACGAGTTTTTGAAAAAATAAGATTCTTAAGTGCCCTATTCAACTCTATTGAACATTGTTCGAATATCAAACACTGTAAATCGGCTCAATAATTTCGACAACAACACTCCATCGGATGCAGAGACGGAGATTTGGCACATTACCAGATGCTACTCATATGTGTCACCAGTAGTATATACAGTTAAACTGGTATGCTCGATTCGTCATATAATCCAAAACGTGTGAATAAAACGTCATCGTCTGATAGATGAATGATTCGCACCATCAGCTTCCCTAAATTCGAAGTTTTTACGCTGAAGCGATATAAATGTGACCATATTCTACCAATGGCAGGTCTGGCACCGATCTAAGTTTCCGACGAGAAGCTCCGACCAGTCAGTCCATGAACTGTGGAGCACTAGATCCTTCAATTTTGAACAAAATATTTTTTGATGAAACAAAGTCTCAGAAATTTATCATGCTCCGTTACAGTGGACGACAGTTCTCCTTCCTGGTGTTATCAGAACCACTGAAAATGAAGCATTTAGTCCCCAGAATATGTCCCGCAATTACTTATTCAGTGCTACAGCTGAGTCTCTTTAATAGGAGTGAGCTCGTGTTACCTCGCATAGGAGTCAAAACAGCTACAAAACAGCTGTTGATCACTCCTCTAGGATTGGCTTAAAGGACACTGCTGTTTCCCTTAGTATGATTCGCTCCCTGTTGTCCAACGGGAACCACCCATATGTAAACGAGTGGTTTAGTAACACCATCCCAAGAGGTTTTGGGTGGAAAAGGAATAGCCGAGAGCAAACCAAACAGCTCGATGAAGTTAAGTAGTGCTTCTCTAATCGAACGAAACCTGGGGAGATACGGTTCATTCAGCTTTGCATCGTGTATCATTGGTAGCCGGTATAAACTTGTTAGTAGTTGGGTTGGTCCAGTCGGTTACACAGTCCAGCTCAACTAGTGTAGTGTTGCCTTTCCGCACAGGCCACTTGTATTTTGCAGGCGCTGATTAGCCTCATTTCAGGTCTACTTGTAGTGTCTGTA
>NW_008751775.1:141600-143874 GCF_000715545.1 Opisthorchis viverrini | reverse complement strand
CGAGCACGCTGATAATGTCCTAGTCCGCTGCATAATTTGTGACCGTTCGGCAAGACATACGATAAAGTGACCCCGTACAAACTACTGCCCGCACGGGAGCAATTTTCCAAAGTAAACAAATGTGATTTTCATGAGAATGCAAAAAACTCAAGGTGTCACTGGTGCTTTCACAATCTGACAAACTTTCGACCGATGTGACGCAGATTTGAGCAACGTCATTTAGTCAATCAAGGGAACCATTCTCTGAAAGCAAACTGTAACTTCAGGTACCCAAGTTTCAACGCCCAGTTGTTTTAATAAACAATTATCAACAAACGGAAACTGCTCACAAGGTTGCTGAAAACTCTTCAGCAACCTTGTGAGTAGTTTCCGTTATGAAAATATACTGTGATATCTCGATTGTCTTGCCAACTGAAACATGAGACGGCCCATGTGCAGCGCATTCAGTTGTAGAATACCATAAACGAGAGATTCAATTGAGTTTCTCGTCAAAACTGAATGGATTTGCAAATGAGTGTATTTCCGGAATTATCAACAAACTCCAACTGCCGTCAGATAATGAACGAATTACAAGCGCGCGCGTTTACTGAAGCTTGAAACGATGGGTAAACGAGGTTGCTTTCAACCTGAAAAGAACACAGGTTTGTGAATTGATAAACTGAGATTTCTACGGAATGAAAAAAGACTTGTTCAGTCAGTTTCCATGGATGCGACAAAATGTAGCTTTTGCTGTGCAACTAACTGCTGTCCACACCTCAGTGCCTTAATGTCGGGAAAAGACTCGCGGACAAGCGAATGCGAAAACGTCGGGAAGTGTCGCGGTATTTAACGCGCAGTTCTGATCTTGATCAAGGCTGTTGGGCGGACACCCATCGTCGGTCATGTTTCCATGCGATTCTAGGACACTCACCGTCGCCAACTGTTGCTGCATTGAATGACTGCTTGAGCGTTCAGTCGAAAGCTGGTTTCTCTGGCCCGGATGCTTGACGGATTTCTTACTGCGATTTTGGTGGGGTTTGACGTTTCAGTAGGTTTCAGGCATTCTTGAATTATTTTCGGTAATCTGAATTTATCGCACATTACTTTGACAATTGAAATTCCCCACTCTATTTGTAACCATATCTCCACTTTTTGTTTAGTGCACGTTTATGAACTGGCGTTTGTCTGCCCACACCACTCCGACCATTTGACCTTGAAGTCATTCGGCCATTTCGTAGCCGGCCTTATGCGCATGTGACTTGTCTCACGTGGGATCCTGCTTGCTCATTTAGTTTGTAGTTTTGTAGTCCCATTGGACCATTTGTTGTGGAAGAATATTCACTGCCGAGGTTTGTATATTTTGTGGATTGATGGTTTACATTAATAGTACCGTAGGGAAACCCAGCTCCGATTTTGTTCTGCCTTCCCGGAGGTTCTGGTATTAAGCCTCGCTCGCGGATACCGTTCGGCTGTTACACTGACTTCCTGACAGCATGTAATGCACCTTTATCGAAAACCTAATCGATAAGAATGTGCAGACAATTATTACGATTCTGCGGTATGCAATACCTTAACTCTTTTCTGGAACCGTAACGCGGTCGTATCGGTTGCATGGGTGCGCTACCCATCCCATGAGGTGCTGAATATTTACATTTACTACTGCGGCCCAAAAGGGTGAAATATAACTTACAGTGTTTCCCCACATGAATTAACATCTGTATCACTCCCGTTTAGAACAGTACCCCGAAATCCACATTGAAGGAGAGAATCACTCCTGCAGTGCATGACCCAGGCATTTGGATACCGGACAAGTGATATGAGTGGCGAGGGTGTTACCACTACATCAAAAGCTCACGCCGGATGAATCTGAACTATAACGCTCGAGCGAGAGAATGTGTTCACGTTTGAGTGTTGTGCTTGGTTTATTAGTGCACAGTGGGCGATAGCCATAATACAAATCATAAAGTGAATGTGCACTAATAGAAGATTTTAACATGGCTGCGACACGTATAAAAATGAATACAATGCGAAATGAAAGCAAGTCAAAAAGGAACTTATCGTATGTGAGAGTACCTTGGTGAAAGTCCGGACGGCGGTAACGTGTTTTCCCCGCAGTTTGGCTGCTACACGTGTCCCACGATTGTCCGTGGACCTGTGGAGAGGTTGACGTCCTGCTCCCTGCGCGCGCGCGCGAGACTGTGTGTCTTGACTGGGTTCGGTTTGCCTTTATGTAGGTCTCAGTGCGTGTATGTGGGCGCGTCGGCACATGAGTGGTTGCTACGCTGACTAGGCGGT
>NW_008751775.1:121868-141210 GCF_000715545.1 Opisthorchis viverrini | reverse complement strand
ATTTATTGCGACGTTCAACAGTTGACACAAACACGGAGATTTAGACCCACTGGTTGAGCAGTCAACAAACAGTTCAACGGAGCGTAAATACACTCGTTCAGCAAGAAGTCAGCAGGTCGCACCGGAGAATTGTGTATTCGTAACATTAAAACAAACGTCATGATGCAATGTGAACGACAGTTACAAAGTGTGTTTTCAGTTCAGGAAGAATGGTAAATGTGACGACGGATTACAGACACTACAGGCTCGAAAGATAACCCGGTGACTGTGCCGGTAATGTCAACCGATCAACTGCCTGCCCAAATTTCGTAATCACGATTAGGTCTATGTGTCCAAATTGGTGGACTTTTAGGAAATACAAGCGGCGAAACTGTAACAGGGTATATCTCAGTGAGCAAAGTAATTCAAGACGTTGTCAACGCTCCAGTCAGAGGGAAGCTAATTTACGATGTCAAAAACGACTTCACCGATCGCTTGGCACATTCAAATGCCGGGAAATTTTAGTGTTACCTGAGCTGCTTTTCCATGATCAGCCACTACGAAAATATTTCACTCCGGAATGTTAGACCTAGATGGGATACCAGGTATCTACATGAGCTATTCCCGTCCGACTAAGAAATAAGTTGTAATTTTACCGTGATGGAATTCCAGAAACAACCCGCTGATGTTTCACGGACATCACAGTAGTACACGCGAAATCCTTGTTGTTGAAACGGCTTGATTACTGCTCCAATCTTAGTCTTTTGGACAGTGGTATCAAAGATGCTACCAAGTGATGTACTTTAAACCGCTGACTGTCACAGCTCCGGTTGTTGATCGTTTGGTTGATTTTTACTCAAGTCCTAACACAGAAACATCATTCTGGTCAACGTTTCATCAGATTAAAATAAGCTACGAAAGGCAAGAGTATCACAAACGAAAAATCCCGCTGGGAATTTGTCGAGTTTGCCACTCCCGCATAACTGGCGAGCTTCGGAAGGTCAGATTCCGGAAAACCACCCCAGAACTTCCGTAGCCTACTGGAAATTGTCATTTTTTTCAAGGATCTTTTCAGGAAGACCGTCGAGCTTATAGGCCAGAAAAGCTTGCTATCGATTTGATGTTCAGAGAGGCAGTCAGCGATGACTCACGATGTTTGAGTGATAAGGAGTCTCGTAGAAGCGACGCGAATCAATCGCCCAGCATCGACCGGAGAGCATTGATTCAAGTTCGGAAGTGTGTCTTAAGTACTGTGTGATTTTTCATGTAATTCATCATTCGCTTGTTCGCAGTAGAGCTGCTTTGTTGTTGTCGAATGAGCCTTTTCTCTCACCGATGTTTGCAGTCAGTGAGAATGGCAAATTGCTGTATTCGACCAGTTGTGTTCAATTTGGTGTTCAGTTAGAACATAACGTTTTCGTGAACTCGAGGACTATGCCCGTCTGATGAACCCGAAGAAAGATGAAACTGGCTGTGAGCTAAGATTTTTCCCTAAACTTGTGAGAAGTATGTTCTTCCAGGCAAACATAATATGAGTTCCCGAATATCGTACCAACCGAAACATGAGACGGTCTTCGAGAAACACACTCATTTACAAATCACTTTGGTTTTCACGAGGAACTCAACTGAATGTGCTGCACACAGGTCGCCTCATGTTTCAGCTGGCACGATATTCGAGGTATCGCAGTATATTTCCATAAAGGAAATTACTCACAAGTTTGCTGAAGAGTTTTCTGCAGCCCCGTGAGTCGTTTCCTTTATGAGACGATCTTTTTTCAGCAAATTCAGATAAAACACGTTATGAGGAACGAGGGATCCCACTGGGTCTCTGTTATCGCCAGCTTTCTTTTCAAATGACGGTGTTTCGCAAAAGAGAAGTCGGCCATTTTGCAACGCGCGGAACGAAATTCCATCACAGTACCCTCAATTGTACGACAGTATGCCACCCACGTTAAGCACCCGTGTTGCTGTTGAGTTACACGACAATAATGAAGAAGGAATAGTTAGTCCGTACGAAGTGTATCATTTCAAGTACCCGGACTAATACGCTACCTTGCTGAATTTCCTTGATCATTAACCGACAACTAGTGCGAGTTCTGTGATGAATACTCTTTCTGTCGAACGGTAAGCCAAAAGTATGATGGGACTGAAGACAGCTAGAACAGGAAACAGATCAAAGATCGTACAGCAATTCAGTGTAATGCAGCGGCTTTTAATAAACACTATTCACGGTCGGAAAAAACGGTGATGGATCACTGATCCGCCCGGGAACAGAAAAAATGACTCACTCTAGAATAGTTTCTGTCGCGCAACAGGGACAAAAAGTCAGAAAACAGCGCAAACGAGATAGCAGAGGACTGAATCTAACTGAGAAAGAATCAGATTGTTGTGACTGACTGCAGAGTTGCTGGCAAAGTTGTCGGCGCATTCGACAGTCTAAACATAGCCCGCTATGAGTGCATATGGACAAAGCAGGACGAGGTTTGGTTCTTTTCTGTTGACACTTATGCGTGCACTGGCGTGCAGAGTCCAAGAATCCACTGCTTTGTCGTGAGAGCTTGTAGTTCTCCGGAAGCTGTGCAGATAGGTTACCAAGTACGGTCACGTGACCAGCTAGCCGAAATTTGCGTACAATATTGTCCGGACCTTGAGGAAGTATGCAACTGCGTTCAGAAGAACCAAGACGATTGGGTGCTGGCATGTCAGTCACTTCTGCTTCGACATGAGCCATGATTTTCGGTTTGTTTTTGTTGGTACGGCGACGCCTGAAATTTCGACGGCTGCGCACTAAAAATGAAATCGAGTTGCATAAGTTTGTGTGAAAAAAACAACGTGCTGTTCTTTTCAAGTAACTGAAAAATGGCATTCTAGTGTCGGAAACAGAGGAAAGAACTCACTATAAAAGTGCTCAAAGTACCAACCAGCCATTCCTCGGTGAGTACCCCTTGTGAAGAAATGGATCTCTGATAAACCGGCACATTTAAAGACATCCAGTTTCTGCGAAACCTAGCTTGCAGGGTGTTCATCCTCCTACTCATCATCATCGACAGCATGACATCAATGTTCAACACCGATGCTTCACTGCCGTACAACCATGATTCATTTGAAGGCCTCATTGTAAAGAAAAGAGTAAAGGTGGACAGGGAAGGGATTTAGTGCTAGCTTACCACAATCATTCCGAGGTGCCTACAACTCCAGACAGGGTGTTTACATTGTATTTATCTATCATAGAGCCCCCTACCTTACACAGGTCTCCAGGGCGATTTCCTCTGTGGTATATGGCATTTAGAGTGATCACCATGAGCGGTTCATGGGATCTAAGATATTGTTCCTCATCTTATCACTGGTCATCCTGAGAAAAGTGTCACTACAGTTTGTCATGATTTCCCTTACTGGAGGGCTTTCTTCCTTCTTTCTGGTGGCTTGTTCGTTCACAAGACTTCATCTGTAGGCACCGATGCTTTACTGGCAACACTAGCTTATCAGGACACCCCATAGAACCACATAAACTCACCCCCCTCATCATCACCGGCAGTCAGCCTTACTAAGGATGAGATTTCAGAGCCTTATGGGATGCAGACCTATCTGCATCGACAGAATGGCGGATGTGGTCGAATGGCGAAGCCAGAACACTACACCTCATACTTCAGGACTAAATAGAATTTTGTTTGGATGGGCGAGAATTCAGAGAAGGACATTAGACAGACTCACTCGAAGTTACCACAGTTTGGTCTACATATTACAGGTAAGTCGAAGTACCCACCTTTCTTTCCTCGTTTCTCATTCTGTTGAGCAAATCTTGTGGTTCTGGAATACTGTGTGAGTTCTGACTTAATTTCATGCAGACCAGCATCAACTTGAACTGAAGATATATTTATTTGCCCCAAAGGTCGTTGTCTTTTTCTGACGGGCAACGCGGTAGAATTGGAAATGCTAAACCTCTTGACGACACGGCTTACTCCATTCCGGCACCTACGTTCTTGGAATGAGAAAGTGTTTTCAAACACACTAGATGAAGTTTGTTGGGCCGAAAAGGTCTTCGAGGAAGATGTACGCCTGTTAGTTGAGGGTGTATAGCTGCTGGAGTCACGACGAAAATTTCGACGGCGTTGCAAAGCATCGTTTATACGTCGTCGTCGACGACCGCGATTGGTAGAACTGGCAGAATTATTCCGTGGTGGTCTGAGGCAACAAAGCATACAATCCTGCGGGTCTCATCCGGGCTAGTTGGTATGAACTACATTAGATCAAGTTTAGCTGCCAGTAAGCCACAGAAGTAGCACTGGTAAGCTATCGATCGTGTCGCAATATGAATGTCACATGAAGACACTCACGTGACAGTGATACGAATCCCAATCTGGTGGGTCATTCTGACGGGTTTGGCTAACAAACCGGACAAAGAAGTTTAAGAAACCTCCGGAATGGCAGTGTGCAAAATTATCAGCGTGCCATTAGGTTTTTTGCAAAAGTACTACAGAAGTTAGCGAACTACACTAGTTTTTTGTACCAGTTTGGTTTTGACAGGATACTTTCCCTCCAACTAGCTAATAGTTTCCCTGCCTCGCATAAAAGAACCTGCCCCTTCCGGCCTCGTTTTACTGAATGGATGAAACCTTTTAAAGTAAACCCGAAAATATTGACCACATCCTAGCAACATAATCACGAAATATACACGCCATTTGGTGTAGCATTCAGTTAGTCATTCACACTCCCGAGCGCGAATTTCCGATAATGACCGACTTGCTTGACACCTAAGCTTTTACTTCCAATACCTTGGTTTTACGACCCGTACGCACAGTACAGCAATTCAAGGGATGTACAACTGTTCAACAATATGACCATTTCTAAGTAGTGTGAGCTCAATCAGCTGAAGAGATATCAGTTGTTTGGCAGACATGCGAAAAGAAGTTGGTTCGCCGCGGTCTACAATACTGTTGAGTAAACGCAGGGCTCTCAAATAATATCAGTCTAAAGTTTGGGGTAAATGTCAGTAGTTAATGACAACCACAACAGCCGCAAGTACGACCAACACCGCCATCGTTACAACCACAGCCACGAACACCATCAAAGCCACCACAAGCACAACCACCAGCGACATCGTCATCATTATGGGCAACATGTCATCAGCGTTCTACACTGACGTTTTGCCGGTGTCCAGCGTAGAACTTCTATACAATTCAGGATATCAAACAATTCTAAGACGCCTGATCCTGCTTTGGTGTAGGCCAGCAACTCTTCCTTCAGACCTGTTAACATGTAGCTTCTGTTGGCAATCGCGAAAAAAGCACCAAACATGTGGACAGTTTAGGCTGTCTTTCTCACGTGGTGAACACTGGCTCTGCGTTTCACCGGTGTACTAGGCGAACAGTGGTGTCCTGCGTCTACGCTTGTATCAGTATCTCGAATATCGTGCAAGTGAGGCGGCTTGGTGCAGCACATTCATTCGAAGGGCATCACAAACGGGAGATTCAGCTGGGTCTCCTTTGGCAAACAAGTGGGTAACCAAATGAGTGTGTTTCACCAATTCCATGTTAGAATACATGGACGATGGAAACACGAGGAGTGACATCTACCTGATGAGTTCCAAAAGAGGCGTGAAAAATCATGTTCCTAAAAAGTTTTCAGCGACCTTATAAGTAGCGTCTTGTGAAGTCATCGTGAATAACTGCCCTCACTGGATTATAAACCTCAGACAGCTCAGGAAGCGATTAAGCAATGGGTTGCTGCGAGTAATAGATAATGGAATTCAAGACTACACTGTTTCACTTAATGGGATTGCGCGAGCAAACTGAGCGTTTGGGTCTCAAGCAACATCCCATGTCTGTAGCCCTTTGTACGAAAATTATATTTCAAATGCCTTCAAGCAGGAAGCGAAAGAGCAATATGATATAGAAACGGACAGGATGAATTTCCTAAAAACCGGGTGTTAAAACTACTGATGGCCGAGCTATCCTTCGAACCTGAAAATTGGATCAGTGCACCGGAAGATGAATCTTCTCAAAGCATCAGTCCAACTAGAGCACTTGAACGGTCCCTAAGTAAGGGAACCAGTGTAGATTCAGTCTAGCTGCTTTCCATGACAGCTCTCCTACAACCACGAGACCAATGCTCGATCCGAACCATACTCTAGGTTTTCCAGGTTCATAGGCACTCCAACTTAGTTTTGCATTCCTGAATCGGTCGGGAAGAGTAGCTTCGGTCTGGTTTCGAGCTTGATAAATATTCAGACATGGCCCGCTGAATTTTTTGGAGAGGAAACGCCGACACAAGCAAATGGTAGAAATCTGTGTTGACCCTATAGTGTAAAAATGGCGCTTAGTCTTTATTCACAGGCTGCTCACTACTTTCTTCACTGAAAACGTTATCTTTCGACTTCTGAGGAACTGTGCTTCCTGAGAACTCACCAGCTCTTTCACGCCAACAAAAAAATTTTCTGCTTTTATTTTGGTTCTCTGTAGTCTTCGTCGGCCTCACTGAGAGAACCGGCTTCCTCTGTGAACATCTTCACTGTGAATGAAAAGAAGTTATTAAGTATAGACGTAATACACTACTCAAGAGATTGCTGAAAACTTTCCGACAGCCCACGACCGGTTTCGTCCTTCCTGGGCGAAGTCGGCGAGTTTCCGTCCACTTTATGTTCTCATTGAACTCAAGTTTCCCTACGAAGGGCGAAGCCATTCGTGGGTTGTCAAAGGTTTTTCAGCAACCTTATGAGTAGTGCGTTACGTCTATACATGTATTGCCATATCTCGAATATCGTACCAACTGAAACATGAGACGGCCTGGCGCAGCACATTCCGTTGCTTGAAAACATTATAAACGAAAGATTCAACTGTATTTTACGTGAGTCTATTGCAAAAACAAAATGACTTGCAAATAAGTGAAATGGTAATGTTTAGTCAAACTGAAGAATTCTCGGGTCGTCTTACACCTGGGAGCAGCGTAATCTGACGTAATCTGTGTAGCAAGGATCCATACAGAGTGAATAATGCTTCAGTTAGCTTTTCATAGACATCATTCAGTGCCAGTATCTTTTTTACTCTCCACTCGATAGCGGATGTGACTGTGTTGAGGGAAAGAACAAATGACCTTGGCGATTCTAGTATTCGGTTTGTTGGCAACGCTGCCGACCAAAAGATTGCAGCTACTTAGAAAATAACACTACTAGTAATAATAATTGTCCAGGCGTAACGACCTTTCGATGCATAGCGGCCGCGTCACCCGAGTAGTGAAGCCCGAGGACTGAGATAACACCAGGATGCTCAAACTTAGGAAGGAGGAGACGAGGTGCTGCGATTGGTTTCTAGCCAAGGACCCCCTTTCAGCAAGTTCGCGCCCAAACTGGTGAGCTATATCAGGCTCATACAACTAAATATCTCGTGTATTTCTAGCAATTGTGATTCTCTGATTTTTTTTCGACAGCACTGTGCAACTCGAGCGTGGAAGAACTATTAGAAACTCAATCCTGAGATGTAGTATCATCTTCAGACTCAAGACTCTTAGGTCTACCCCCATTATCTTACAGGGCGCAATTTGGAAAGCGCTGAATGTCGGCCTTAAATACCTAAGCTTGGAGCTTCAGCCACGTTAGTAAAGGAGGTTTGTCACCAGTCCCACTATCGGTTCACCATGCTCGTTTGGGTCCTATTTAATGATCGGTTGAAAAAGAAGGCAGATATCTTGGTACGGATCGGAAGCCTGGAAGCTACCAACGTTGAAGTTGCAGCCCAAACGGGATGAAATGAAGGGACACGATGCGAACCCGAGTTTCCGGATCGGTGACTTCAAGCCAGACAGCAAAAGCAGGCAAATGAGGAGGGATTCATCTAGGCTTTTGGACATAGAGACTGAACATTATGGATTTGTAGTGAGCAATGCTGGCGCAATCCACTTGGTCAGCTACAAGCACGCGATGATCCGTTGAGGATTGTTGGCCGATGAAATAATTTTATGAGTTCAATTTGTGCTTTCTGAGGCTACCAGATAGCTGACTTCGGTGATGCTCGAATTGGTTGTCAACGGCCATTTCCGTATGGACCAAACGAGACCAAAATTATGTGACGCACTGGAAACATCTTAGTGTACCACAAGTGACTTTCAATGAACGAATTCACTGAAGTATCAAATGCAAGATGATCTCCAGTTGAATCTGTTTCAGTGTGTTGTCCAATCGATATTCGTGATATGGAACTATTTCCCCTTAAGTGAAGAGTGAAACACGTCATCCAATACTTTTGGCTTTTCACTTCGTGTTTTGCTACTGTTGGAGCTCATCAGATAGGGGTAGGTTTCGGATTTAAAGGGCCACCAGTCCTCACCCTTTAAGGACTATTTGATAGCCAATGGTTGTGTGAGGAGATGCGGTAAATTTCAGTTAGGAGTTTGCCCTGTTGGCGAAACTGCTCTATCGTAGTTCACAGTAAGTCAGAAGAACACGTAAGTACGGACGCGGGTGTATTGAGTACACGGGGCCAAACTGGTCCGCTTTCATGACAGGTAAGCAAGCAACTGAGTCACATATCCAGTCAACCCACAGCGCTCACGCGAGCCAACCAATCGGACACGCATCCAATCAGCCACTCAAGTCACACGCCAGATCGATGGTGGAACGACGAACCGACACGCACACGCGCAAAATGACACACCGAAGCAGCTACTACATGCTCTATGCTGAAAAAAAACAGAGAAGTACTTTACAGCTGCTTTATCCCTCTTGGGAATCATCAGCGGTGCACATAGCGCGAAACTCCAGGGAGTATCAAACCCGATTTGTAGTTTGAACACCTGACGGTGCGACAGGCTGCCAGGTCATGGGCTTTGGATCCAACCGAGTGTTCACACAGATACCTCAAGACAGTCTCACGGATGCTTTCATAGTGAGTTATCAGTTAGGCGTACATTGGACTGATCTTGGGGTATCTTGGATGGCATTTGCGAGTGTTTAAAAACTTGACCAGTCGTGAACAACCGACAATCCTAGAGCAACCACGGTTTTTGTGTGAAACCGCTGGACGACATAGTTGTACTAACGCCGGTTAGTACTCACAGGATATAGGCTACATATTTCTCTACGATTGGTGCACGTGGACTGTAGAATGAACGCAATGCCTGTAAACACAGCACCCTTGAATAAAACGGCACATATGAGTTGGCTTGTAGGGATGCTCTTTAATAGGGATCTTCAAAACTCGGAAGTTCTCGCGGGATTAGCGGGTATAGTTCGGAATTTGGGCAGTTTGGAGAAAAGTGAAGGCAGAAGGAAGGAAAATGTGATTTGATAAGGATTGTATGGTAAATGAGACAAAAGACGTATGATCGGGCGGAAACTTAGAGGCGGACAGAATTGGACATGACAGAGGTAAAGGAAAAGATGGTTGGTGTTGCTCGCCTTCTGGGTTGAGGTTCAAGTGACATTCTCTGTCCTTGGCTAAAGATAGTGAACGAAATGGCGGCTAACCGAGCTCAGTGGTGTTCATTCTGTCAGTTCCTATCCACAGCGCCCGTCTGAGTGCTGGAGGTGTTGGCACTCGGGAAGTTTGTTGCTGTGGGAAGCTTTTTTGCTCCATTTCTTTATTATTTCTATTATAAGACTTTGTTCAAATAAATCGATGTAGTTGTACGGTAGATAAGCACCTGTTTTCTCATCCGGTGCTGCTATCAATCAAGATGATCTTCGTAGCCGGTGACACTGTGTGTAAGTATTGAAGAAGCGCGTCCCCCTGCTTAAAAGACTTTACCCAAGGGGGGTTCCGAACAAAAAGCTTCGTAAGAGGTCTTCTTTGGGGAACCACTATCATTGTGCAAAGAACGCCTGCTGATAGTGATTGCATCTCCTCGTTTGTATTTTCAGAGACTGCCGTACACGTGTCTTCAAGGACCCTGTACCTTCAAAACAGGAGGTGCAGGAGGACAACCATACCAGGAGTTTTTTTATTTAAGTAGTTTCGGAAACCTGCCGCATATTCACGTACCACTTGCTGTTCTGCGCGCCAAAACACTACACAGACGATTCCACGATTTGTTTGCGGGATAACTGGCGCCCACGTCTTAAAGGCCAACCACGACAAATGGTCAGTTGCTCTCTAGTGGTGTGTTTTGAACCCGATCAAACGCAGTCGACGTAAGCTGAGACTTAAGAAACTTTGCATTCATGCTTATCAGTTTCGCGCAACCGGCCGATTCGCCTTCGCTACGAACGCCTTTTTTGATGTTGTTATTCGAAAAGCGAAACATTCTAGCCTGCTTAACAGTCATCACTGTCCTTGATTTTGTATGGGCGTGTCAGAATTCTTTGTTTACTGGTCTTCTGAAGGCTTTCCAAATGTGCAATATAGTCTTTGGTTGCAACACACACAAGCCTGTTGAAAAATGGTACCTTAGATATGAAACCAACGCGGATTCCAGAAAAGGGACTATAAGACTACAGAGCCTAATCAGTCGTTGTGCCTCAAGTCAGTAATGTCAAAGCTGCGTGGTCTTCATTAGGCCCTGATTATAGGGTGGGGCGAATCGTGTGCGCGAGCAGTACGATGTTGGTACAATAATTCTCAACTACTGATAGGTAGTCAAGTAAACCAAGCTAAATGACAAAATCGTCCCACCGAATTCTCAGGTGTTCAATGCGGAGCAAGCAAATTATTTTACCAGAATGGTCACACCGTCGCCAAGATGACAGCTTTCCACCTGAGATACTAGGTGAGTTACAAGAGTTTGCATCCTGAGTTCTATTCCAGACACCTGGAAAAGCTGAAATGGTTTGGGAGTCGTGTGATATTATATGAGATAAATCGTTTCTGGTCGTATCGGGGTGCGGGTTGAATAGACCTCACCATTACCCTAAATCCACTACACGGTATGCGAGACAGTTAGTTTCAGGCTGACAGTTGTCCCCAATAAGCTATACATTGCTAGTTTCCAGCCACCGGATGCGCCATTACTTTGGAATGACCGTCCTCCATCATCTCCCACAGTTTGTCGCGGTTGTGCTTGAACGTTTTTCAACGCATTTCAACCCATTTTCTCCCGAACAAAGTCCTTGAGAACCTGGGATGATTTGAAACACTGATCGATATACCCCGTGACTTTATGTGGTATTATTCTGTGTTGTGCTGTCTACGCTCGGGCGCAGCTGGAATGTTGTAACTTGAGACGTTCTGTCGTAAGGAAGCATCTTTCATTGCTCGCCAATGTGATGTAATGGGGCATAATGAATGTCGTGGCGAAACACAAAGGAGATCATGTCAACACACCAGAGCAGAACCATCTGTTGAGAGAAGGCGAAATTGGTCACGGAATAAGGGGCGTTTTGAACCCATGTGGCTGAACCCTCAAGATTTCGGGGTAACGCAGTGTAATACACAGACAAACAGTTCCGCCAGAGTTCAGTCAGCCCCGTCAGATCAGCAACCCATGCGGGCTGAAACGGGCGTTCACGTGTTTAAACAAATTAGTGTCACAGGTTTGACCGATTCGATGCGGGTGGATTCGTGGATCTCTGTACAGACCGAATCCAAACCACAAAAGAGAACCGGTAGACAACGGCCACAGAAAGTGAGTAGTGCATCAGTTACGCCATCATATCGATCGGACTCATCCGAACGGCAAAGGCCTGTACCGTATGAGTCGGTGGAATTCTTCCCGAAACCAGCGAAATCAGAACATCGAGCACGACAAAAGCAGTTACGCAATCAACCCATATACGAGCGTTTGCCTAGTTCTCTGGAGAAGATTCGCAGTTTGCCCAGTGAACCTGCGTCGCGTGAAGACATAAAGAGTGTAGATGTTAAGGAGGACATGGGCCCGGTACCAGTCGGGACAATTTCAAAATGTGATTCCTCAGTTCAATTTCGACAAAAGAGTTTAGATGACAGGCCGCTAAGTGCCTCTGTAGAAGGAGAGCCCGAAAGGCATGTCGTTCTCAATTCAGGGCTAGGTAAACGGTGTTCTGACACGACTTGTAAGTGTCAGAAAGCCGCAGCGGTCTACCAACTCCAAGACGGTACATATTCCAGTGAAAGCCAGTTGCCCGCATCACCCTCTAAAAGTGCAGGACAGGAAACTGTCCCAGAAGGACAATTATTCCCTCACCTTCGTGCCATTTTGTCCGATGAATACGAAAGAACTGGTACCAGACCAAATTTGGAGCCCGATTCAAACGTAGACGCCGCACAGTCAAACGAGTCGAGCGAGCCTCGAGCTACTATGCACCCTGAAGCGGTAGAATCACCCAATTTAGACCTGAAAAATACACCGAGTAAAGCTACAGATGTGCAGCAGAATAGTCAGAAACTTCAGACAGCCAACATTAATCGTGAAGGCATTCCAAGTCTGACGACTCGCCAAAATGTGCCTTTAGCAATGACTAGCGGAACGCTGGAATTCACAGCTGTGGACGTCAATAACATGGTCCAGTTTAGCTCTCCCCACATTCAGCACTATTCATCACTACCAAACGACCTTAGGTTGGCGTTGATAAAGGCCTTCGAAACAATGCTGCGAAGCCACCTTGGACCAAAACGTCTGCTTCGAGCCACATGGGACTGTGTCATAAGACTGCTCATCACTAAATACGGAGTAGCACGAGGTGAGAACTTTGACAGCAGGATGAGTCCGTCAGCTGTTCAGGGCGGCGAGACTGTGAACACTGGAACGGTCGGATCTGATTGTACGGATCCTGACAATCCATCTGAGGTAACCAATATCTTGGGCGAGTTGTATCAGGAAATATTCGGTTCTGTTCCCGATTCTTCAAAACTCACAGAGCTAATGAACAACTATATCACAGATCTCGATCCAGAGCACTTAAAACATCTGTTCCAAGAGCAACCTATCAAAGTTGCTTCCGAACCGACTGAGCAACGATTACAAGATTTGGAACAAACTTATCAAAAGGTTGCACAGAGTAGGTCCTCTCAATTGCAACCTATCCAAAGGTCATCACCGAGCATTCAGTTAGTGTTTGGCCGCACTTATGAGGAAGCAGCAAGAACAGGAAGTGCTCCACCTCGGACCTCTTGGGCTTATCTCATCAGCCTTAATTCCGGTCAGGTAGATTGTTCGCCGGAACCACTGCATACTGAACACCACCAGAAAACACAGCAGTTAACACCAGCTTCATCAAGTAAGACTAAAGATTTTGAAGTCAGCGAGCTTTCAACGGCTCACCAACCAAGCCTGCCAGTGGACCGAGGGAGCGCATTTGAACGGTCTGTTGATGGTAAGACCCGGTCCGAAAAGACACATTCCTATCCATTTCTAGTTCCAAGCACAATTCCGGGGGCTATTCAAAGCATGAAGGAAGAACTGACTATCTATCAATCCGAAGCGGCTCTAAATGAATCTGAAGTTATTCAATCCGGCTCTACGTCGGACAACTTCAGGGTTGCTTTTGCAGGTGCGTTTGACGAATTACTGCAGTCCGAACATGGATGGCATTGCCTATTTCCAGCGGCTGCCTGGAAATACATATCAAGCTGTATCATCCATAGACCTTCACACCCTGCATCAGAAGCACAAAAAGGTTGGACAAAGCATACCGCAGACAACTCTACACCTATAGCTGCAACTACCAATAGTTCTCGTTCGTCCAGAACGGGTCCGCTTAGAATAATGACATTTGATCCCAGAGCGGTATTTGAAAGTGCCTATGAAGAGGTCATACATTCTTGGTTAGATTCATCCCATCTCTTCCTCCTCACAACTTGGAACTATATCATGAACTTTTTAGCCCAAAGACATCCTGAGATCATTGAAAAAATGACTGAAAACCTCAGACAGACCACCTCAGTCAGTATGGTGCGGAACACTGGTGCCCCGTCCGATTTCCCTAGATGTTCTCATGCCGGTCCAGAAACTGTGGAAAGAACACATCCAAACGCCCCTGAGAGCATCTTTTCCATAACTCAAGGGGATATCAGGTACTTGAATGGTATTTTGGGCGAGTGGTTGAATGCGGATGTGGTTCCGATACTGCTTCAGACGAGTAGTGCACCCCATGGCCCCATTCGTTGTCACACTTCAGTGGGCCTAAAAAATGAACAATCTCAGGAAGTTGGTGGCGGCAGCTTACTGACAGTACATTCGGCTTTAGAATGTGTCTGGGTTGATCCTAAACAGGAAACGTGCCTGCTGATAACTCTATCTAGTTCTATTGAGGGAATCGTATCAAAACAATCCAAGTGTTGTCTAATCACATCAGCGAGGCTGGAAAAATATCACGAAATCGATAGAACCCACAAAGGCTTACATTACCCGACATTCGCAACTGTTACAATCCAAAGTACGATTGTGGATCGTGCAGAATTATATATCAATATGGAATGCCTTACAATTGAGCCAAGTATGTATATTCTGATGTCTGTTGTGTTGATTAGTCCCGAACACCGATTGACACTACAAACTCTTGCGGGTAGCACACAGTACCTGATCAATATCAGCGTGAATCTCTCTCACTCCGGTGTTACTGTGTACCTGGTTTCGTGTGCATCGAATGTCTTGGAACCATTACAATCTCAAGGCTACCTTCATATCCGTCCGTCTCGTATTCCCGAGGATTATGTGACACGGACCGTGGAGATAAGTCACGTGGTTTCGAAGTTAGAGGATTCTGGAATACAATCCCATTCGGCGTACTCGTCAAGTAAACGAACAGCCAGGGGTCACCGTTGTTTGATAAGGAATCCTCCAGTGACTCGTTCTCACAGTCATTCCGCAAGACTTTCTCGTAGCAGTCCGACGATACAACCCCCTCCCTATCCACCCCATAAATCTTCGTTGGGTAATCAGATCCGGACATACTCAGCAGCGATCCCAAACATGCAATCGACAAACAGCGACTTGGAAAGGGTCAGCAGAGTGGTAACTTGGGATTGGAATCGGCAGTTTGGTCAACTCGGTCAGTGGATTCCAAACTGTCAGGAATTCGGACGGGTAAATATGCAAGATGAATATGAGATACGGCGAGGAGCAGTGCCGACCCAGGGAAGTCAACCTTCAGTTACAATCAACCTGGGTGCTCTGGCAGCAGGACAGCACTACGACCTAGAAGTGGGCGACATAACTGGATTCCGGATAGGGATCAGAGCTCATGGCGCACCGACATCTCAAACGAACGCAACCGGAGAGGCAAACATGGACGGAGGCAATGAACCGGCAATGGATACAGTTAATCAGAGATTTGGGAATGAAAACAAACCTTCCAAGAATTGTATACCCATAACCAGAATATTCCGCCGAAAATCTGCATCGCATTTACGATGACCAACAAGTACGCATTCGACAATTTGTTGAGTTGGAAAGACTAAGGTCAAATTTTTTGTAGGTTAGTCTCACAGGCCAACTTGATTGCAAGAGTAGGTGAACACCTTTACAGGTATTCCTGCTCCAGGTCAAAAACTAGGTGTTAGCCAGCTCACATACATCGAAGGCTAAGTTGACTCCAACCACTACTCAGAATTTGTCCTATTCACGCGTTCAAGACCGAACGTGCTGCACACGGGTCGCCTCACGTTTCAGTTGGCCTGATATTCGAGATATCGCAGTATATTTTCATATTCAGTTGTAGGAATTGATTTCTGAAGACGGTCCAATTTAGGTTCAAGTAGAACATAAGGTTGACGGAAACTCGGGGACTGCGCCTACCTGATGAGCCCCAAGAAGGGCGAAGCCGGTCGTGGGCTGTCGAAGATTCTTCAACAGCCTTGTGAGTAGTTTCCTGTGACATCTCGAATATCGTGCCAACTGAAACATGAGGAGGCCTGTGTGCAGCACATTCAGTTGTAGAATATCATAAACGGGAGATTCACTTGAGTCTCTCGTGAAAACCAAATTGATTTGCAAATGAGTGTATTTCTTGAAGCGAATGTCATTGATCTGTGGTTGAAACGAACCTATAAGGCTTGCATTTACATCTTGAGGAACCATCCTATAAAATGCCAACCTTAGTTGGATCGTTGAGGTTCACATTGAATTTCGACACTTCGAAAAGACCGACTATTGTCTCAAATCAATTTGAAGTCAAATCCCATTTCTTAAATATATCTTCAGCCGCGCGTCTGACACCGAAACTGGCGTCCGTCGCAAGCAAAGCTATGTAAATTGGGCCATTGTTTCATGGAGCTGTAGGGGTCATTTGGTTAGTAGACACGCACACACAAGTGACCAGCCTAGTCGCTCACTGTTGTCGATATCACTCCCTGATTGACACCATGTGACCGTCGACGCTCACCGGACCAGCATCTCTTCGCCCATTTGGACTTCTGATTCTTTGCTAAGCTATTCACGATAGCTTGCATGTTCGTTGGCCTTTTTATCGGCATTATTCAAAAATGATTGATTTTTGGTGAATTCAGCAGGTCAACCAGATGCGAACAGATTTCGTACCTCAAGCACCGCATAAACTGTAAGAGGCATCAACTTCACCTCCCACAGAATGAACTTTTTCCAGGTTTTCGAGTTTCACAGATTCCTCCCCAACTGATAGGTCAACCGAGCCTCCTTCGTCTCTTCAAAGACGAAGCGTGCGTGTGCAGTGAGGGGTGACTGGACAGAGTTTCTTCATAATCTACTGTTCATGAGACTTTTTTTCCAACGTATGAGTAACGATACATACTATCCTGTGTTCCACTAGACCCCATCCAAACGAAAAGCGAACGACCAAAAAACGAGCACTGCGCGCTGAACAAAGCCCCAACCCATCCTGTTTCTCACTGACTGGCAACTTATTTTTCGTATTCCGTTACCCCCAATGATTTAAACATTTCCTTGACATTCAATTATTCACTTCGTTGCGTGTACATTTTGGATAACAAATTGCTGAGTTTTCGTTCTCACATGTTCTGATTTCTGGAAGACTGACCATGAAGCAACAAAGTATGGTGCAAAATGTTCCCGGGAAAATTCATCCATTCTAATCATCCCTAATCTATTAGAAGTACATGACTAGTCTTATGGTAGATATGAGACGGGGTGTTCAACAGGGGGAATGTTACCGTGATTCCGTGAATAGAAGTATAGATTTGGCGATGTTATGGAATATCGGTGGCTCGGGTGTTCTGCCTGTTCGCTGAGCTTGACAGTCGAACTGCAAACGTTTGATCACCCATTGAGGCGGCTCAATCCCACACTGACGAGGTCCCCTCCGAGTGGTGATGGAACTTTCGCAATCCAACTGACAAGCTCGGCAAACAGACCGACAACCGAACAGTACAGAGCACTTGAACATTCCAAAACAAACCAATTTGATGGAACTCAATCCAACTGACAAGCTCGGCAAACAGACCGACAACCGAACAGTACAGAGCACTTGAACATTCCAAAACAAACCAATTCGGTGTGAGATCAACACCTGGTGAGTAACTCATTCAGTGATATCAGGCGCGGTTGTTGTAAGCACAGTGAGGTCTGTAAGGGGCGAGTGTTCCGGACGTTTGAAAATGACCAGTTCTTTGTAGGTATGTAGACTGTTTCGTTTGATATTCCCAAAACGGACATAAGAGAGGACCATAGAGGCTGTCGCCTTGAAAATTACTGGACGCGACCGCATCCGAAAGTCTTATGATCCCATTCACGCCTCGCGCTCTCATGCAAACCGCTGCTGAGCCTCTGGACTGTCACTACAAAAACAGCGCGTGCAGAAGAGAGCTCATCTTGGTAGGTGGTGAAGCAACACCGATGCCCAGTGCCATTCATGTCGCTGAATGCTTCTCACAGCACAACCAACCAACTTCAATGACGACTGGTCATGCTGAACAGTTTCCCCAAGAATGTTCACTCCGACGAATAAAAACAACGGTCCAATGTCGTAAAGCTAAGTATTGTACCAGCACACGGGAAAGAATACAGTTGATAGAAAGAAATCGAGTGTGTGCGAAAAGATATAGTAGCAAAAGACAGTTCACAAGAATGGCAGGCACCTGGAACAGACGATCGTACTCGATAAATCGGTGGAGACGATTGACTAAGTAGGACAATTACAGAATGAGATGGTTGGCGGACTGAAGAATTGTTTTAGAAACTGACAGAGTTGTGTCTGGTTCTGTTGACATGTGCGCACGATGGGAGAAAGTAAGTAAGGAAACGGTAAACCGAAGGATACATAATATCGATGAGTACAATAGGTGAAAACAATGAAAACGATGCACAAATCTATGGTTCCGGATCGCATCTGTTTGGGAAAAGAATGATGGCGGTCGAACGTATAGAGAGCACTCGAGCGGTTCCGAAAGACCAGGCGGATTCTGTAGCGTTTTGCGCAACGGATGGGAAGAAACAGAGCGAAAATTAGAAAATGAAGTTAATATGGTAGCATTATTGCCGTACAATAACCCGCGCGAACAACTACGTTGGTCCGGTCTCACGTGGAGAGGATCAGCATTGATAGTACGCTATGGAACAAGCCCATCACACACACACACACACACACAACTTCCGCAATGCACCGGCCACACACAGACGTAGGGTGAAGTCACAGATCTTTGTCAGTCCGGCACGTTAGGTACTTGGCACAGCGGAAAGCAGTGACTCGCTTCCGAGTGCAAAATCAGTGGTTTAACGCAGAATAGTTCAAGATTATGGTAAGCATAATGTTTAGTTCGACGGGCGTTCAATGGATCACGGATTCTGGGACCGGCAAGTGCATGTAAGCAACAAGGAAACGTTGCCTTCATGGAAGGCCGTTCACTTGTTGACTAGTTTTGCTTCGAGGCCCGCTGGCTGCAAATTGCTTTTAGCTGGAAAACCTTTGCGAGTGGAATAGAACTTTTTGCGCCAAAATGTTGTATTTTGTTGCTCAAACCAAAAACTATTCTAACCTAATTTCACATTTTCGCAGCTCACTAAATTTCACTGCCCACTGAAACAACCATACCCTTGGCGAAATACTTTCCTACCATCGCTGAGACTCCGGGGTGCCCAGATGGGACTCAAATGTTTGGACTCGTGCTCTGAACCTCGGTGGGCTACTTGGCTTGAAATGTGCTCCAGCATACAGCTAACGAGACATAATGGTGTGAATTAGCCCGACGTACGGCAGTGAAGCATCAGTGGCAACACTGATGTTGCTGTCTTTGATGATGATGACATGACACGAAAAGGAGATAAAGTACTACTACTACTAATACCAATAATAGTAATAACCGTTCACTTGTAACACCCTTTCGGTGCCTAGTTGCCACGCTGCCTGAAGGAGGGATGGGACAGTGTCAGGTTGTACAAGCCTAGACAGGAGCAGTCTAGATGCTGGGGTTGGGTTCGAACGAAGGACCACCCGAGCTTTAACCTTTGCGCCAACTCCAGCCCAAAGAAAAGGAGAGAGGCAACCTTGGCATCGTGTTTGAAAGCCACAGAGCTAACAGTGGAAAAAATT
>NW_008751775.1:101738-121763 GCF_000715545.1 Opisthorchis viverrini | reverse complement strand
TCGCATACATCCCACGTAATCTCACAACCCCTGATCTGTTCGCTGCTTGTTTTGTCATTTGCTAAAAGTAATTCCCCGTTGTCCTATGGCAAATTTGTGAAGGATAGAATATCGCCCTTCTAAGTTCAGAAATACCACTTTTCTTCAGATTTCATATTTGAACAACCACGGCACAGGTCTTGTTCTCAACTTGACCAAACTGAGCGAAAACCCCCGCACCCAACTGCTAACCCTGTTCTTCTTACATTTCTCATTCTTCATTCTATCACGATTACCAGGGTGAATTTTATGCGGAATCAAGTCCTCAGTCCCACATCTTAAATTGTTCAACCTTCCTCTTCACTTCCAGTCGCTCATATCCCGTTTAAATCCTTTCATTCTGGACTGCCGAGGATTCCAAATGATGCCAAGGATCCAGAGGTGTGTCACCCTGAGTAACAGTGACCGCGAGGCTGTAAGTACCACACAGTGTACATCACTAAAAACTATCAGTTAGTATTACGAGGTGGAAAAGAAAGAAAGCGTTCAGCTGTAACACCCTTCCGGTGCCTAGCTGCCATGCCACGCGAAGGAAGCACGAGGGCTGGGATACTGCCAGGTTGCCCAAGCCTAGACAGGGGAAGTCGAGTGGCGGAGGTCGGATTCGAACCACGGACCTTCCGGTCAGTAAATTCGGGCTCTAACCACTTGGGCCAACTGGAAATGCGTCCAACTATCCAACAGACGAACCAGAGCACCGCTGCTAGTCTGAACCTGGAGGAGCGATTGAGAACACCTGACTTTTGACACGTAGGCATGTCCTGACAAGAAGCATTCGATCAAAGAGACTCTGAGTATCAAGCGTGTAGAGCA
Organism: Opisthorchis viverrini; assembly: GCF_000715545.1. NCBI lineage: Eukaryota > Metazoa > Platyhelminthes > Trematoda > Opisthorchiida > Opisthorchiidae > Opisthorchis > Opisthorchis viverrini. Next base: position 120,911 of record NW_008751775.1, on the reverse strand, counting down.
CCAGGTGACCTAGGCCCGGCGATATTACTGCACACATGGAGATTATCAGATTCCCAAATCACAAATGTGCTAGACGTAGGACGGATGGAGCGAAAAAAGCAGACTTATGGTCGAAAACACCTCTAGAAACTGTAAGTGATATTACGGCTACGCCCAGTCGACCGTTTCACCTGAATTGTCGAGTTGAGGGTTGAATTGACAGTCCCTTGACTATGACTGACTGTTCCAAAGCGGAAACCCCACTACTCCACCTCTGAAGTGGTATAGCAACTGAACCAGATGGGCCTGACGTTTCCCTACCAAGGTTTTCCGAATCTACTCAGATGATGGAGGCATTAACAACCGGCCCAGATAGGGCACCCGCCTAATCAGTCTACAGAATTGCTCAGAGTAGCGTGACATACTCCAATAATCTATGCTGAAAAGCCGAGAAGCACTGTACAGCTATTTCATCCTTATTGGGAATCACACTGCTGATCGGCCACTCGTGGCCGAACGGTTAAGTGTTCAAATTACTAGCCAGGAGGTCGCGGGTTCGAGACTCTTCGAAGTCTCGTGAGATGCGCACTGCTCATGATTCCCAATAAGGATGAAACAGCTGCATAGTGCTTCTCGGCTTTTCAGCATAGATTGGTTTCACTTACAGGACGAAATCTCGACAAAAATCCCAAATCTCCTCACACTACCAACAATACTCCAACAAAGATTTCCGCAACCTACTTCATCCAACTGTAGAATCACTACATTAGACTGGCTGGTAAATGAATGGAGTAAATGCAGTGTTTAGTCGTAAGAGAAGGGCCCACACCGATTCGAGAAACCTCCATTCCTGAAGAAGAAAATGCAGGATAGATTGTCAGAAAACCAGGTATCGGCTGGAGAAATCCGAAAATTAAGAGCGTGTCTCAAAAAACCCTTCGCTTTACGGATGAGATGATGGGTCTTTTGAGCACGGGGAGCCAACGCGACCTGCTATGTGGATTTCAGAAAGGCTCTCGACTCTACTTGTTAGGCGGAATTCCATACGGAACCCACTTTATCGCTCGCAGTTAGGTGCTGCTACGGCTGAGAAGCCCAACCCACGCAAGATTGGCCAAAAATTCGGGACGTTTGCCGGTCCGGCATCAAGCCGAGATCTGACTGGTCGAAAGTCTGGACCCAACAGCCAATCAGGCCCTAGTATTGCCCGAAGGCCGGTTGCCAACAGCGCGTCCAGAAAGCGTCAGAAGTTCCAGAAATTTGTTGTCGCTTACACTATATGACGCGCCGTACAGGTGTCCTTGACTCGGTTTCAGGCATTGTGCACCTTTGATGGTTGTTTTGGCGTGAACGGTAGCTTGGGAGGTTCAGACCGAGAAATAAGCTTAGGAAAATACCGTTACTACACTGCTGACCTTAGATTCTTCTCGAAAATACAGGGTTTTTGTGTTAAACCCCACAAGTTTCTCATGGATAAGCCAGTTACTAAGCGACGGTTGGTACAGCCTCTTTTCAACAAACGCGCATCCTGCAGTCGGACTTGAACAGAACTGCAAGATGGGTTGTAGCATTTGGCCTAACGCTAAGTACCACGGTATGTCACATCTCGCAACACCGGGCACTACGCCCTAAGGTTGCCTCGTAGGCGGACCTCGGTTACAAATATCGGTGAGAACACAGTCCACCCATAGCAGACATAGGTGATCAAAGGTGGATGGCGGCATATTATGCGTGAAGAACCTGTTAGAGGCTAGAGCGGTCTAATCAGGAACCCGAGAAGTAGCATTGCCTCCGACTACCACATCCAGAGTATTGTGTAGATGCTGGGTGCCTGTGGTCTATAGGGTGCATCGTTCAATCGTCATACCTGTCGCTTGTGAAGAGGGGTGGTTTACTAAAGGGATTCTTCATGACTTGACTCCTGAAAATCCTGACAGCAGTCCTCGTTTCCCTGCTCCCCCTTTGTACCAAAGGAGCGAAACCGATTAGTGAGGAAAGGAGAAAAAGTTTACGGCGCGATGAAAGATACACCATCAACTTTATGCCACTTATTTTCGTGTAACCGTACCACTCTGCTTGTTATTACAAATGACTAAACATAGAAGATGGAAAATAGAAAAAAAACACGAAAAATATACGAATACGAAGAATGTCCACGACAAGGGAGTTTACAACGAAACAACTGAATTTACTCGATTACCTTCGAGCTACGGTTTGTCACACGCTAGGTGGAGTTTGGGTTGCCGAATAAGACAGTAGGCAGAAACACGTATTAGAAATCTAACTCCACATGTTCAAAGTGGAAGGCCAGGCTTTCAGTGTTCCTCTTCGCGGGTTCTCATACGGACCGTACATGTAAGCCGTCGGGAAGGCAAGGAATCTGAGTGCGTCCTATTCTAATCCTTACTACAACGAAAAAGAAGGTGCGACACCCATACCACCGATCCTTAAGCTATGAGGTAAGCTGTCAACTTCAGCGGCTGTTCCTCTGAGACCCTTGCTCGAAATCTATATTGGTTGCCTAGTAGATACGTCAAAGTGCGGAAAACCTAGACATAGCCAAACAAATAAACAAACCCCCTAAACAATAGCCTACGCGCTTCGATTGACACTTCACTGCCAAAGAGGCGAAACTAACTGAGCCAGACAGAGGATCGCCCCACCTGTTTTGTATAAGAGTTGTTCTCATTCCCGTTCAAAGCCCGCCATGACGACCAGCATCTCCAGTATCACCGAGGACGTAGATCCGGTAGCCTCGATTCAGCTGTTCCAAAAATATGAAGGTCAAAACGGTATGGGGTCCGAGGCGGAAAAAGTAGGGCGTGAAACCCTTCCACAGGGAGAAAACACTTTCCTTTCGTACAACCTGGAAGAAGACGTCCTGAAAGATGAAAGACGCATCAGAGAGAGGATCATGGCGCGACAGTTCTTCACAGAATTCCTGCAGCAAGAAACATTCCTCGGCCTAAAACGAATTACTACATAAAACCTTGAGAGAAGGCTTATGAGGATGCCTGACCCAAGAAAAAGCCCTAGGAAATTATTGCCGTGTTCAACAAACTTCGCTGAATAATGACATACACGCTCAAAGATGATATTTTGTAATTTGGAATGGTCAAGAAACTCTTAATCACGTAACAGGACGCGGTATAATTCACGGACTGTTCCAAACTGAGGAATCTTCACCTTATCAGTAGGGTTGAAGTGACTCCCACCCATCGAATTAATTGAATTTATCGTCGTCGAAACGTTTGGGTCACCTAACGGTCACGAGGTGCTGATGGAACGGTGAATCCTACTGATGAAGCATGCGAGTAGCGTGCGGTTTTCACACAACTCCCCTTCGCGTCTATTGAAAAGTGAGATTTATTACGGAATTTGTGGAATCGCTTTGTAGCATTCGTTTACGTTTCAATGTTAGTCGATGAGTATTCAGGGAAGTCCAGCAAGACGCGTTCTAGAAGAAGAGGGATACCCAGCTTTTATAAACAAGAAGCATCAGTGTTTTGTTTCCCTGTTCAATAGTCTGTAACTGTTCAGTTGGTGCATTCCAATAGATAACTCCGCAGCGAAGGCCTTCTTCCTTTCACTGTGAGGTAAAATAATCGTTCATGATGACCTGAAGATCGGTGTATAAAACCAGCACATTATTTTAGCATATCGATTCATTTAAACAAAACTCTATAGCGAATAGAAGATGGGAGATGGGTCTGGTGGTTGCATATCATGAACATGCTTCAGCGCTCGGTCTATCTGGATGAATAAAATATTTAAAAAATCCTTCAACTGTAGCACCTTTTCGGTGCCTAACTTCCATGCCACCCGAAGGTTGTAAAAGGGCTGGAATACTGTCAGGTTGCCCAAGCCTAGACAGGGGAAGTCGAGAGGCAGAGGTCGGGTTCGAACCACGGACCTTTCGGTCAGTAAATTCGTGCTCTAACCACTTCAGCCATCTCGCCCCCATCTCTGGACAGGAACAAACATGATAGTCAATTGACAGCGGTTAAGCGACATATCATTCAGCGGCTCTGATCAAGTGGAGAGGACCATGTGAGCCCTACCTTGAAGAGGCACATTTTGCCTCGCTGTCGGTACACGTGACGTTGTACAGTCAGCGGATGACTGGCGGTACACTAATAAGGTATAACGCGCGAAAAGAAATTCACGGAGGAGTCCCTAATGATCCGTATCCGGGCAGGCTTTACACCGACTGACTCCCCGAGGACATATGCTCCATCTCACAGTTCTACGTCACCTCAATTCATGAATGCTAAGCAGACGGTCTTCCTGACAACCCAGCCGGTGTTCAACCTGCCCGCGCTACGCGTTCTTGGAATTCGTACCTCAAGAACTGCACGTTTTTAGGCTTCCTAACAATGAAGCATTGTGTGCGATCTGTTCACTTCAACACCTAGAAAGGACAATCATCACGGAGGTACTTTACCCTCACACATCCTATAATTCAGGAAGTACTCATTTGGAAACCACAGAAAAGACTACCGATGTCCGACACAGCGTCTTGATCATAACTCCTTGGGCATAGTTCACTTACAGGCGTCGCTGGTAAACCCACCACTACAAGTGATGAAACTTGGGCTTCGATCCAACTAACGGACTCCGTATTGTACGTATACAAACCTATGTGACTACTGCAAAGAATTGTTCAACGTTCCTCTTAGAATATCCCCGAAATGAGGGTACTTTTCGTTAAAGCAAGTCTAAGCCATCAATAATGATAACAATAAAAGCAACACCTTTCAGGCGTCTAGTCACCCAAAGGAAGCAAGCGGGCTGATATTGCTCAAACCTAGAGAGGACTAGGCGAGATCCAGAGGTTGGGTTCGAACCACGGATGGCCCAGATGACTCAGTGGTTAGAGAGTGACTTCCCCTGTCTAGGCTTGGGCGACCTGGCAGTGTCCCAGCCCTCGTGCTTCCTTCCGGTGGCAAGGCAACTAGGCACTGAAGGGGTGCTACGGCTGAACGATTATCTTATTTTGAGGAGAACGATTCAGAGTAACAGCTAAACTGTCCAGCCTCCGAAGCTTCACACGACTCTGGTGGGGATATCGCATCAGTTCTGATGAAATACTCCCAAAAGGTTTCGGGCAAGTTCACTCTTCATCGATAGATCAGCTATCCGAACTCCACAGGATAACTTAGTTGGTCAGTTTATTTCGTAGAGCCCTCTGCGGTCATCCTTTCACCGGATGGACAACGGTTCAAGGACAGTCCCTACATGGTTCGTTTCCGAGTCTGAAGGCTTTCATAAGAGCCTTTCACCGGTCAAGTCAGTCGCGTTGGTGACTGCCGTCTCCCTGGTTGGGGCTCGCAGGCTGAGGCAAATAGAAATTATTGAACTTTACAGATGCGGTTGTGTCACGCAGCCATCGGCGGCCTTGTATCAAAACTATCCCATCCACTGCCTATCTCTTACTTGCTGTAATACTGAGCACACATATCCGTTTGTCGTCCGTGCGTGGATTGACATCCGACACGTGGCTCTACTGCTCAGTGAACGAAGCTGTAGCAGATGGAACCATTGCACGGCTTTTGAGTTGAAAAACTGAACTCAAGTAAACTGAATGAGATGCCTAGAGACCACCTCTTCATTCGCTTCAAGCTGCGAGCCTGATGGGAGCTTCGCAGAGAACACTGCGGTGGTGAACTCTTGAACTAAATCACCAGAAGACACCATGGAAGTGAACCATTTAGACTCGTACTCATTCAGAATGATCTAATCCAAGGATGATTCTCGCACGTCGGACTCTGGCGTTTTTTTGAAGATCTGCGCTTGATGTCCCCCTTAGACACTGTATATCGGTGCGGGTCTCTTTTCTGCCTACCCTCCGCTGTCGGGAGTGTCGCGACTGACCCTATAATTGTACGAATGTCTCGTCAATTTTGGTATGGTTTACGGTATGCGAACTGGTTTCCATGCAGGTCAGCTCTGGGCAGATCATCTGTCAGCTTACTCACCCTCGCGACCAGCTTTTCATCTGTATCGATCGTTCTACAGTTTTTTACACTGTTATGCTAAAGGCTGTGGCGGATTGCAACATAGAAAATGTGAGTAGCTCAGGTTGTTCAATTTGTGATCGATCCCTTCGCCGTACTCGGCACTGTTTCCCAAACGTTTCCTGATCGGTCGAAGTGACTTCAGGTGTGCATTAATGGTTGTCGTTTGTGTACTGGTCGCAATCCACTAATGTCCCGCGACAAATCAGTGACCAGTGGACGTAACGCCCTATAAAACTTTCAGTCATTTCCGAATTTCAAATTGCCGTCACAAACACCGAGTTCAGAAGCTGTCAGATGCATTTTAATTGACTGTTGAACGCTGACATGCGACTTGTCACCGTATTTATCTCATTTCGTCTTTCCTCACGTCGTCTTGTGTATCCTGTTCGTCAGCACTCCGTGCCCGTTTTATTCACGTCAGGCAAAGGTTCTGCTGCGAACGGTACGTATTATTAATCTGAATTGTGAGTAACGCTAGCAGTACTCACACCGTGGATCGATAGTAACGCTGATCACCCCTAAATACGCACGAATAACTCTAGCGTATGTGAGACCGATTATCGGACACAGCACGGAACACACACTCAACTGACCAATCACCACACAGGACAATTTATTATTACTCGAAAGAATAATAAAAAAACTCACCGACATGCTTGAATACTCTGGTTTCCCATCAATATACTTCATGTTCTGTATGCGCGTCTTGATGATGTCGACAGGTAAAGAGAAGACAGAGGTTACAAAACCGCTGAACATGCTGGCCAGGAAGTGGACGAAAATCCCGTCCGCTAGAAAACCTAGAAGCGCAAAACGTTGAATACACGAGTTAGGAAGATGAATGGGGTACACACATCACAAAGGGGTTTTCTTGAAGCACTCTAGAAACTCAACGCCAGTTGGAAAATGTTTTTCCGGTTAGCCAGGACAGTCCAGGGCTCCAGCGGGGGAACCAACAAGCACAGAGCGACTGTCTCCAACTAACAAACCCGGAATTTTGTGAACAAGATTCAATATTTCAGCATTAGGCTACGGCCAGATCGAAACAAGAACGCGTCCCAAAAACGGCGTCTAATCAGTCAGCATACTTTCACGCAAAAAGCTATCAGAATCGACTGTTCCAACCAGACCTACGTCTGAGGACACTGCCGACCAGTGTTTTTTAACATTGCCCTACATTTTCCAACCTTCCTGTTCGGGCCTGGGCAAACCAGACAGCATCCCAGCCCCCATGCCTCCTTCCTTCTGCATAACAGCTACGCACCGAAAGGATGTTACAGCTGAACGATTTTTAGGAAAAATTCTTGTCCGACAGTGAGAACCTACAGGCTGCAGGATAACATTTAGATTTCATCTGCCTGGCCGCAACTGCATAAACACTCCGTTGACAAGATAAACAGATGGTGGGAGGGAACCAATCAAGTTTGAGACCGTTTGCGCCCCACGTTCAGCTGTAGCACCCCTTCGATGCCTAACTGCCGTGCCACCAGAAGGAAGCACGAGGGCAAGACTGCCCAAGCCTAGACGGGGGAAGTCGAGAGGTAGAGGTCGGGTTCAAACTACGGACCTTCCGGTCAGTACATCCGCGTTCTATCCACTTGGGCCGTCTCACCCCCACGGCCTCCTTACAGTTTAACTGAAGTTGTACTTTCGGCCTCGACTCCGTAATGAGAATGACCAGCTCAGACATAGTTGGAAAAGGAGGAATGTCCGCAAAGCTTGAGAATGTACTCCATGTACTTTAATATAACAATCTCGGCCGCATTACGTTTTGTAATGCGCTGTCGAAGAGCTTTCCTATAACTAGTGAGATTTGTCAAGTCTGCCACGTAGTTCGCTTTTTTGTTCGATTTGTCATCGGCACGACCGAAAATACATGAAATGAAACATGAAATCGACTGTTTAAAAACGGAATGCTGTGAGATCCTCGCGTCTTCCTGGCTGAGGGCCCATATGATCCAGCTTACAAGTGATAGGAAACCTTACAGGACATGATATGGAACCGATCCTAGACAGACTACTCAGCAAAACATCGCCAGTCGCTGCCCGTGCCAGCGTCAGATGAGGTTCACAGAGGTTTCTGAGTCAATCAAATTCATGGCGCCTTACTTCAGCATGGTACTCGGATGTAAAAGATGTACGAACCATGGTCCTGATCGATTTCCCCAAGGAAATGGAGCCGGTTAACATTTAGTTCCTATCATTCCCCTTTCTTTTACCCTTTACCAAGACTTTCTTTCCCCACTATTGTATGATGGATAAGCACCAGTAGGTATTACTAGCGTATTGCTGTCTATTGTGACGATGAGGTAGAGATGACTCAGTGGCTAGAGTGCGAATTTACTGACCGGAAGGTCCGTGGTTCGAACCCTGCCTCTGCATATCGACTTCCCATATCTAGTTTTGGGCGACCTGGCAGTAGCCCAGCCCTCATGCTTCCTTCGGGTGGCATGGCAGCTAGGTACCAAAAGGGTGCTTCAGCTGAACGATTATTGTGACCACAATAACGCCATCGGAACCACTTGTACAAATCATTGGATGAGTGGACGTTTGAACAGAGTCCGCCTGAAACAATCGGAAAATGAGCGAAGCAGGCTTACGTAGTGTCACCTCATAGATATTCGGATGACGGTAGACACGTTTCCAGTTCGAACTAGCTGATGCTACGTACGCGACATTTTGGCAGACATCATAAGTGAATGAGTTTAAAGCCCATGTTGGAATGCGAATTGCCCACACCCAATGAACCACATCAGTGTCTGATGCATTAACACGGTTCATCATCCTGTGCACCAAAACCATGAAGCACTGTGGACATGTGACCGGAAGGAAGCATGAAGGGAAGTCGAGAGACAGAAGTCGATTTCGAACCACAGACTTTCCAGTCAGTAAACTCGAGCTCTAAGCACTGAGTCCTCTCACCCCCAACCATCCTGTGAATACTTCTATGAAGTAAACGATTGTACCAGAGGATTTTTGAGAAGACAGAGCACTGATGGCGATCGCGTGAATAGAAAAGCTAGGGGAGGTCGTTCATCAGGTAGGGATTGCTTTGAACCATATTCAAATGAACTGCGGAACCGTTTTGCCTTTATAGATAAAGTTGAACTATTGATGTAGCATTAATTTTTGCTTAGTCTTTCAAGGTAATACTGGGAATGTATGGACTATGCTGCAACAATTCGACAGTGATTGCATGGGACTCGAATGTAGGGAAACCATCCTAGGATTGCATGTCTTTTGACACTGGTTGCAGTTTCACATGGGTTAGTCGCGCCTGCAAATAGTATAAACAGTGGTTTTAAATTCATACAATCGATTCCATACATATTAGGCAGATGAATATCCTGATTTGTTCCAACGTGATGAAGTAGTCCGATAAACATTAGTGCCATCAAGTGCGTCACCTTTGGAAAGTAAACAGGGAAGGCCCAATTGAAATCATAATTCTTGCGCAAATAAGAGCTGGAAATTAGCGAAATACACCCATTTGCAAACTAATTTGGTTCTTCGAGACACTCACCTGGAACCCAGCTGAATCTCCCGTTTGTGATGATTCCAGTAGGACATAATTCAAGTAGAACATAAGGTTGACGGAAACTCGGAGACTGCGCCTACCCGATGAGCCCCAAGAAGGGCGAAACCGGTCGTGGGCTGTCGGCGAATTTTCAGCAACTTAATGAGTAGTACATTACAAAAAGAACTGGAAAGTTCTAAATAACAGTGAAGCCTACGTTTTATCCGTCGTCTGGTAGGTCGAGCCCGGTAAGTGCCAAACTAACCAACGCTGAGAAGTGATCTGCATCAGTTATCAAGCGAGTGACTGTGCTTTTTCGAATTCAGCTTGGCTACTAAGTAGGTTCTTGGTATCCCGACAATGACAACAGGTTCGATGCAATGGGATGGCAAACTTCCCGGAACTCCGTCGTCTTGATTAGCTTAGAAGGAAAGATGAGTTCACAAGATGAGTGGAACTTCCATCTGAGAACTCGCCACTTTAAGAGCCAGTCAACATGTGACAGTGTGAGGTAGATTCCATGAGTAGATGAGAAGCGGCGCTGTGCGAGTTGGTCGCACTGCCAGTCAGCTGATCGTGGCCGAACCGCAGTGTACAAACTAATAGTTGGGAGATCGCGGAGTTTCGTGGGACGCGCACTGCTGATGATGTCTAATAAGGATGAAACAACTCTATAATACTTCCCAGCAATTCAGCATGGATTGGTTTCACCTTCAGGAGAAAACCCCAATTGAAAACTTCTAGTACTAAGCACAGGTAGGAACAATCGGGTAGCAGGGGGGGGGAGCTCGTTCTACTTGACCCGCCTCTCTTTCAGCTGCTTACCGTCGCCAGCAGACAGAATTCGTCAGTGGCAGAAGATCACATCAGATAATTCTCCAGAGGTTACTCCACCGGTAAACCTACAAACGAACGCTCGCTTCACAAGAAGAAAGAGATGTCAGATAATCCATTCCTGCACACCGCTATCTCCTCGGCTGGTTCATTACACTGATATTTTCCCCAGGTCACGCCCTAGGAAAACGTGTCATATGATTCCCCGAAATCACCATCTGCTACTGATTTTCAAAAACCCGCTCAAGGTCAGCCGCAACGGGCAAATCCGGGAAAACAACACAGCAAACACGTGAATACAAACACGATGCAAAGAATCAGCGACATCAAAAACAAAACTATCATGACACGAAAGCACACATACCGGATTCCAGTATTTGCTGTTTTGTTTGAGAGTAGGAAGCTAGCTGTGCCCCGTTGACCACAGCAGCCCGGCCCATTGTGGGAATGGCACCCTGGGGTGGACAGAGAGAGAGAGAGAAGAATCATGCCGCATCACTGGATGCACCATATGATACGACAACCATTCGTGGTTAGCAAATGATTTATCCGCAGGAAAAAGTACATGCGTTCGTGTGGTAGTTAGTTAACTGACACAAATGACAACCAGCATTATGAAAAGGAAACGCTGAATACCGGGAGAAACATGCACTTGGCCACCTTCTCCAAAAAGAGGTACCCTGCTCCCGTTTTCGAACAGCATTGAGATAAACACATCCGAGCGAGGTGGGTCAAGTGGTTAGAGTGCGAATTTACTTACTGCAAGGTCCGTGGGTCGAACCCGACCTCTCCCTCTCGACTTCCCCTGTCTAGGCTTGGGCAACCTGGCAATATCCCGGCCCTCATGCTTCCAAAGGGTAGTATGGCAGCTAGGCACCGGAAGGGTCTTACAGCTGAGCGATATATTTTATGTTTATAAACACATCTGAGCATCAGGTTGGAATAAGATGTCAGCGGCATTGGTCCAGCAGCAGAAGCCCAGAATACAACAGAGAGGCGCTCACTAGCCAACTTAACCGAGAGGTGGGGACGAGATGGCCCTAGTGGGTAGAGTGCGAATTTACTGACCGCAAGGTCCGTGGGTCGAACCCGACCTCTCCCTCTCGACTTCCCCTGTCTAGGCTTGGACAACCTGGCAATATCCCAGCCCTCGTGCTTCCTTCGGGTGGCATGGCAGCTAGGCACCGAAAGTGTATTGCAGCTGAACGTAGGTATGGTACAATTATTCACGTGTTTATGTGTCATTATAGTCGCTTTTCGCTGTTAAACAGCTGGGTTGGAATGGACCCGAAGCCTGATTTGTGCCCTCACTTTCCAATAGGAGAATTGCACAGATTCTTTTACGGGAAATCCCATGTTTCCCCAATAAGAAAAAATATAAACGCCCAAGTGTGCACTCGAACCGCCGACCTTTCGCTAACCGGATGGATGTTCTTAGAAAAACATCATAAAAACAAGGGATTCAGCTATGTTCCAGGTAAAAACCGAATTAGTTAGCAAATGAGTGTAGTTCACTAACTTTGTGCAATTTGGTTTCAAGTGGAACATAAGGTTGATGGAAACTCAGGGACTGCGCCCACTTGACGAAGGACGAAATCGGTCGTGCGCTGTCGAAGAATTTTCAGCAACCTTATGAGCAGTGTATTCGGCCTATGGCTGCTCCGCGTCGGGCTAATTCGATTGAAATTGATGTGTCCGCGTGATGAATTGATGGATGAAGACCTTGCGTGCCATTAGTGAGACCTTTATGTGACTTCCACGATAGGTAGGAAGTTTATATGTTGCAGATGTCCACCGAGGTTGAAACATGTGTTCAACAAAAGAGAAATCAGTGCTTCCTGCGATCCCTAGCTGATCGTCTTGTCAATATCGATATCCTCATTGGTTGAACGCTTCAAGTTGGAACACTTACATGGTTCAACTGACACCAACATGATATTCATCCAACGAAATACACACATCGAGGCGTTAGCTCACAGCTCTAGACCATTACATATGCATCGTTCAACAACGCACCAGAAAGCTTGGTACAAGCCGGGTAGTTGCGCTCAGGCGAAAAGGTAACGACCGGTTATGCTTTCCATAACTAAACTCTGGTAACGTCCGCTAATTATCAGGAAAGATGGACAAGCTTACTAGACTATTGAACCGCAGCCGGAAACCGGCCTGTTACAACCTCGTCCGGGAGAACTGTCTGGCCAGATACTACACCGAGAAACAGCGCTTTCGCCTTACGGCTTTTCCTCGAGGACAGAAGTAAACCTCAGTTCTAGATTGGTTTTCAACCCTCACCCTCTCGCAAACGTATGTACAATGAAACTACGAATCCCCGTCGTTTTCAGGCTTTCTCGAATAGGCTGCTAAAATGCTTGGATCAGGCACCGACTTATTGGTCAATACCCCATGAGCAGGCGCGGTCAACTCGGTTCCGCCGATCACTGTGTGCAGGCGCTCTCTAAGAGTACTCAGGAACAGTTTATAGGGAAAGCTTATCGGGAGATGAAAACATGTCCACGAATTGGCATCAGGTAATTGAGGGATATCTGTAACACATCATGAACACTCAGCTGCTAATCGTTGTTGCCCTGTGAAGAGAAACAAGCTCATTGGTGGATTTACCGATGATCCCAACCTATTCGATACATCTGGTACCCAGTATCATAGCCAGTGCAGCGGGTGACGTGGTTTGGAGGCAATCCAAGAGACTTAAACTTGGAAGAGCTAGTGATCTCCAGGCTATTTCTCCCCCAAAGTGCTCAAACAGAGCGCTGATATCTTCAACGAACCAGTCACCACTATGTTCAACCGTTCTGCTGCGAAAGTTCTAGATGGCTGACGCCGGCGCTAAGAAAGAAATCACTCCAACTCGACTCCTTCTGTCAAGATACTTCAGGTAGTATTAAATGGAATGCAAAGCCCTCTGCTCGCCGAATACTGACGCCTGTTTGCTTACTGACAGTCACAATGCTGGATGCCGTAGCGAATATGGTCCACTCAGTTGCACTTTCACAGTTGGCAGCAACGGCAAGGTTATATGACTGTCGCCTTTAGAGTACAAAGAAGCGTCTGACAGCATCAATGTTCCCAGAAGGTGGACTTGAACAGTCTATTCACGTTGATCCAAAAGTTCACAACACACAAGGTACGAGCCTAGAAGATAAAAACCCACTCCACTTCCCATTGTGATCTATTGCAAACGCGCATCCCCGATTTCATCACCCCCCATAATGCCGGCAGTATAGTGATAGGCATTCCAGGTCGCAGGGATCGATAGGCCGTGAAATTTCGCTCACTGTCCAAGTTGATTTTCCGATCGAAAGACATAAAGAGGGTTTCTACAACTTTTCTTCGAGAGTTGGGAGTTCTTCCAGATCATCAACACCCCCTTCGACGCGTCTCTACCTTCGGAATAGTTGAATGCAAAATCTTATCCGCAGGTGCTGTTACCTACCGCAATTCTGTTCTGCCCTAGTGTTTGGAGGCCAATCGTCCCTAATAACCGAACATCACATCATTTGGACAGATGTATCACGTGCAGGACACGGGCCAAACGAAGGCATGCCCTGATTGGTCAGAATGCCAGCCAATTCGGATCGAGCATCTCTGACTCGACGTTTCTCGCCCCCTCACGGAGATTCTGGCACGACCTTGTGGAACACTCTGTGACTACCCTATAAATACAGATGTAATGATTCTCCTTTTGTCTCCATAAAAGGGCTGTGTAGAGCTACCGTGCCTTTTGATATACCATAGTGGACGGAGCAGGAAGCCAAGGGACCGATACAGAGTTGCACTACCGTCCAGCAGTTACAACGCCTAGACAAACCGATATCCCGTTGGTATGAACGAGCTAATAGTTCGCCTGCAACTGAGGTTTCTTGCCGGCCTGACCATCTTTTCTCAGCATCATTATGTCTGTTAGTGCTTCTATAGGCTTAAAATATGAACCACTCGATTTTGTATGAGAAAATACGACCTTTGGTGCAAGCTCCCCTTGACTTGATGTGAAAAATGATGAGAAAATGCCAAAACTTCTATTATGGGCTAAGGGGGAGGAAGGCCCGACCTGGCCTACCAGTCTGTCGCGATGATTGCTGTTATAGGGTCTTAAGAGATCCAGTTCACCTTGAGGACAATCGACACAGTACATCATTAACAGCCCTTGATTCAAACAGATCCACCGAGGCTAATTTGTCGTCCTGTCCAAGCTCCTTTTGTATGGCTTTGACGATGATACCGAAAAGAATTAGACAAATCTAACTTCCAGGGCAAATCCGACTTGGTGTGCCGGTGTTATTCAGAAATAAAGGGGCGTGCACAGTTGAGTAAACTCAATACGAATCGGAAAGTTGTTTCCAAGATTTTCGCAAAGGTCGCAACGTGAAAATCCACAACAAACCGTTAAGCGTTCCCACTGGAACCAATGAAGATTTAAGGTCCAAACTCACCCGCCATAGTGCAGTCAAGCCTTCCTCACGATAGATGCGAATGAGCGCATTGAATACGTTCGTGTAGTTCCGCCGCTCAGCAACTGGAAGACTGTGTGATATGAAAATTAAAAAAAAAAACATGAAAAATTTAAAGAAGTTTAAGCGCGAAGGAATACTTTCACGAAAACTTTGAACAGAAACAACATTGCTCGACTGTGACGTGCAGGTATCTGCATTAGGAGCTCGGCACTTGATTGAGATAGAGGCAATTTCGAAATAAAGTAGCACGTTCTACATACCCCCGCCCCAAAATGGATGAAATTACACAGGTCAAGTCAGATAATTCACTAGTGCGTAATATAAATAACTACAAGTGAAGACAGACATCCTGAGGATGAGAAGATTTTAGGCAACCTGGCCGAATTCTACAGGATACAATCCAGGATCACTGCCCAACTGTTGATGACATTCTAAGCCTCTAAAAAAGGTCAGAGACGAAACTTCACCAAGTACATAAGTAAAAACACGAACAGAAAACCAGAAGCGCTGCTGGAACACAATGCAGTAAAACCAATCCATGAAAGACAGTCATCGCGAGAAGTAGACCTAATTCCTAAGTACGAGGAGAGACTTATGGAGAAAAATAGATAGATGGATAGATAAATCTATTGATTTTTTCAAGAAATCAAGCAGAACGGTTTGCTTCATAAAGTTTTCTGAATGGCCAACATCCAAAGCACGTCGTATCTGCATTACGTGTGCACGTCACGTAACCCATATCACTTCAAAAGTGTGAGGGCTTCATCAAGTATCCGGGGCAACCTTTCAAGCGTTCCACTCCCCCTCAGCACAAGAGTTGTACTTAATAAGGATATATATATCCATATATCCATATGTATATATATATATATATATCGGTTTCGAGATACAGCTCGAGATAGATTAGTCGTTAGGGCGCAAACTCAGTGACCACAAGGCCGATGATTCGAACCCAACCTCTGCATTTCGACAGCTCCCGTCTGGACTTGGGTAATCTGGCGTTATCTCAGCTCCCCTCTGCTTTCTTCGGATGGCATGACACCGGAAGGGTGTTACGACTAAGCGACTTTTATTATTACTGTTATTGATACTGATCTTGTCCGTATTGCGTTAATTGAGCCAAAATGCTTGCGGCCTTTACTGTGGTTATCTCACAGTTGACTGGGGACGTCAAAAAACGATTTTGATCCCCTGGGTCAATCAGTAATGGGTGCGAAGTTCATGCTCCCTGTTTGATTACTTATCGTCAACATCTGCTACAGAAGATGTGGGTTCGAGTAGTCATCATCACACAGTGTGGTCAACTCTGTGGCCTTCCGAGCTCCGTTCACTCGGAGGTGCAGGATTTTAACTTGAGATGGAATGACTGACGAATGGTCATCCTGAAGGGCCACTGGCACCCGTTCGAAAAGCTTGCCATCCATAGGAAGGACAGACTTTCCCTGAAGTTCCATCCCTCACATTTCTTTCGTGCACGAGACGACTGGTGGAGATGAGAACGGTGGTAATTAATTCGATCAATACAGTAGTTGTTTTCTATCTCAACGGGTCTGTGTGCACCAACTGGCTTTATCGCATTGCGAAAACTTGAACAAGCAAGTCTATGAAAATCACACAGGTATGCAGACTGGTGCACGAATACCAAGTGTGTGTGTATCCACTAACAAAGGTCAGGCTAAAAACACTGATGAAATCTCGCACAATGACACATGCAAAAGCAGACATCCGTTCAGACGATGACCAGTGCGATGTAGAATGGGACGACTGTCCACCGGACGGTCCGTCCTCGTAGTGTTTTTGACATACCAGCGCGTTGGCAAGGTGAATCCGATCGCCTGCAGGTCCAAGAGTTCACGTGAACCGTGAAAGGATATGAGGTCGAAGCTTTCGCCGCTTCGCCATTTATAACCCCTTGAGGGGTGTTTTTCGGCCTAAGATTCCGTGGCCGGAGTCCAACGGGGTAACTTTATATCCAACAATGGTCCAGTGTGTTACAGAACCGGTCCGCCACATTGAGGGAAGATGCGGGACCTTTGCGCTCACGCGGTTGGCGAGTTTCTATCCATCTGAACGCACTGTAATCGGTTTACACTTGATGGTGAATAGATGGGAACAGTTCTCAGGCTATCAGTACGCCCAACTGCTGGCTAATACTTGCGGTGTGAACAAGTGAGCAGTTGAGATCTGCGAAAGGTGGTCTGGTGGTCCGCATCACCCATGAGACGCAAGCAAGGCACACAAATATGGTCAACTAGTACTAGCGTACTGTTTGGCCCGCATAATCACCTCTAGCACCGTAGTAGGTTTAACTGTCCGGGATGTCCTGAGCGTTACGGCGAGTCATTGTGCGACTCATGCAACATAAACAGGAGAGTAATGAAAGCTAACGTACTAGCCGGATACCGCCTACTTCCATTTGTCACGTGACAAGAACAACGTTGTAGATAATGGTAAAAGACAACCGTTCAGCTGTAACACCTTTTCAGTGCCCAGCTACTATGCCACCCAAAAAACGCGCGACGGCCGGGTTGCCGACGCGTAGACAGAAGTCAAGATGCAGAGGTCGGGTTCGAAGCAGGGACTTTCCGGTCAGTTAATTCGCGCTCTAACAAATGAGCCACACAACGGGGTTGTATCAAACAATCCAAGACAAAATACGACCAAGCGGACCAGAGTAAGGTCCACGTCGTCTTCCTTGGATCAAGGCAGTCGTGGATCATCACGATGGACGACAAGTAGGAGGAAATTCCAAACCAGTATACGATATTCCCCAAGTTAGGGTAAAAAAAACCGTTTTATCTTGCGATAGAAAACAATTTGAAGCCCCTAAATGAAGGGACCACCTAAGCGCAGAGATGCACGGAAATCTCGAACTTGTGGGTATAGTCTTTTATCGACATAATCATCAACCGCGTATGGTTGTGCAGTGTAGTTATGACTGCCCCAGTGTGGTTCACCGATGTTTTGAGGAGTGGGTAAGAGTAAACCGTTCAAACAACTCCACCCGATCTTCACCAAACTTTGACAACCGGGCAATTAGACTTACGTTGCCTCAGACTAAAAAGGTATTCTAGGCTACTGTTTTACAGTTTTACACATGTCTTCTGATAGTGGATGTATTGTCCCTCCCTTGAATTCCTTGGAGGCTTGAGATGGCTCGGTGGTTAGGGGAGGAACTTATTGGCCAGAAGGTCTGTAGTTCGAACCAACCTTCTGCATTTCGATTGCTCCTGTATGGGCCTGGGTAGCCTGGTGGTACCTCGACCCTCGTGCTTCCTTTGCTGACGAGTACCGTCTTCATCCCATTTTGTCAGCAGCAACTTGGACCTCCACAACATAACCCAACTGTACCTTTGGGTCCAATCGGAAAGTTGTTTCCAAGATTTTCGCAAAGGTCGCAACGTGAAAATCCACAACAAACCGTTAAGCGTTCCCACTGGAACCAATGAAGATTTAAGGTCCAAACTCACCCGCCATAGTGCAGTCAAGCCTTCCTCACGATAGATGCGAATGAGCGCATTGAATACGTTCGTGTAGTTCCGCCGCTCAGCAACTGGAAGACTGTGTGATATGAAAATTAAAAAAAAAACATGAAAAATTTAAAGAAGTTTAAGCGCGAAGGAATACTTTCACGAAAACTTTGAACAGAAACAACATTGCTCGACTGTGACGTGCAGGTATCTGCATTAGGAGCTCGGCACTTGATTGAGATAGAGGCAATTTCGAAATAAAGTAGCACGTTCTACATACCCCCGCCCCAAAATGGATGAAATTACACAGGTCAAGTCAGATAATTCACTAGTGCGTAATATAAATAACTACAAGTGAAGACAGACATCCTGAGGATGAGAAGATTTTAGGCAACCTGGCCGAATTCTACAGGATACAATCCAGGATCACTGCCCAACTGTTGATGACATTCTAAGCCTCTAAAAAAGGTCAGAGACGAAACTTCACCAAGTACATAAGTAAAAACACGAACAGAAAACCAGAAGCGCTGCTGGAACACAATGCAGTAAAACCAATCCATGAAAGACAGTCATCGCGAGAAGTAGACCTAATTCCTAAGTACGAGGAGAGACTTATGGAGAAAAATAGATAGATGGATAGATAAATCTATTGATTTTTTCAAGAAATCAAGCAGAACGGTTTGCTTCATAAAGTTTTCTGAATGGCCAACATCCAAAGCACGTCGTATCTGCATTACGTGTGCACGTCACGTAACCATATCACTTCCAAAAGTGTGAGGGCTTCATCAAGTATCCGGGGCAACCTTTCAAGCGTTCCACTCCCCCTCAGCACAAGAGTTGTACTTACTATGGATATATATATCCATATATATATATATATATAT
>NW_008751775.1:99215-101733 GCF_000715545.1 Opisthorchis viverrini | reverse complement strand
TATATATATCGGTTTCGAGATACAGCTCGAGATAGATTAGTCGTTAGGGCGCAAACTCAGTGACCACAAGGCCGATGATTCGAACCCAACCTCTGCATTTCGACAGCTCCCGTCTGGACTTGGGTAATCTGGCGTTATCTCAGCTCCCCTCTGCTTTCTTCGGATGGCATGACACCGGGAGGGTGTTACGACTAAGCGACTTTTATTATTACTGTTATTGATACTGATCTTGTCCGTATTGCGTTAATTGAGCCAAAATGCTTGCGGCCTTTACTGTGGTTATCTCACAGTTGACTGGGGACGTCAAAAAACGATTTTGATCCCCTGGGTCAATCAGTAATGGGTGCGAAGTTCATGCTCCCTGTTTGATTACTTATCGTCAACATCTGCTACAGAAGATGTGGGTTCGAGTAGTCATCATCACACAGTGTGGTCAACTCTGTGGCCTTCCGAGCTCCGTTCACTCGGAGGTGCAGGATTTTAACTTGAGATGGAATGACTGACGAATGGTCATCCTGAAGGGCCACTGGCACCCGTTCGAAAAGCTTGCCATCCATAGGAAGGACAGACTTTCCCTGAAGTTCCATCCCTCACATTTCTTTCGTGCACGAGACGACTGGTGGAGATGAGAACGGTGGTAATTAATTCGATCAATACAGTAGTTGTTTTCTATCTCAACGGGTCTGTGTGCACCAACTGGCTTTATCGCATTGCGAAAACTTGAACAAGCAAGTCTATGAAAATCACACAGGTATGCAGACTGGTGCACGAATACCAAGTGTGTGTGTATCCACTAACAAAGGTCAGGCTAAAAACACTGATGAAATCTCGCACAATGACACATGCAAAAGCAGACATCCGTTCAGACGATGACCAGTGCGATGTAGAATGGGACGACTGTCCACCGGACGGTCCGTCCTCGTAGTGTTTTTGACATACCAGCGCGTTGGCAAGGTGAATCCGATCGCCTGCAGGTCCAAGAGTTCACGTGAACCGTGAAAGGATATGAGGTCGAAGCTTTCGCCGCTTCGCCATTTATAACCCCTTGAGGGGTGTTTTTCGGCCTAAGATTCCGTGGCCGGAGTCCAACGGGGTAACTTTATATCCAACAATGGTCCAGTGTGTTACAGAACCGGTCCGCCACATTGAGGGAAGATGCGGGACCTTTGCGCTCACGCGGTTGGCGGGTTTCTATCCATCTGAACGCACTGTAATCGGTTTACACTTGATGGTGAATAGATGGGAACAGTTCTCAGGCTATCAGTACGCCCAACTGCTGGCTAATACTTGCGGTGTGAACAAGTGAGCAGTTGAGATCTGCGAAAGGTGGTCTGGTGGTCCGCATCACCCATGAGACGCAAGCAAGGCACACAAATATGGTCAACTAGTACTAGCGTACTGTTTGGCCCGCATAATCACCTCTAGCACCGTAGTAGGTTTAACTGTCCGGGATGTCCTGAGCGTTACGGCGAGTCATTGTGCGACTCATGCAACATAAACAGGAGAGTAATGAAAGCTAACGTACTAGCCGGATACCGCCTACTTCCATTTGTCACGTGACAAGAACAACGTTGTAGATAATGGTAAAAGACAACCGTTCAGCTGTAACACCTTTTCAGTGCCCAGCTACTATGCCACCCAAAAAACGCGCGACGGCCGGGTTGCCGACGCGTAGACAGAAGTCAAGATGCAGAGGTCGGGTTCGAAGCAGGGACTTTCCGGTCAGTTAATTCGCGCTCTAACAAATGAGCCACACAACGGGGTTGTATCAAACAATCCAAGACAAAATACGACCAAGCGGACCAGAGTAAGGTCCACGTCGTCTTCCTTGGATCAAGGCAGTCGTGGATCATCACGATGGACGACAAGTAGGAGGAAATTCCAAACCAGTATACGATATTCCCCAAGTTAGGGTAAAAAAAACCGTTTTATCTTGCGATAGAAAACAATTTGAAGCCCCTAAATGAAGGGACCACCTAAGCGCAGAGATGCACGGAAATCTCGAACTTGTGGGTATAGTCTTTTATCGACATAATCATCAACCGCGTATGGTTGTGCAGTGTAGTTATGACTGCCCCAGTGTGGTTCACCGATGTTTTGAGGAGTGGGTAAGAGTAAACCGTTCAAACAACTCCACCCGATCTTCACCAAACTTTGACAACCGGGCAATTAGACTTACGTTGCCTCAGACTAAAAAGGTATTCTAGGCTACTGTTTTACAGTTTTACACATGTCTTCTGATAGTGGATGTATTGTCCCTCCCTTGAATTCCTTGGAGGCTTGAGATGGCTCGGTGGTTAGGGGAGGAACTTATTGGCCAGAAGGTCTGTAGTTCGAACCAACCTTCTGCATTTCGATTGCTCCTGTATGGGCCTGGGTAGCCTGGTGGTACCTCGACCCTCGTGCTTCCTTTGCTGACGAGTACCGTCTTCATCCCATTTTGTCAGCAGCAACTTGGACCTCCACAACATAACCCAACTGTACCTTTGGGTCCACCCCCCCCCCCCCAAAAAAAAAA
>NW_008751775.1:68134-98993 GCF_000715545.1 Opisthorchis viverrini | reverse complement strand
CCCCCCCCCCCCCCCAAAAAAAAATGGTGCAAAAATGTGGTGCAAATACACTTGTCGTGAAAACAACAGTCTTGGCAATACACAGAATAAGGTCGAAAAAATGGTTTCGTCTGATAACCAATTACTCACCGTCCGTCTGATGTCATCCGAATCAGGCAAACCTCGGATGGGGTACCAACGAAAGATCCTAATACACCGGATGTCATGGCGCAACCGAGTTTGGTCACAAAGTTCGGATTCTTGCCCTGACGTGCCGAAAAATAATCAAACAAGGATGTGTAGATACCAAGGCGACAGGTTGAGTAGGTGGCCTGACGAAGGAGACCAGCAGAAAGCCTAAAGTGGTGAAAATTAAAGCGAATGATGTTAACACGAACGACCAGGTAGCCGAACCAACGAACAGGTCACGTGATTTGGCTTACCCGGAGTAGATTGCGAAAAATCCCTCATTGGATATGATGGATGAAAGTGCATGAAAGGTGTTCCGATAAGCTGACTTCCCGGATCCAACTCCTGGGAGGGAAATGCGGAATAAACGGATGTGAAATGAAATAGTACACATCAGATGGCAGCCGATGCATTGGCGTTGTTTATTGCTGAGAAATAACACAGAAACATTGCTTTGCGAGGATTCTACCCATGAGTGCAAAGGAATGGGAAAAAACAAGACTGAAACGTGGAATTTGGGGCGCACCGTGAAGTGGTCGAACTTGAACATTGGTTGAACTCAAGGAGCGAAATATGTGGCCAGTCAATTCACAGAGTCCAAGGTGTGGTCGATCCAGAGTTTGTACTTGGAAGGCTGCGGCCAAATGTATGTGGTTCATTTCGATATTAATTTCCTGAGGACTGAATGAGCAATTGTTTCTTTTTCGGGGTTAAACCGCTGCACTATGAGCTAACAACCGTAACCTAGAAGGTGGGATGTGTTCGGTGAACTGTTAGTCTGACTGTTAGACCCGGAAGTCGAAATCGACGATTACTCACACCGGACCAATGCACATGGGTCCAACGTGGGACGCACCCATACGGTAGATCCTCCGGTAATCTCACCTGGCTTGAACTGCATGTCAAAGCCGTGCATCACGAAGCAGCTACCTGGAGTACCAAATGAGGACAATGGGTTTCGGCAAAGACCAAAGACGGGTGAAGTACTTCATAAAGCCAATCTTCCCATTAGTTTACTCCCTCCCTGACGATCCGTTTTGCCATCAATTCGTATTTTTGCTTAGAAAAAAATTTACAAATCTAGACGACGGGTTCATTTTTGACGCTAGGATGTCCATCATAGAGGAGGACGGAAAGAAATTCGAAAAAAATCCATTTAGGAGCGAGTTTCGTGTAAACATTGGACGTGTTGCTATCAGAGAACATGAACGTCTGAACCAATCGACCGTACTAGGGAAACAAAAAGAAACGGCAAAAGTCGTTCGAAACAAAGTGAAATGAGATAAGGTGACGGAAAACCAGAGAGAATGGAACCGATTTGGTTTCAAAGGCACAAAGATGTCACAAAGTGGTGAAGGCCTGTCAGAGATCAGGGGTTGAGCGGCATCTAACGAGGTGTGACAATTACAGTGCAAAAATGATAAACAAAACTTATAGAGATGTGACGAAAATCGAGAGGAACATACCACTCATTTGCATGCGGGTTTTCACCAAATCCAGAGGTTGCACGCAAACAGTAGCAGCCATTCTGTGACGGGTAAAGAGGTTAAATCGTGAAGTCACTCACTTATAGCAAAAATGAAGATTGAAAAGTGGGCATCAATCGGCCACTCTATCGATCATATACCACGTACCAAGGTCACCTAGGTTCCGGTTGCTACATTTTTGGTCACAAGAAAATGGGAGAACGGGAAGCTGTAGTCATGAACTGGAGGCAAGACTTGACAACAATCATGTAGAGACTTTCTATAATCACAATACGTTGTACTCGAAACACAAAACACTACTCCTTGACAGCCCAAGATAGGTTTCGCTCTTCTTGGGACTAGTCGCCGAGTTTCCGGAAAAATTTTTCTAACCGAACCCACCCGGCTGAAGCGGACCACCATAAGCGAGAAATTTAGCTGGATTCAGTTGAGTCTCCTGTCGAAACCAAAGCAGTATGCAAATGAGAGTATCAGTTAGAATTCTAGAATCGGTTAATTCACCCTAAATCAGTCCGAATGCTTGGAGAAACTGGAGGCTACGCATCGCAGGTGATGGCATTAACGTGACAGAATAACTGACAGCGTGATTCAGTCAGCGTGCCAATGTCACTAAAGACTGGTAGTCCGAGTAAGCGAGAAATTAGCTGGATTCAGTTGAGTCTCCTGTCGAAACCAAAGCAGTATGCAAATGAGAGTATCAGTTAGAATTCTAGAATCGGTTAATTCACCCTAAATCAGTCCGAATGCTTGGAGAAACTGGAGGCTACGCATCGCAGGTGATGGCATTAACGTGACAGAATAACTGACAGCGTGATTCAGTCAGCGTGCCAATGTCACTAAAGACTGGTAGTCCGAGTGCCGGGGTCTCCATCCAAGGAGGCGGAAGTTGTCCATCCGACTGTTCAGTAATTTCACTTTTTGTTGAAAGATCACACACTGTCCACGTCCCGGTCGGTCTCATTCAGCACAGCGATGAGCGGAAAAATCTACGTGAGGTAGACGGTTCTCTGGAATGCGGATTACATGTCTCAGCAAGCGTAACTAATGGAGCGTGAGCAACTCATTCATCGTCGGAGAGTTCCATTTACCTAAAATGACCTGGCGTACCCTAGGAGTGCTAATCCAATGTTCCCACCAGATCCGATCAATGTTTTTGAGACATGAGTCAGATACAAGTCACTCCTACAGAGACATTCGTCGATGGTGATAACTTTGAGTGAACTCAGATTAAGCAGCCTTCAACTAAAGTGACCGATCTGGGTGAAGTGCTTCGAGTTTGCGAAATCATCTTGTTTGCTGCTGAGAGCTAGCCCCATTGAGCAACAACGCACAAACTAAGGAACATCTCACCAAGAGATTAAACTGTACATCTGGAGTGCCTTTACAACCTGAATGTCTCCTTGGAATTGAGACAAAAATTCGTGAAGATTTAGTGAACTCTCCTATATCCATTATGCAAATTCACTTGAAATCTTAGAACCAATTATGAGTCCAACGTGAAATGGCAACACCGAAAGCCCAAAAGTCTGGTCCGACCAGTTCGCTAACGAATCAGTCGTCGAACTAACAGTTCAATGTAATGATATAATCATTCAGCTGTAGCACCCCTTCGGTGCCTACCTGCTATGTCACAGGAAGGAGGCACGAGGGCTGGGATACTGCCAGACCGCCCAAGCCAAGACATGGAAAGTCGAGAGGCAGAGGTCGGGCTCGAACCACAGACCTTCCGGTCAGTAAATTCGCACTCTAATCACTTGGTCCATCTCGCCCCCAGTTAAATGTGATGACCTATAATCTGTTGGTTGATCTGACTGATTTAGTAGCAAACTTTCGTCACTTGTGCGAACATAGCTACCAACATCCTCCTTAATGGCAATTACGTGAGTATCATTCCGAAAAAGTTAACGGCTAACGGCTCTCTTTGAAAGCTGTAAGCTTCAAAGCACCTCCAGAATGGGGTCGTGAGTATAAAGATATTATGTTTTGTGGTGCCAGAGGCACGTTGGTTCATACCCTTCTCTGTAGGGTTATCATGTTAGCGAATACGTTCCGTTCAAAACGTCTCAGGACTCAGAGGACTGCACAGTTTGTTTGGTCCACTACTAAGTGAACAACGATGGAGCAGTCGACAATGTCGACTATGGCGTCCAGTCTCTAGCTCCTTGTCGCACGCCCCATCCTGCTTAGCAGCTGACCACAACCTTCTCCAGAGTCGCTTGGATAACATTCTCAAATCCCTTCAAGAGTTCCATTGTGACACCCAAAGTTCCCCTGATTTGGTATTCGGTATTCAGTTCTGTTAAAAATATTACCAAGGATGGAAGTCAAGAGACGTATGTTTGGCAACCTGAGAAGCCAGTTAAACAATCATCTCCGTTTGATCCACCGGTTTCTGGACCTTCCGCTTGGATAATCGCATATGGCTCGGGCTAATTACGAACCATGCTATCAAAAGCGAACAGTGTTGGTTAGACCCATCCTTAGCTGAGGAATCCCTTCGTGTTGCAGCAGATTTTTTCGTATAAAGCGAACACAAGGATAGTGGATAGAAATTTGAAATAAAAAGACTCAAAAGGTTGACTGGCAAAATGCCTGACTGACCAACCAATCTAGCTTTAAGTTTAACGCGGGAAGACCTGGAAACACAACAGTTTCCTCCAACCCGAAACCTACAAATGCTTCACAGAGGTGGGCCGGCTTGGTCGATACACAGGGTGGTAGACGCATCTGAAAATCAGGTGCAGACGAGCCATCGACTTTCCTAACATTACCATCAGTTACCACAGTTTTTCTATTCACGACGCGCAATTTAGGTAGCCATATCCAATTCATCCAAGACGACCATAAAAGTGGCGTTTGAGGTAACCAATCACAGAAACATCCAGCCTATCATAGGCAATTTATAATAAATAATCCCCACCACATCGCTGTTACGTATGGTCTCTACTCTAACAAAATGTAGCAATGTCCCACGAGCAGTCTGTACGAGGAAGACCGGATGAAAGATAGGTTGAGTTACCCCTGTAGAAATAGACACGAAACAAGCAATCGATACACTAAGTGAACATTCACATCAAACGGAATGGAGGACGTCGTCGACTGGCGAAAGAGATGTTTTATGGACACACGACCAATGAATTTCAATCCTGATTTCAACTAAGGATGCTCAACGGTTTGAACTTACCCTGCGCATCCACCGAGGACAAACTTCATGTGGTTAGGAATAACAGTCGGTTTAGCAACTTCCGCCATGGTTGATTAGTTAATCTCCGGGCGTTTAGGAGGGATCCGGATACTTCGGAAGGCTGAAATTGGCGTAAATTGGATAAGCATGAACATCAGCATCGTAATAAGTTACCAGGCGGACGCATGCGTCGGTATACAGGACAGAAGCGTTTGCAAAAAAGTGGAAAAGTAGCGCACATAGGAGGTTGAGGTTTGACAACTACAGAACTATAGCCCGCAAACTACACAACTTGATTTCACACTAATTCATCATTCATTCGTCAATTCACCGGCTGAAGCATTTACAGTTGAGGTCTGCACGGGTAATTAGTAAACCGCTAGCGCAACACAATGTGCTTCATTGATTTCAACGATGTCAATTATTTAAATATAACCTTACAATGAAAAAATGGAGGGGAACCTAGAGCTAGCCTGACACAAACATGCGTGGTGCCTACACCTGATAGACAAAGTGGAGAGAAACTGAGAACATGAATGCAACTGTAATCGGTTAGCTGCCATATTGTTTGACGTTACCAGTCAACCACCCCGAAAGCCATATGTATCCCTATCTGGAAGGTGAATAGCATCAACAGCGACCAAACTTCCCTGTATCCCTGAAAGAAATAAAAATATTAAGAAATCTTCCACCTGCAGCACCCTTTTGGTGCCTAACTGCCATGCCACTAGAAGCAAGCAGAAGAGCCTGGATACTGCCAGGTTGACGAAGCCTATACGGGGGAAGTCGAGAGACAGAGGTCGGGTTCGAACCACGCACCTTTCGGTCAGTAGATTCACGCCCTAACCATGGGCTATCTCCCCATACCCTTGAACCCTCCTGTGACGTCAATTTTGTCTACCCCTAGGTTTTCGCTGCTACGGGCGGCGCAATGAAAACAGTGCTCGTTTTGGCAGCCAGCATGCGCAACACATGGCCCAATCATCTTAGCTTCCGGTAACGGATGTATTATGTGAGTAAAGCACTCCAGGGTTTACTTAGGTGCCGTTTGCCGATCATCTCATTACGCAATCACTGGTTCCATCCTATTCCAGCTATATTTCTGGGGCATCAGTGGCCGAATACCGGAAGATACCCCAGATCCCCTACCCGAGGTGATCAAGACTCACAGACGTACAACAATACTGGGCTTTGAGATTCGTGCACTCACTTCATTTGTGACAATGCCGTCGGAGTTAATGTAACTTCCGGGATAATAATAGTATTAATAATAATAACAACAATAACATAATAGCTCAACTGCAACACTCTTTCGGTGCCTGACTACCATGGCACCCAAAGGAAGCACGAAGGGTAAGGTACTATCCAGCTGTCCAACCCTAGACANGCTCAACTGCAACCCTCTTTCGGTGCCTGACTACCATGGCACCCAAAGGAAGCACGAAGGGTAAGGTACTATCCAGCTGTCCAACCCTAGACAGGTATAGTCGACATGTTGAAGTCAGCTCCCAAACACGGACTTTTCGGTCAGTGAGTTCGCGCCTTGACTGCTGTGCTACGTCGAGCTCAAAAATGACGACAATGTCGTCTACATATTCCAAGTTCACGAGGTTCTCGTCCATAGAGATTTGAACATCTAGTTTGTGGAAACTTTCCAGTGTTCGCTTCATTAGTTTATCGATTAAGAAACTGAAGCAAATTGGATACCACACTTCCATTCGCCCGTAAATGTGGATGCACACAACGAATAATATTCGCAAATTTCCGGAGCATAGCTTGTTGCGCAACCGGCCGGTGGAATCGGGCGCATTAGTGAGACCAAGGAACGCCGAGACTGTAGGGCGCCTATGCGCATGTCGTCTCTCTAAAACTTGACCGAAATGTGAAAATGTGGTCCACACAGCCCCTTCGTGGCCGTAGTCCTGCTCACTATTTTTAGGCTCCGTCTTCGAATACCTTTTTAGGGGCGTGTGAGATAGGCGACGCAGTGTGGCAATAAGGGGTGAAGCTAAGTCCTCTAAGATCGCCGCACTAACTGTCAGTATCTTCTTCGAGTTAGTCGGGACGGTCTATTTCTCCAAGATACAGAGAAATAATGTGAGCAAGCAGCAACCAAAGGTTTCATTATAGTTGAACTGAGCGAGTTCGTCAGCAGCAGAAGCCAGGCGACGCTTCAAAGATAACGGCGTTCCATTATTTCTGAAGCAGCTGGAAAGTCCAAGTTGACTGTTTATGGCTGTGCTGCGGATGAGAAACGTCGTTGAGCAACTGGTGTCGTCGGATTGTCGTTAAAAGTGTTCAACCTTACGATTCGGACATGGTTTTCTTTCACAGTAAATGTTTCGCCCAGCGGAAGCCTCCTTGAGTCTCTTAGGAGTATCAGCTGCAAGTGGGCAGTTTCATGGGGTATCACCTCATTTATCCCTTTAGCTTTCTGGGCCCACCAGGCCTCCTGATCGGTGCAAATGCCCTTTCTCTTTTGCATTTGAACATTCCGTTGATTAGAGGAATTACAAGTCCGAGCCTCGAGTTGTAGTAACGGTATTTTTCTCAGCTTAGCTCTCGGTCCGAGCCTGCCAAGGTAGCGTTCACGTCAAAACAACTACCAAAGATGCACAAGGTATATAAACGCCCTAAACGAAGTCAAGAACAATTGTACAGCGCTTCGTATACATAGTATAAGAGGCGATAACTTCCTGGGAATTCTGGAGTTTTCTGGTTGTAGCGTTGGTCACCTGCATTCGGCCAATACTGTGACATGACTAGCTGTTGGGTTCAGCCTTTCGACCAATGAGATCTCAGCTTGATGCCGGACCGGCAAGCGTCCCGAATTTAGGCCAAGTTTGCGTGGGATAGACCTCTCGGCAATAGCAGCACCTGGCTGCGAGAAACAAAAAGAATTTAGTGTAGAATCCCGCCTAACAAGCGCAGCGCTTAGATGTACTTGGTTGCGTCGCACCAAATGCGCAGCATCCTGCATTTGAAAGAGTTTAAACAGTAATTTCGAGTGGGTCAGCATCAGAAAACGTTTCGTCCGGAAAGGAATTTAGTATGTCGTTTTCGTGGACCTGCTTCATATCAAGATCTGAGAGTTCCCAAACGGTGAGGCAAGGTTTGCGCACTCCGCTCCCCCTTAAAAAGCGCGGCGAGAAGGATTAACGAGAAAGCGCGTGGCCCGGACACACGAAAGTGGTCCAGAACAACCTATAGCTGAGAGTAGCGTGGTCTATCAGTAATAGATGTTGGCCCGGGTGCGAAGGCTGAATGTAGCTAAGCGCCTTTGGCTGTTCTGGCAATTAGTGCTACGCTGCACTGTTCTATAGTTTGAACAACCGTAGAGGGTTGGTCCACGCACCAACTTCCCAAATTGAAAAAATTTTTGCCTGGAAGGTGCGTGCTCTAGGCTGTGCTCCCGCTGTGCATAGATTGGGTTGGCGGTGAAATACCTGTTGTGTTGACCTTATTCAAAGGCGGTATAAAAAGTGATACGTCCCCTTGGGGTAATAACACCTCGAAGAAGGAATTCAAGCGACATGATACGTGTTTCGTGGTCTACGGATTGAAGGCCGGCATCCATTTTCGTAGCGAGTGATTTGGTACACTCAATAGGAGTACGTCTTTCTTGCGTCTTAAGTAAGTGGTCTGACGTAGGCCCCAACGAGTATTTGGATGTCCATAAGGTCGGTACGGAGGAAGGTGTCCTAGCTCACCGTAGAAAGGCAAATGCCATTTAGAACAGTCTTTCATTTTTGATGTAGGATATGCTCGATGGGACCAGATACCCAGAATTCTTTTGTTGCTCAGCTTTGGAATGTCTTTTGGTTCATTCTTGCCACACGTAACAAAACCGTTCTCTTAGTCTACTCTCGATGACATATGGGCGACTTATTTCGTGACTCAGAAGAAGAGGCGCTTCATTGAACGCTAGGAGGGAATATCCTTAGGAATCCAAGATTGAGGCTCCTCAAAGTAAGTAGACAGGAACTTAAAACTCACCCGTAAGCTCGCTGTAATATGCCATAAACAATGGCCCTAAGGCGGTAATCTAGAAATTGTGTGATGAAAGGCGATGGAAAAGAGGAACACGTTGATCCAACCTTCACGAGGGGTGTTCTACTTCAAGACAAGTTATTAACCTCTGGTGGAAATTCGCATCGAATCCCGTAAGAAACGGTTTCATGGCGCTGCAAAGGAAGAAAACCTAATAAAATTCTTTTGAGGTCGAAAAATCTGGTGTGCGAAATAGGCTCTTCATCCATTGATCGGGTTATGCTGCCCATAAATGCGAACAAGTTGACAGAAATATGTGCCGTGCCTGGGATATGTTTTTTGTCGTTAAGTAACTGATAGCGGCCCGTTTCGGAATGGGTTCAGTTAGGCTGTATTTTCTGCTAGACTAATAGGGCCACGTCTGCCGAGGTATAGGCGGTTTGAACAAATGTATGATGATTGCTTTCGTTCAAACACATAGCGAATAAAGAAACACCAGATAGAAGTGATTACCCGGGTGACTGACCTTTTCTTCAGGGTCCCTGAATAAACATTGTTGTTCCAACGCGCTGAAAGCGCTTGCATCGTGCAAGAACTGACGAATGTCGTTGGTAATAAGTCGCTCGTAGTTACTTATTGACGCGATTGGATGTGGCGAGTTCGCTGGTGTGGAATGAAGGCCTGCATGGTGCTCCCTGAAGTCTAATGATATCACTCTTGTGTCACTTATGGGTCCTTCCATTCTGTCCCTCAAGGAGGAGTTGGTTGGCTTATTTCTCCGGCGTCTCATGTACCTGAATAGCGCGTTTTTATTTTTCCTGGCGAGGTCCACTACTGTAGCTTCTGTCCGTATGTTCCACCGACGTATTTCTGATCTACAGTGGTTCCGCATCTTACGAACTGCCAGCTCATCATCCGTGTCACTTGTGGTTATCCCTTGTAAATATTGTTGAAGCCCTCGTTCTGGAAGACGCCGAGTATTTTAGAGTAGCTTCTGTCTCATTTGATTGCCTTTTTTCTCAGGTAAAACTCCGTCCTGTGCAAGGGTCCTGTACGTTTCCTGCGCTGAATCTGGTCCTGTACATTTTGACTACTGTACAATTTCGATAGATGAAATGTACCACGTAAACTTACACAGATGCTTCATTGAAATGTCACGGTTGACCCCGGCTGAATACCTCAAAGTCCGATTATATTTTCCAAGGGGGCAAATATGCTGCAGCGCGTTTGCAGTATAGGAGAGCAACGTCACCACATGTAGTTTATAACTCATTAGCCCAATTGTAACCTGCCATGTATTCAGTTAAAGCTAATAATCTTTAGATTAATTTATCTAACAAACCAGCAGGAGAGGATCTTACGACGTCAAAATGTATTTTAGATGTTCACGTGTCGTAAACGACCCTGTCTACTGTCCCCTCCGAAATAGCCACTCTTAGGGTCAAGTGTTGGTGGCATTTTCCCCTCACACCTGAATAAAAGTGGCTTTTGTATAAATCTTTCAATTCGGGTGCCAAAACTACCGCCAGAATGGCACAGCGGGGCAACCACCATGCTATCAAGTCGAAATCTCCCACAATCAAAATACCAAATAACGTAATTTTTCGACTTGTTCCTGCTTCACCATCGATTTCAGCTAACTGATGGGCGGTATGGTCTCACAGAATGACTTGTTATCATGGGCCTCTCACTCCATGATTCTCGTGCATGTGAGCCTCGTTCGTTGATACGGACGACGCGAGGTAATCTCGTGTTAAGCCCATCTGCACTGCTTTGTTTGGGCTTAACTAACGGATTGGGGTTATTCTGTTATTCGAGGTGGTATTCACTAGTTTCTCTTACAAACAACTCTGGCAATATTTAACGTAGAATTTTCCGTTTGCTGAATAAGTAATGTTCAGTTTCACATCACTCTCGTTTTGAACAGTCGTCCTCCTGTCCTGGCGCAATTATTCATGTGAATCCACACCAAAGGGGGGAAGCATTGCACTCGAGTTCCGTTCTTGTTAGGGCTCATCAGCAGTGCATATCCAGTGGCCGCGCCGGGGGCTGAACTCCGGACACCTGACATGCGAGGCTAACGTGTTACCACTATTCCACCAGCGCACTTTGGACGCACCCGAATTCTCACGTCTGAACGGGTGAACGCGTTCTCACTTGAGCGATGTGATTAGTATGCCCGATTGATTGCTGCAACGTGTACTTGGGGCACTGCTGTTGTTAACTATCTACGGGGTGAAGTAAATCTGTAGATTTAGGCGGCATACTATCTGTGGCGGAAATGCGAGCGCTTATGCTTCTGAGACCACAAGTTCATGTACCTTCGCTACTCCAGACATTTTTAATTTGAATCGATGGTGAAAAGTCTGAGAACAAGGCGCGGATTCTAAAAATCAAATGAGTTTCTGCGATCTATCCAATACCAGGTCATTGTTTTCAGGGTTTAGAGATCAAACAGAAATTCTGCGAGGAAATTAGTTTGAAAAAGTTTGGTGGGACCTCAAAGTATTTTGATGAGATATTGTATTACACTTAGGGAATTAACATTAACTCAGAGTAGGATCCCACTGCTAAAGACGAATGACAACGGTGGTGTTTAGCTGGAGCCTCAAACCGTTTACAGAGCTGGCATGAGAGAGGTTCGTGGAATGTGCAGCAAGAAACTTATTATCAGAACGCGCGAAGCACCTAACAAAAATCCCTACCTGACGCGATTGTATGGTGGATTTATGGAAGAAAATATTTGAGAAGATGTCAAATGTCACTTGAACACAAGCACACAGGCTTTACTAACAAACATAAAGGCCTGAAACCATAGGTGGCCTACGGTTGTGTAGAGGCGAACTTGTAGGCGGTAGCGCGTCTATAGGGAGTGGCTGGAAATCAAAACACATACAAAACGTTGAGGAGGATAACCAAATAACCGAAAGTGAAAACCATTTCCAAAGCACAAATAAGTCGTCTGTTTACAAAAATACCCTCTTGTACCTAGAAGGTCGGCTGGTAACACACCAATTTTTTAAAGACATGCGTAAAGTGTAAACGACATTACAGAAAGAAGAAACAGAGGACCTGACAAATGGAAATGCAGCTGTAAGTGGAGAGAACAAAGGGTGGAGTCTCAATGTCACCATGGCACCAGTGAACGGATTTTTCCTGTGTTCCAGTTTTGTCCCAAATGAAAGGTTGTTATTTACGGTCCTCAGTACATTGGCCAGTGATTTGGGCTAAGCGCAATATGCTGCGTAGCTTGGTAGCCAAGATGACTTCGTTGCTCGTGCAGAGGAATACCGGGTGTTCAATCTGTTTCGGGTGACTAGTTGAAGTGCAATGACCGAAAGACAGCATTCCTGTTCAGGAGATTATGCCTCAATCCAAGTGAACAAAACACTTTTAACGATCGCTCCATTTACCCTACCTTACCCACCTAGGCTGTTAAAAAATGTTAGTGGTTAGTACGTTTGAATGCATGACCCCGACCAAAAGTGATAGTTTCGAGTAGAATGAGCATTCGTATTCTAAGCCGCTTCTAGCATCACAGCAAGCGCCTCGGAAGAAGCATACCCCAGGTAAAGCTAGAAAAATCTCTAGAAATGAATAAACTCTGTGATTCTTTTTTAAGCCTTCTAAACCGGTTTATTCTCGAGATCTCAGAATACTGGAACAAGGCGGTGTACGATTTCATGCGTATTGTCAAGCATGGTAGGTCACTTCAGATTTCATGGGGCTAGCCACTCAGGTAAATCCCCAAGATGAGTTGGTACACCGCAAAATGTCCGGCACAATATTTTTTAAGGGTCTCTCCATCAGCTCCTATGATGAAATTATGATGATGAAATGATGACAACACAAAAGATCGTCGTGGACAATGTTGTAAACAAATAATAATACGCATCAAAGTTCATGGTTGTATCGGTTTTCTTTTTTAGGTGCTCAAGTAGCTAAAGAAAGATTGGCTAATCTAGGCAACAGAATTCAGAGGCGGTGACGGCTATTGTGCACTTGTTGGCTGCTATAGCGCAATCAGCGGACGCACCGGTGTTCACCATACTTGCAGAATTAAAGATGAACAAGCTAAAAGGTGATCACGAATTCGGTATTTCCGAGTAAATAGCCAGACTGAAGTGATGTGAGACAAACTTATTAAAGTTGAGGAAATTCACGAGCGAATTTTTTCTTTAGTCGTTTAATTGGGTTCGCATATTGCGCTTCCTGGTAAACAAAAAACAAACGGTGGCAGTAGACAGAAATTCGGCTTTAGTATATCAATAATTAGTAAACGAAAACCAATCTGTATATGGTTTGTAGCACCGCTTTAAATGCAAGCTGGTGATAAACGTTGTACGGAAGTATGTAAAGGGTTAATTAGAATGAAACTAGCTGAATGTGCAGAAAAGCTCAAAAGCAGAAGTCATTTACATAAAAATGTCAGTAAGACACGATAGATGTGTTGCCTATTCCGGGGCTCTCAAAGATGTATTGTATGTGTGTAATGTGTGATGTGTGTATGCGTGTGTGTATGTGATATATTACTCAAACTAAATATTTTCAGGGTTTTGCAAAATCCTTGAACTGCACATCGAGGTTTCCCACCAATATTTTGATATTGCTGAAAAACAGATGACACTCTTCCTCCACCTACTTAAATTCCACATTATTAGACTTTGTAACTTGGTTGCAAGTATAATACCCGGGGTTTTCGAAAAGTACAACACTTATTCCATAAAATAAAGACAATTTGTCATCTTGAAACTCGGCCCAAGCAACACAGCCGTTAGTATATACTGGCGTACAATACACCTTCTTCCATCCAGTCTACTTTGACACTTATAGTTGTTCACCCGAGCATACGCCAACCGGATGATGGATCACAGATGCAAGCTTAAAGTATAGCAAGTAGATGGACCTACTTTCAGGTGTCTATTAACACTCATCAGGTGGAACAGTAAACGGAAACCATCTTGTGACAAAGATGATTTGGGAAAACATGTTTAAACGATTCAATAGCCCTTGCGACCAGTGCCTCACCAGAGCCACTATTGCAAAAATTGTTGAGACAAGTAGGCTGGAGGTTTTCATTTGGGCATTTCACTATGACGATTATAAGGTCAAGTACACTAGCGTCTGCACAGGAAGACTGAATTAACGGAGAACATAAAAATCCCAATAAATTATATTGGCCTAGCTGCATTGCGGTACCTGATGTAAGGTACTTCAGCAAGTGGTAAGCAAAATTTTGTCTCATATGTTGAAAGATAGGCCAGTTTTAGTTGGGATAGAGCTTACATGGCCGTTTTCCTATCAAGCTCAAGACAGTTCACGTTAATTTCCGCGTGTATCAAGGAACTAAGGCCCACAGTCAATAGATTTTATTGCAAGATAGTGAGCATGAGGGATAAACCCCAGGACTGCTGGTGGTCTGTTCAAATTTCGTCCTGAAATTAACCTGATTATCTTAGAAGTTTCGTTATCATACATACGAACAATTATATCATAGTGATATGATGTTCTGTCACAAAGAGTGCATCTCCTGGTGTGTGGAGCTATACTAGGATGTGTCCGCGCGACATTCGCAGTGTTCCTCATACCAGGATGATCAAGGTTGGAGGTCTGACAAACGGTCTTCTGATTCTCCAGGTAGAGGCTTGTAGCATGTGTGACGACGTGTTTCGCAAAAATACTGATGTACTTGCATTTCTAGCTAAACAACGCTTCCTCGTATTCAAGCTTTTGGGCCAGAGTCTTTGATTTAGGAGCCTTATTGTCCTACGGTCTACATATATGCACAATGGCAGTATCCCAGCCCACGTTCAAACATGATGTTTACAACTAAAATAACTCCCAACCCTCATTGACCGTCGCGCAATGCTATCAGTCGGGTTGCTCCACATACTCCATACAGCGTGGCGGGTAAACGAGAACAAACCGCCGCTTAAGTCACCCTTCTTTCTCTTTCACATACTTTTTCATCCTCATCTTCTTACCATATCGTCAGCCTCATCCCTGTAGGTTCATCACTTGGGACTCATGACTGTGTTTTTACTGCAGAGGTTTAGCAAGCAACGTCTGCTCATTATCTGGCGCCGACATCCTCCAGTACATGGAAATCAATCTTCAAGTCTATCTGGCAGCTTTCAATATCTGCACTCTGAAGCGGGCATGTCAACAAACTAGCGTTGCTGTCACGTTGGACTCGTTCGGCATTTATGTGTGCTGTGTTTCAGAAACAAGAAATCAAGATGCAAGCGCAGTGATTGAGATAATCATCACTTTGAACTCACTTCCGGCTGATCAACTCTGGTGATCCAGGAGCTGTTCCGGTGGGATATACAGGACGTGGTATCGTCCCAAGTCCATGGGCGGAAAGATCCCTGCTTGACTGGATAATCGTTGGTAGGCACTTCTGCGAGGTTCGTCTGGAAAAGTCCGCGGAGGATTCCCACAAGGGAGAAGTTGATTCATGTCTGTTTTTTGTGTCTGCTTGCGCCTCAACTGGTTGTAACTCTGACACTGTCAAAGATGAGTATTACGAAGCCACAACTACTCCGTTGCGGCGACCTATAAGTTCAGATGTTGTTGTGATTGCCGAGGATATGAAACCAAAAGTTGAGACTAACTTAGATGGTTGACCTGGAATGGACTCGGTAAGTACGGATAGAGATGATCTGTTGCGTTTGCTATGTGTTGACCAGAGGTTGTTTTATGCAGTACTGACTTTTAAAATAGCCAAAGCCGTCTGCCCACATAGTGTTTTGCAACGGCATGCCGGCCACGAAATCAAACAGATCAAATTACCATCAACTACCAACGGCGCGGACCGAAAACCGAATGCCCCGTCGTTTTGGAACAGCTGTGTGAATTGCGGTCATGCACTCGTCAGGAGTCGCTTCTCCATTCGTTTTCAACGGCCGCATTAGATGTGGAAAAATTGACTGGCAACTGAGAGACTGGCAGGTTTCTCTTCTCTTCACTCCGAAGCTTTAGATATAATTATATAAACTTCATGGTTGTACGGCAGTCGAGAGTCAGCGTTAGCAATAATGTTGCTCTCTCTGACACTGACGACGACTTCACGACGTGTGAGAGTATCTGGAAAGCTCTTCAAAAGTTTCCGTATACAAAGCGGTGTCCGCGTTCCATTCCTATTTAGTTTTCTTGTCGGTGAAATGCTGAAACGGCTGGAATGTTTTCAAAACCCCGGTAGTCAAAAAGCCTCCCACAAAAATCCCGTCGACCTGGAATATATAGAGGACACCGTTTTCGTCAGTGAAGAGGAGAAGGCACAGGTGTTTTTGGATGAAATGACCAAAGTCATCCCGTCCCTTGATATGCACTTTGCACCGACAAAGTGCAAAATTATGCTAGTAGATATGCAGTCACTGAAAATGCCACTTACGATCCAAGGCAAGGCGCTCGAATTTGTGGAGATTTTACGTAGCTTGTAACATGTATTATTTCTGATTTTAATATGGCAGATGAGGTCGATGCAAGAAACTGCAAGGTCCGGGTTGCTTTTGCTAATCTGAGACAGCTACGACGTCGAAATGGTATATGCCTGATTCTCAAGGGGCATCAGGCTGCGGTTGGCGCTGCTTTGTTGTATAGCTGCGACGCTTGACCTGTTCAATCAACGGAACTGAGATGTCTTCGGGTGTTCAAAAATCGTTGATTTAGAACGATAGATCGTGTAATTGAGTGTCGGAGAGCCTATAACTAGGCAGGTGGAAAGCAAGTTCTTGGTTCTGCAACTGTTACGTCCATTAAAGGCTATTTCTGGGAACAGAAGTCGCGTTGGTTGAAATATGTGTTGTGTATGTCTGTCCATTATCTGCCAAAGAGAATACTGTTTTTCATGCCCAGTTCAGAGTGGCGGAAGCAAAGAGATGGCCAACACTTGACCTGAAAAAGGAGTATGAAGGTGGTTACGAAACGTGCTATCGGTGCTATTCGCCTTCCAGAATGGAGTCGCTTGGTCACCACTGTGCCTGGATGGAGGCGCTTCTAGTTTTGGCTACCAACTGATGTCAATGAAGTCTTTGTTACCAGTTTCTATCCAGATTGCCTGAACGAGTGCCTCGTGGAATTACTGTAATAAGCTAGCACCAATTCCATTCTCTGTCCAACTTTATTCTGCTCTTCACAATTCATGCCTCAAATAAATCATGTTTGTAAGGCAGTGAACCATCAGTGTTGAACACTGATGTCATCCAGTCCATGATGATGACGTTGATGACAGAATTGTGGCAGAATGTCTAGCGTTGAATCAGGGTCACCTATCATAAGAAACAAGGGCATATTTGTTGTTTTTATGGATTGCTTACTACAAAGCACTGCACAGCCATGAAGGTTACATCGACTGAGGAACAGTGAATTGAGAATAATATGTCGCGGTAAAAGCCAACGGCTTTTTTAACACCGAAATTATTTGACTCCAGCAACCAATCAGGGTCGTCTATTGCCCTGTTGAGCTCAGTTTTTTTAGCAAGCTGCATTTTGAAGAAAATCTACGGAAAGGGACGCATGGCCCTTATGCGAAGTACAAAAAATTAGTGGCCAACCTTGGAGTTAGAGGAGTAGGTCTTCTGCAGGTTGGCTCATTAGAGTTACACTTCATTAGTCCTGAGAGGTACTGAACGACACTAAACTACCAGACTATCAGCCTTGTTGCTACTTTTCCTCTCCTTGCACAATAGCTAACTACTCTTTTATATTTCATTTGTTTC
The DNA here is from genome assembly GCF_000715545.1 of Opisthorchis viverrini. Taxonomy (NCBI): domain Eukaryota; kingdom Metazoa; phylum Platyhelminthes; class Trematoda; order Opisthorchiida; family Opisthorchiidae; genus Opisthorchis; species Opisthorchis viverrini. The sequence continues at coordinate 81,441 of NW_008751775.1, read as the reverse complement.
ACCTGCTTATATCCATTCCAAGTTCCTGAGAAATCTAATACCTCATTCTCCGGTGGCCAGAACCACTAGGGTTATTGAACCAGTCTGATACAAAATGGTGGTGAATTACATTTCAAAGGCCTGCTATACTCGAGCTCTCTTTTGATCTACTTCTTCTGATCCAACAGCAGCTTTTAAGGAACGTTAGTTATGCAAAACTGTAGAGGCAAATGATCATACTTGGCGGAATCTTCGTCACTGTATCACCCAATTTGACAACGTGAAATGACTTTCAAAGTCCGTTTAGTCGAACGTTTTGCTTGAATTGTTTGTGCTCTCTCCCGATGCGTACGCTCATCTCATTGGTTTCAACGCATGGTAGTCGAAATTGGTGCGAGCACATCGATCGGTTGAATTTATAAGCTCACCCCACTGCAAGTTTAGAACTTACTTCGTGAACGCATGTCCACAGAGTTTTGGTAAATTTGGGTTCACCATCGCAAAAGGTTTGCGGTGCTTATAACCTAGTAAGATTTTTATTTTTTCCTAATCAACCTGGCGAGAATGATGTTTGGGCATTCTGCTAACTAAGCTCGACTCCTGTTTGCGTCAGGTGTTTTGACAACCATTCAAAAACTTGTCCAGGTTAACTTCTGCTGAGTTGCTCATTAAAATGTCACCGGCGAACAAGGTGAGAGTTAGGAATGTCGGCTCAAAAAAGAAGAGTATTTGGAGTTTAGCTGAAAAAAGCTGAATCATGGGCTGGGAGTATCCAAATTACCGAGCATTGCAATGTGGCATCAAAAAAATAAGTCACATTCAGAGACTCTGTAGGCGAAACCAAATGAGTCGCTAGTAACTGCACAAAGTTTATTAATGGCACTTGATTCATTGCCATAGTGTACTACTCTGATAGAATACCTTGAACAGATGATACTTAGTAAGATGCCATTCCGCTTCATATTTCAACAGTGCAGATTTCCAGTTTTGGTCACATAAAGACAGAAAAACTGCTTTTCACCAGAACGTTTGAAGGCGCAAAGTCAAAGGTGGATTGCTTCCTGTCTTTGGGATGAGGACACCATCTACTAAAGTGACAAAGGTGATCACAGGGTTTAAAACATTTCCACCAGACCTTTCACAGCGCAGTTCAATTCGCATCTACCCAATGGATTAACGGGTAAAAATTGTTGGAGTAATTACTGTGACTTCCACAGGAAAACAACAATATCATCTGGGTATTCAGAACGAAGTAAAATGAATTTAAGGCAAATTGACAAATCTTAAAAGTGCATGCTTGGTGTAAGTAATGTAATAAAACTGTGGCCTGTGGATAAGCCAGAGCAGATGGCTATTATATCAGTTGGGCTACCGAGTACGCTTGTCTCGTGATAGTGAAGCATGATACGCTTTGGAGGTCGCATGTGGGGCTCAGGCATATGAGTGGCTTGGTTCATCATCTCATGTCAGATTGAGATCAATGACTAGATTGTGGGATGAGGGACTTTGTCTGGTAATGTACTTTCCCGGTCAAGTGATGGTTGGTGACTCCTATCAAACGCAAGCGTTTTTGCGACAATGAAACTTGCACTGTTGACTCGCACTTCTGTGTTTACCATCAAATTTCCCCTCCACTCTGCGTCATTGGCCTCTCAACTTCCCCTGTCTAGGCTTGAGCAACCTGGCAGTGTCCCTGCCAGCCCTCGTGCTTCCTTCGGGTGGCATGGCAGCTAGGCAGCGAAAGGATGCTACAGGTGAAAGACAGGCCTCAGCATCGCTTTGATTCTACACCTTAAATGGTTTGGAAATCGTTCGGGGCGACGTAAAAAACCCGTGATATTCTACCCATTTCAGATACATTGCTCCAAGTGCACACACAAGTGAAGAAAACCTATAACCATGACTCTCGTTGGAACTAAGAAAAAGTATCCTCCGAGTGGAGACATCAATAGTATGAGCTTAGCCCAAATCGTATCCAATATTGCCTCCGTAAAGTGAGTTGACTACTCTGGACTATGATTCATTCTCAAAGATCGGTGGCTGCTCGATTGCAATTTGAAAATTCCATGTACCAAAGGCAAGTCGAGAAATTGGGATTAGACTCGGAGCTCGATCAAGGTTCACTTAGATTTTTATCTTTTGCAAATTAACTGTTTCCCCAATGCAGCACTTATTCTTGCCTCAGCCGCGCAGCATACTATTCGGATAAAAAAGGAGAGCGGAGCATTCGATCAGACTCGATACCTTCGACTTACTGGTGAACATAAATGTATGATTGCGCGAAACTACTTGGACGAGCTGGCCGGAGACTATGCTGAAACCAACCGCATTTGTGAATCTCTTATTGGCAACTACAGAGTAGGTGAAGGGGATGTTTTCAATTGAACTATTTTGGTTGCTCCTTCCCCAGATAACAAAGGAAGATTTAGATCTCAGCATGAAGTCCTTGAAGAAGCAGAGGAATAGGCTCCAGCGACGAGTGGTTCCATTAATTCAGGATCGGGAAAAGACGATGGAAGCGCACCATGCCTTCATGCATTTTCACAGCATTGTTCTGAAAGACATGGTAAGTGCAGGATTTCATAACGTACTCGAAGGTGCTTGAACGTAAAACGAGCTCGGTCAACATTTTTGCGGCAAGTAGTTACAATGCAAACCCAAGGGGGGCACAGACCCGTGCGGATTATGTTATATATTCATGGTGTCCAACTATTTATGGTGCTATTTGCCTTCAGTTTCGACTTTGATCTGTGCACGTTGACTGCACTGCAGTGCACAATGAGGAGCCTGTCGCTTCCATGCTCATTATGCTCGTAGATCTTCCCGATTACTTATCAGATTACTTAGCCACTCAATTGCTCATTTGCTTGTTTACTCACCTTTACACTTTTTTAAGCTATTTAACTACTTATTCAATCATTCGTTTCGTCACTCATTCACCAAACCACTCACCCAATCAGTACTTCTTTACTTATGTGAATACTCAGCTACCAACTCACTTACCAGCCAACTTGCTAGCTAATTACCTTTCGCACGCCGGTTCATTCTTACTTGCTTACTTTTACGATAAGGTGGGTGATCCAGTGAGGATTCTAAGTGTCTTTTGGTTGCCTGCGCGTGGTTAAAAGTGATATGTTCTCTGCAGAAGCTCGGTTCAACCTGTACATTTTAACCTTCTGTGATATTTAGATGTTACAGTGTGAAATGAGGGAGTGGAGATGAGTTGGCTACTGGTCACACATGCAAGTCACGTTTCAATCGCCTGGAAGTTTACTTTTCCCTCATGCCGAATGCAGACGAATTTGTTCACAGCAGTCATCTGAGTACCGTCCAGTCTTGTGAGATTTAGCAAACACTATTCACAAAAGAATTTGAACAGTAGCCAACTTTTTCCACAAACCTAAAGGATAACAAAGGTTTGAGTCTTTCACACCCTGTTGACTGACGACTTTGAACACCGTTTGAACTCATTTTCTTTGGATCCTTTGAGATGGAATCATTGGAAAACTTAGTGCATATTTTCTGAAGAAAAGCACTACAGACGGGTGGGCGTGGGTTTATGCGTTAACTCGACAAACTCAGGATGAAAGGTTACTTTTCTGATCTGCCGCACAACAAATTGTTCTGGGGATGACCTTCATCAGGTGCTCGCACCGGACACTTTACCACTCATGCTAACGTGGTCATTCTGATGGAAACCTGGAGTGATGACATTTATTTTCATCAGAAGCATATTCTACCAGAAGCGGTCCGTCAGCGGCTTGTTCATACCAATGTTGAATCGTGGAAGGGAGGGCATGGGTGTCGAACTAAGGTGGGCACTAAATCAGCTCCACAATGGTACTGAGAACTGCCCTTCAAAACAGTCCCAATGAACTCCCCTGAATGCCAAGGGAAATACAACGGAATATAAAAGTGACCTAGAAAGCTTTGGTATTTTGGACTAAAACGTCTGGCATTCTAATGTGTTTGCCCGGATGAAAAAAGTCCTCACCGAGTGTGCTGAAACATGGTATCGTGCGCAAATTCTTGCGAGTCTGTAAACGAGGCTAACTAATCTTGACGAGCCCAATGCAACAAGTTCCTCTGGAGCTGAAGTGGATGACAGCGAATGATATCTCGATAGTGTGACCACAAGTTTTGCAAGCCTAAACAAGTTCGGTATGCTTTCTAACCGTAATGGTTGGACTACTGATGAGGCGCAAGCAACAAAAATGACTAACTCGTGCACGTCACCCAGCATTCACAGATGTAGTGATGAAACGTAAAAAAATGTTGCACACAAAATGATTTGGTTTTACCTGGTACCAGACGATCGGGTGCAGACAGCAACGATGTGAGCTCACGATGGCAATCAGTCTGCCACTACGGATGGGGGACTTCAGTAATGCAAATTGGCAAATTGTCGATACTCAGGCAGGGTGGACGATACGGACTGTGCAGTTCTACGGATGAATCTTTTTCTCATATAGAGTTCCCCCCAAACCCTGTTATAAATACGTAGAAAATATGAGGAAAACTGCCCAGCATTGTTCAGCGTCAGAGAAAATACGCAGTTCTAGAACTGGACACAGTAGCTGAAATCAGGTATTTATCATTCTGTTCCAACCTTAAAGTTCAGGTTAGGCGGATTTGTGATTTATAAGGAACAGCCAGCAATCTTTTGGTCTTAGTCTACAGGGTGCTTTCCCCCCGCACTGCTTCAGTTATTGCTTTTTTCAGGATTCAAACGATCATGAATTATAGTGGCCACGCGATGCATCTAGACGAATCAGACAGACCGGTGTGCATTGCACTTACGTATGAACCAACGAGCGCTCGTTGATGAGTAGTTTCCAGTTCGTTTTGCTTCATTTCCCAAAAGCAATGAGATCCATTTTGTGGATGTCTGTTTAACTCCATCAAATCTGTTGTTCTTGGCCGGTTTGTATGCTACTCTATGGAGGCAAATTTCTACAGCTTGCGCTGGCACAAAATATCCACCTTGTCAGAAAAAATCCAAAAGGGTTTGTTGCTTCCATTATGGTTTATCAGCTGAGAGTTTTCCACAAAGAAGGAAGTCCTTGTGGTGAAACGTTTCTACAGTGCACTGATGGAACCAATCAAAAGGTGAAGTAATTTGAAGTCTGTAAAGGATGCGTGGAAAGAAAAATAACTTGTAACGCCTGTGTTTGGTCTTTGAAGAGATCTGTTGAGTACAGGATGTGTAGCAGAAAAAGGGTAGAATTTGTGTGAAGCAGATGTCAAATGCCGTAATTTACAAATCCACACAAGTCACAAGCGAATTTTGATTGGAACGAGCAGTACCAATCGCTGTCGTAGATAATTTCGTTACAGATGTATCAACTACCGAATAATTGAGTCAGAATTGCCATTTTTCTAATCTGTCTTTAATACAACTGGGTTTGCCAGGATGCTGTCACAGAAAAACTACGAATAACGAATAAGAATCTCTTGAAACGCCTCGACAGCGTCAGACAATTCCTAAAGGAGCATGAGCGGAGCAACGTCATGATCCAGGCTGTTGACTTTGATGAACAACAGATTCAAGTGACGCAGGCCTTAATGCGAATCTCGGAACTCGAGGATTTAATAGCTGTGCGAAAAGTTGTGGCTGCTCGGCTGACACTAAGTTTGGAAAAACTGAAGGCAAGTTAAAGGTTACTGCGCTGCATTTTTGCCCTATGTACGGTCCGAGATGATGGTCATTTTAAAACTTTGCACAAAAAAGGTATTTTAACACAACTATGTTACTTTCTGGTTCAAATTGAACTTAAGGTTGACGGAAACTTGGGGATAGCGTCTACAGAAGAGACTCAAGAAGGACGTAACCGATCGTGGGCTGTCAAAGGGTTTTAAGTAACCTTATGATTAGTGCATTACGTCTACAATCAATGCCAGTTCATCCAGACTCCTTGAGAGCATTGTCGAGCATTGTGTAAACGACTTGGGTGTTTGTGAAAGCTTTCTCTCGGAACTTTTCCTCATTACGCTTTTCAATTACGAGGGTCTTCTGAATAGAACCATATTGTTTAAGGCAGTTCAGCCCGTGAAGATGATACTGAGACAAGAGGAGGGAAAGAGAGAGAGGGAGGGAAACCGCCATGACTATGATCATGATAGGACATTAAATGTCTGGCTCGAAAAGGCCAACGCCGACGTCAGAGAGCTTTTGACCACATTTCTTACATTCATCCCCTGTGTTCATTCACGCATGATCGATTGTTTGACGCGCGAATTTACTGACCAAAATGTTCGTGTTTCGAACCCGATCTCTGCCTCTCGACTTCCCCTGTCTGGGCTCGAGCGACCTGACAGTATCTCTGCCATCACACTCACTTCTGGGGGCATGACGTTTACCGAAAAGAGTACTATTTTCCATACAGCAAACACACTTCTGGTGGCATGACAGTTAGGCGCCAAAACGGTGCTATAGGTGAACGAACTAATGAAAGCTGCGCTTACCTTGTGGAGCGAGCTGCCTAACTAATCCGATCAGAAATACTATCTTTATCCGTGTCAGTTTCAACAACCTGTTTGATTTCGGATTTGCGTCAGTGACGGGAAAAAATCGCGATTTTTGACACAAACTGCCAATTATGTGGAGAATGTTTCGGTTGCCTGAAAAAAGGAGGTCCTTATGCTCTGGTTCGCCTAAGGCACTGTCGTGCTTTCTTGTTACTTGGGGCCATCTCATTGTTGCTCGACTCAGAAAGTGGAACGTAAGCTCTGTGTTGCAAGGTCCATCAGCATGTTAACAATGGCGATGTTTTAAAGTGCAGATACAAGCCTGTCCTTTGCTGGACAAGTGCTTCACCAAGTGAGCCACAACCGACGCCGCTCACCTCGCACATTGGCATTTGAGCTCACAGTGATTCGCCACGTCTCTGTATGTAAAGAATTCAACACACTGACATGGTTGTCGGGGAGAATTTCGAAGGAATATACATGTGGCTCTGTGCTTTACCTCAGCTTTGTGAAAATTTTGTTGTCATATACCGTTAATTCTAATTTAAATAGGCCTTCGTATATGGTCTCAATTGTAGTTCATGCCAGCCATGGTATCTGCTGACCAACTCTTTTACTCATCTGTTGCAGAGTACTCTAAGTAAGGAACTCTGTGATTCGCAAAAAATGAAGAAGCGATTATGCACGACGTGTATGCATCACAAACTTCTCTCTTCCGTAATCGAACAATGTCGGGAGGTGGGTTTCGCCTGTCACTTGCATCCTTGTATGATACTCCTGATGATTTGTAAATCCTCATTATCGTTCCAAGAAGCAGTAGCAGCAACACCAACCTCCTTGTTATCAAGTCATTGACATCAGCGTCGGGTAAGACGCCTGGGTCGCAGAGTAACCAACGATCTACCGGTATTTCTGTTGGTTTTACAGGAGCTTGGAGCAGAATGTAATCGAGTGCCTGCCACTGAACAAAGTAATACAAACCATGTTCCGACGGCTGCTGAACTGATTAACTGTTACACCGAGGGCGAGAAATCAACATGGCCGGAAAAACTTGCGAACAAAAAGCCACGGAAATCAAAGGTAAGTCCTTGTAGTGGCTACAGCTGTGCTGTAATGTTTTCCACAGTCCAGAATTTATTACGTTTGCAAGCTATCTTTGGAAATGCGGTAACTAAATTATATCAGCTGGGAAGATATTAAGTACTGCTGCAATTTCCTGAGTGTACAGAGTATAGTTTTTGATTCTTGGACTGTGTTTGTGTGTCTGTGTGTTAGAAAGACGGCAGTAGTGTTTTGGTATTTTTCAGCGGGAAGCTATATAAAAAACCAGGATGCCCTGAAACAGTGCACAAAGATGGATTACTCTAAACTACTTAGAATCCATCGCTTATGGAGGTCTAAATAAATTCGCCATCTGGTTAGCTCTTGTGAAAGCACTCACTGACGGGACAAGAATATCGGCCACTTCAGAAAAACGAGTGTTGTAGTTTGTACGTACATCTTTGATAGGTTGTTTCCTGTCGGTCAACTGCAACCCCAGCACTTCTGGCCAGTTCCTTTCAAAGTACTGTCCAAGCGAGTTGAACTCTGGTAATCTTCAATAGCCAACCGGCAGCCATTCATAGCACGAAAACTTCCAGCCCATTTACTGGCCGAATTAGTTTTTGAGCTTTTCTGAAATGTGTACTGCATTACAACACTTCGTTAGTAGCCCGTCCACTGTTCTGATTACAACCTTCTTTTGTTGTGCTTTCTGTCGACCAGCTTCGGATTATCCAAAATTTAGATTACGGCTGCTGACGCTACGATGGCTTGTTTCAGTATCAGTCCCTGGATAAATCGATTGTTCGTAAGGTTTCCCACCTTGTTCAATGCGAAAATACAAAATGAAGTACAAAGTCACCCAAAAGTTCAGCACAATTAGCAAAAGCTGGTCCAAGATATGAGAAGCCGGCAAGCGCACTGAAACACAAGGGAGATCGCAGCCCAGTGGGAATTTTCGCCCAGTTGCTGCACACAAATTTACTGCTATGGATTATTAGCCTAGAAAGTCCATCCCTAGGCAGACCATATGTTTGAGCCCGAGAGCCCAAAATGGCTCTCTGGTTAAGGCGCGAACTTACTGACCGGAAGATCCGTAGTTTCAACCGAACCCCAGAAACCTCGGCTGCTCCTGTTTGGGCACGCTGGCAGTATCCCGGTACTCGTGCTTCCTTCGGGTGGCATGGTGAATGGCTCTCTAAGGCGCGAACTTACTGACCGGAAGATCCGTAGTTTCAACCGAACCCCAGAAACCTCGGCTGCTCCTGTTTGGGCACGCTGGCAGTATCCCGGTACTCGTGCTTCCTTCGGGTGGCATGGTGAATGGCTACCAAAAGAGTGCTAAAGCTGAACGCAGGTTCATATTCATCGTACACACTCGTTATAATGAGCATCTCAAGAGAAGAGCAACAAAGTAAAGACTGAAATTAGCGACAAACTGTTTGGAGCATTTTCATTCGAGTTTTTCTAATTTCAGATAGCCGGATGCTGCCAGTCGATACAAAGTTTATTCGAAATATCGTCTACACATGCTCCAGCTTCGAGATAATGTTTATCACATGATTTTTATGTTGTTGCAGTAGGAATTGTGAAAATGTGCTGACACTTTATTCGCTGTTTGCTTTCTCCTTACAGAGTGGCTACGAACGACATCGAAGACTATGGGGCAATACGGAACGGGGGCTATGACTTGATGGTCACAAGCCAACCCCCCCAAACGTTTTGACTGAAAGCAAGTCAACCATTGGCTTTCTGTACAGCACTGCCTCACGTTCAGACCACCTTGAAAATCCACGGTTGTCACAACTCCCCGTGGATGGAGACAAAATCAACGCACAAAAAAGTTTTTGTGAACAAGAGCAAATCTGTGCTCAACAGATATGCACTGTTGCCTTTTTGGTTTCCGAGCGTTTTCTATCCACTTGCTCTCACTAGTGATCAGTGAGAGCCGACGTGCGTGTGGCAAAGACGCATTTTGGCATGTACACGCCCATCTGAATTCAAACCACAGACTCTACGCTGTGAACACAAACCAGACACATGGTTTGCAGAAGTAATTTATCGGTTCTGCAAGTGAATTTTCAATTTTTCCCTCTCCGTACTTTCCTGGGGGTCGTAGATGAATCGTATCCGTTTGGTGTTCCATAAAACACAAAATTTAAAAAGTGATTCCATGAAAAAAACCATAAGTCGCCAGTTTCATTGTTCCAGATGATGTACAAGTCTTAATTTTTCTAGTCAAAGCCTCATTTGGAGTACGTTTGTAGAATGAGTACCGAGAAGACATTCACAGGACTTTATCTATAGGTACTCGTACTCACAAACAGCAGAACAACGCTGCCAGCCATCATCGTCATCACTGTCAGCTGTAATAACCTCGTACTTGTCGTACAGCGGTTGTAGCTGCCACAGTTTCGTTCACCGATGATTTGGGGAGGTGGGTGTAGGTAGCTGCGCATTGGAGACCGAAGCTGATAAAGTGGTGCGTAAATACAGCACTGTAGGCGGACTGTTGGGTGGGGGGATTGGGAAGGGAACTGTGCACTGAAGGCAACAGCTTGGATTTCCATGCAGTGCTGTACAGTCATCTGATGGCTTTTCGACGAACACCTTCAGTCACATAGTATCAGGATAATCAATTCCGAACGTATCTGGACTATACAACTGCCAATGGAATAACCAAGCTGATAAAGTGGTGCGTAAATACAGCACTGTAGGCGGACTGTTGGGTGGGGGGATTGGGAAGGGAACTGTGCACTGAAGGCAACAGCTTGGATTTCCATGCAGTGCTGTACAGTCATCTGATGGCTTTTCGACGAACACCTTCAGTCACATAGTATCAGGATAATCAATTCCGAACGTATCTGGACTATACAACTGCCAATGGAATAACCGTTTTCTTTGGGACGGATTCAGTTGGTTGTTCCTCATTTGTCCTTGAAAGATGAGTTCTATTTTTGTATCATTTTTGGCCCACGTGAGCTTTACAAGTATCCCGTTTTTGGCTGCACGCGACACGCCTTCAGGCGCTGTTGTTCGACAGATCAGCTTTCGGGTTTGGCTAGAGGCATCAGGCTAGCAAGCGGCCATCCAGACTCGGGTTTACAATATTGAGGAGACATTAGAAAAACCGGGCTCCACAACAAGTTGGCGACGGGAGCACTTGGAAATCGAACTCCAAAATGCAACAGCAGCGGCAAAATTTGAAGAGCCTTGGTTGAGGTTAGTCGAAGCAATCTTTCACAAAATGGAAATTCGAAGCTCAGCTACAAATGAAACGACCAAGTCTTCTGTTGACGTCGTTGCGAACAGTACAGTTGATTTTCACTGCGGTGCAGAATCCTGTTCCACCTTCGAATCATGGTTCCGAAAATATTCACATCCTGGTTTAAAAAATTAAGACATCAGGAAAAACGTGGTCCACAACACACGAAAATTCAACTTTGACAGAAGATATAAATACATCCAGCTAAGTCTCCCGTTTCTAACGGTCAGCTTCAAGTAGAGCATTGGTTGCCGGAAGCTCGGAAAGGGCGCCTATCTTGTGAGCCCCGAGATGAACAAAAGCAACCATAAGAGGAACGTTTTGAGTAGTGGAATAAGCTTAGACAACTAACAGTAGTTTTGTTTTTGCATCATGATTACCAACGTCATTGTGGTTTTCGTGTTCGCCACTATCACCATCAAAGTGAATTTTTTTTAAACTTATGTATCTCGGCTACCTACTCACGCATTTCATCCAAAAGATCTCTCGAGTAGGAACAAAAGAATTTCAGTTTGGAGGCACTAAATGCCATCCTAGGTTTAGATACCCAAACAAACAAGTTGGATGAACAGTGTAATTATACATCCCATTATCGTTAGTTGGGGGGGGGGCATGTATTTTTGGGGCCTTCAGTCGAATAGGGTGATGGAGAATTCATCCTGATAATTTGATGGTATTAACCGAACCCAACCCTTGCATAATTTTCAGTCTGCTGCTGGATCACTATGAATGAGGCTTGCAGGTGAACTGCTGTCGTGTCGGTACATCGTTCAGCCAGTCTAACATGCGTACCACAGTTTATTTAAACTATTTTCCCCGATAAGGGACATCCGAAAGAAAGTCTTTTCACTAATCAGTCCAAAGCGAGCTCTCTTTTGCACGGTCTGATGTGATACCCTCACCCCTGATTAACAGATGCCAATTACTCATTTTCGCACCACTTTGGCTCAGTTGAATTCCAGGTGAATCTCTCGTTCACGAATGTGCTGCACAGCGATCGCCTCTTGTTTAAGTTGGTATCATGTTCGAGGTATGTTCTCCTCCTGTAAGAACACTGCTGATTATGTTTCTGTAATCTGCACCCACTTAGCCAGTCCACTTCGTGCTTATCTACCTGTTAGGCACAAATCCACTTGAATCCAGATCGATCAGAGTTCTCAGAACACACCCGTCAACACACTAATCTAGCTTTGGCGAGAGACAGTCTATGTATTGTAGGTGAAGAACACGTGTTCAGGAAACAGACAGAAGACCAGGCAAAACCGGTGAGCTGAAGCCTATTCAGCGAAGTCGCATCATTGTAGAGAATAAAACTTGAGAATGAGACATCTAAAACTATGATCTACATTATCTCCAGCCGTTACGATTTGCAGAGAGCATTTTCAGCCAAACAGACCAGGTTTGTTAGAACCTTGCTAACGCTCAACAAACCGCAAAGCCCGTACCGCTTGGATTTCATCATACAGTGCTGTAAAGTGGCTATGTCAAACACATCCTCGAAGAGCACTATTCCTGAGCCTAACTTTAGTGATTTGAGTGACTTTATGGCCCAGATTAGTTAGGATTTATTTTTGGTGAACGCGGGGATACCTGGATCTTGGAAGAAGGTTCTGCAGATCAGTCCACTTCTACGGCAATTCATGCTTCGGACTTATATGTTACTGAGCGAGATGAAAACTGCCGAATGTTTGTCTGTCGCGGTTTTTGTAGTGTACTCGTTCCCTGGAAGACAAAATTGTCACAAGAGACTTTCATTTAAATTATGTTGATGTCCTCGACATATTGAACTGTTGATAGCTTCAACACAAGGGTTGTCATGAATCGTCGCGTTGGTCCTCTGATTTTTTGGCTGGGTGTATTGGAAAAGAACCTATCACGTCGGTCATGGAGTGCTGTACACCATCCTTCATTCGGAACAATGCTCTGCATAAAATACTTTCTCTTCATAAATCTACTCAATCCTAGGATCCCTATCAATCTTACGTCGTTCCTGAACACCAAATCATCATATATACTGACAGTCACTCTTATTCAAATTCGACCTCTTGTTCATGATATCATGATATTCACGCGAGTTGGTTGTTGACCAGACGGGCGTTGATTTGTTTGCCGATCTTCGCAGTTAACTCCAAACACTTGATCACCAAATTAGCAGACATCATCAGTGCGCAATTGGGTGCACATTGCGGACTGATGACGTCTCGACCTGATCGACCACCATTAGGCACGACCGAGCTACCAATATTTTGACACCGGTGTACATATGATTGCTTGTCTGCACTTTCCTATTACTTGGGTTCCCAGTGTCATCATCATCGACAGCCTGACATCAATGTTCAACACCAATGCTTCCCTGCCATACAGCCATGACTTATTTGAAAGCATTATTGTAAAGAAAAGAATAAAGGTGGATGGGGGAGGGACTTAGTGCTAGCTTAACACAATCATTCCGAGGTGCCTACACCTCCAGACATTCATTCAGGCAATCTGGACAGAAACTGACAACAAGAACGCCACTGACATCGGTTGGCAGCCATATCTTGTAGTGTCTCCA
>NW_008751775.1:36966-67479 GCF_000715545.1 Opisthorchis viverrini | reverse complement strand
GACAAGGTTTCCTTCACTGGCTATTTGAACACCAGGGTTTTGGAGACTCTGGAGCGTTCGTCTCATTATTTCATCGACCACAAAGTTAGGAAGGAATAGAGAGAGTGAGCATTCCTGACGGACACCGCTTTGTGTACGGAACCTTTTAGAGGGCTTTCCGTACACTCCCACATATCTGGAAGTCTGAGAATACAAAGAACGTATTATGTTTATAAAATTCCGGGGCGTTCTCAGTGTGCTTAAAGATGTATGGTAATTGCCTACCTGATGAGGGGCAGTCAAGAGCAAAACCGGTTTGAGGTTATCTGGGATTCTTCATCAAATGTACAACCAAGGTCTTTTCGAGGACAGCGTAATTTTGGCTTGATGTGCGCACCTTCTTCTTATCTGTACATGATGACGAAAACAACAAGCATGCTCATCAAATTTCCTGTTAGTTCAATTTCTTACATGTTTAGCTGAGGCTATGCGAAAGCATTTAGCAAACTCTATCATCCAGACATTAAAAAAGATCGGTGTGGGACGATGATGAACTTCAAAATACAGGTAACAGGAGTTTGACGAATTAAGGAAACCGAAAGTTTGTCCTGTAAGTAAAGCCACTCTGTGGCGAAAAAACAAAAGCAATGCAGGATATTCCAGCTGACTCTCAAACGAAAGGTCTACGTAACTTCCGATTTTTTCCTCCTCTGGATTACTAACATAGTAGATAGTAGTATGAGGAGTTTGCGGATTTGTATGCCCAAGTTAGGCCCATTTCTGATGAGCGGCTCGTTGCGGAACAGTGTAGTTCTCAACTACTAACCGAGAAGTAGTAGTATCAAATTGCCACAGCCGTTTGTGAGGTGCACCTTGCTGATATTGCTCAATAGGTATGAGACGAGCGCTCAGTGTCTCTCATTTTCTCGGGATTCGGTGACTCCATATGCAGGACGAAATCTCATATGATTATCGAGAATCTCCTCAAGGATTTGTGTACAATTTGTGCACAAACCGAAGTATATGTCTTGCTTTCATAAATGAAACTACTCACAAGGTTGCTGAAAATTCGTCGACAGCCCACGACTGGTTTCACCTTTTGATGGCTCATCAGGTAGGCGCAGTCCCCGGGTTTCCGTCAAGCTCATGCTCTACTCGAACCCAAATTGGACTGTTTACGAGGTTCTCTTTGGCATCACTGATTATCACTGATTTGTTTAGGAAACCTGCGTCTAAAAATGGTACTTGGTGGATACATTTTTTTTACAAACTTAACAAAGCTGCATTCAGCTTCGACCGGAAAGGTTTTGCCTGGCAGCCCAACGTCATCAACCTGATATGTTGCAAGATCACAGGTATCGACGACCCTTATTTTCTGGCACAAAGCCTCTTGGGGTGTTTCGTTCTACGTCTTGAATTAGCATGATTGAACAAATTCGGTTATTGCGATTCTCTATCTCCATCAAATAAATAAGACATGTACAGGGTATTAACCATCGGCATCCACCTGCCAGACTCAAGTTAACGTGCTCGGAAGTCTGGATATGAACGCCGATACAATCAACTTCCTGTCACATGATGCCTTCATCAAATTCTCTATTATGTCCAATGTTGTCATTCCTGTGGACAGTTCGTGTGTTCCATTTTTATTTGGGTCTGGACTCAGATAATTTCATCAGAGTTTAGCGACAAAATGGGTGCTAACTGTAATTTATGTTTCTGATTGTCAGGCTGATGTGCGTTTGCCATGAATCGTTTTGTATTCGCCAATCAGAATACACCAATCAGAATGTAAACCAATGAAATGGCATTCAAGCTATAGCCTGCACTGGGACCGACATTAAACCGATGCACCGCATTTGCGCCATTCCAAAAGGTGTAGTGGTTCGATCCACAGCTCGCGTAATGAAGACTTCACCGATAATTCTGATATGTTTCTTCATGAACGCTGTAATAGGAAAGTATCCACTGTATTCATATCAAACAGCGCTGACCAGATTGTCTGTGGCTACTCACCACGCGTACTACTATGAACAGCTTGAAAGACGTTTGATGAGAATCTATAGACCAGAAATCAACATTGAACTGGTGATGAAAGCAAACGCTACGTTGAATTTAACATCAGAATGTCGGTATGATATGCAGGCCATTTTGAATGAACTCCTCAGAGGGAATTTCACCGTCTTCCAATGTAGGAATTTAATAATATCCTAACAACATATCCAACCATCCAAGGGCTTGGTGCGATGGGTCGGCCGATTCCTGGAGCCCCTGGCGAGGCGAATATTTGGCCCGGAAGTTTTGAACTGTGCATGTCTATGCCCAAGAATATACTTCCACGGTATAGCGAAATGCCGGCCAAGTATTGCACTATTTTGATCCGGTCCCTTCCAAAACTGCCCATATCAACTGATGTAGTAAGTTTGCCTAGAATGTAAACAAAAGACCTTTCAAGCATTCAGGTTTGCAGTTTGGCTTGTGTTTGCCCAGATCTTGCAGCACAAATGACACAGTGCATATCGCTCAATCTGGTAATGTGAATTTCATTCAGGTATGTTGTAACTAACCATTCTGTTGCTAGTATTATCGTGGGTCAACCTTGACGTGGATGAGGAAGCAAGCTATTGTCACAGCAGCCCGGAAGTTCTTCCAAAGGACAGGTGGTTCTGGTTGGCGATGTAGGTTCCTTTCAGTGTTTGTTCACTCGGGTTTCTCATCACAACTATTTGTATAATGGATTCTTCTCGTCACTAGGCCTAATTTCTAAGATACGACTAGAGAAATGCGGGCTGCAATAGCTACTCCTCTTTGTGAGGGACCACTGATTCACACACAGGCTATGAGAGGATCACAGATTTGAGATCTGTAGGCACAGTGTGCAGCATAACGAATAGCATTAGATACTACTGTCAGTAGACTTTACAGAAAGAGAAAAATTGGTAGGTACTTACAAAGCTTATTCGAAATTTGCAGGCCATCGACGTACAAGCATGTACGTTGTCGCTCCTCCAAAATTGACCGATTCTTAGCTTTGCAAATGCTCCAGATTCCTGCCGGCTACAAAAAGCGACAACTTTTCTGTCACGTCCGCTTTCATTCTGGCCCTCCTCCTCCAATAACAGATCCTCTTTTCTACTGTTAACTTTTATAGATCCATGTCTTCCTTGAACCAACGAGATTGCAGCGTTTTTTCGGTATTTTAAATGATCCAGATGGAATTTTCCGAGCTCGTTTCCAGTTTCTTGACCAAACCGTTGAATTCTGCGCCTATGCGATATTTACCTGAAACTTTGAATCTCAATACAACATTTTTCGGAGCCATTCGTAGCTCTGGTGCTCTGTTTGAGGATTTCTGCACATCGTGCATCTGCTTGTCCACGCTTTGCTGAGAGAACAAAGCCAACATTCTCTTCTCCCCTGAGGTCCTCGTAGAATCCGAAGGAGTAAGATGAATTCAACAGAGCCAACGTTGATACTCTTCTGCGTCTTGCAGATCCAAAGGTAAACAGGAGGTCCTTGGGTCCTTGGGCAGTGGAGACATCAATACTGACGCAGACAGTGTGGCTGTGACAGGCAGCGTTTGGAGATTTGTAACCATGTTTCTGGTCCCAAAACAAGCCAGTCTACTTGCAGCATAAACACCAAAATACAATCGGTAGTACCAAATGGAACAGCTGCGGAGGGTGGATCGCAGTAAATTTGGCTCTCTTTGAAAAATAAACGAAGGATACGAAGAAGGAATGGATGCTGGGAAAGGATTGTTGGGTCCACGAGAAAGCCACATTTGAACAGCCATCAACGGATGTTAATAAACTGGATAGAATAATTGGATAACAGTTAAAGTCTGACCAACATGTACCATATTGGCCAGTTTGTAAATGTTCGCCAAGCCACGTGTCATCACGTCTCAATTTAGGCGTGATGGGATTTGCAGCTGGACTCAAGGGTACCTGACACAAGGGTACCAGCAAATCACGCGCGCAATGGAAATACATTGGGTGCGCTTTAGGTAGACTAATCTTGGATATGTGCTATGTAAGTAGCTCGGCAGGTAGTATCGGGCTGAAGTTCTATCCGGGCCCTCTAAGTTGTTCTGGGCAACTTTCCTATTCACACACTTAAAACGGTGACCGACATAAATGGTGGAGGACAGCCATCCGGCGGTGTTTAGTGCGTGGCATGACCTTTGAACTATTCCTAGTGCAAACCACCAATCAAATTGTTGTGACTTGATAGACGGTCGTGCAGCTCTGTATCGGTCGCTTGAATCCCTACTCCGCCCACTGTGGTATATCAAAAGGTACGATAGCTCTACACGGCACTTTGTGGAGACAAAGGAAAATTATTACAACAGGATTTATAGGGTAGACACAGAATGTTCCACAAGGTCGTGTCAGAATCTCTGCGAGGGGGCGAGAAGCGTCGAGGCAGAGATGCTCGACTTGGATTGACTGGCATTCTGACCAATCAGGGCATGCCTTCGTTTGGTCCGTGTCCTGCACGTGACACATCCGTCCAACTGATGTGATTTTCAGTTATTAGAGACGGCTGGCCTCCGAACACAAAGTTTCTGGTAAAGAGAATAAGGGAGTATAAATAGCTGCGAGTCGAAAATAACTTACTCGTTGTGACTCTTGTGAGAGGGAGGGATGAACACAAACCGCATAAAGTCACTTTGGTGGAGTGGATCAGAATGGCGGAACCATATTTAAACCTTTTCATAGTATGTACATTCTATTTCTGCTCCAGTTTTGAACATGCGCATATTTTTAAAATTATGCCAGTAAATTTCCACACTAACTGCAGTCTCTGTCGTAACGCGGTGTGGGTCATTTCGTTAGTTTTGATAAACCAAATTCAACGAAATTGCTATGGGCCTCTTGAAAGCTGCGCCTCGTCGGACAAACAGATGAATTCGACAGTATGGCAATAGAGATAACGTGTTCTCCATGTCTGGCTTTCCCTATTTTGATGACCTTTGAGCGTGACAAAATGCAACTAGAATAGAAGGGTACCGGCCTTCATTTGCCACTCAGGTTCGAACCACTTTTGTGCACTTACACACCCATTTTATTGTATAGTCATTTCGACCGGTCTCGTTCGGAAAACAAAGTAATTTCCTCATCAGTCATCGAACCGGGTGGGGAGACTCAGTCATTTCCCGGTTCAGTTAGGTGAACTTTCTTATCTGATTTGTTTGTAGACTGGAAGACGATCGAAAAGTTCTTTATCTTGAAGGCGAATTGGGTTGGCTTAATTTCTTAAGACAGCCCCAGTTCTTCCATTTCGGCGATAGTAGAATGCTTGGTGACAAAAACTCATAATTTTACCTTGAGTCACCGTTTTTTAAAACTATTAGATGGCTTCAGGTTTTAGAATTGTAAACAAAAGATCGACAGGCAGCTGAAGACAGCGGGTTCCAATGCACTGAGTTCGAGAAAACTCAGCGGTTAAGTCACGAACTTACCGACCGGAATTTCCGTGGTTCGAACCCAACCTCAGCACGCCGACTGCTCTTATGTGGGAACGGTCAAACCGACAGTCGTCGCGCTTCTTTCTTGAGGCGTACTGTGCCTGGAAAAATAGCAGTGTCCACGGGTTTTGTTGTAAAAACCGCACAAGTCCAGTAAACTTTCAAAAATTTTGCCACCGGTACACAAATTCTTCTCTACTGTAACTTCACGTAATTAAGTTCCCAGCATTTATGATAACTAAAGATATTCCTTTGCCTCATTCCATTGTCCTCACAGCTTACAAATACTGAGTGAAGTTGCTACCCAGCTTAAGCAAATTAGTCTACCCATTACCTGCTTATCCCTGTTTTATGTCAGCTGTTATTCGGAACCTCAGCAATTCAAATGACCTTGGTGAACTATCACCGTTGTCCATGACAGTATCGATAAAGTGACTCCGTTGCTCCACGGACAACATATTTCCAGATTTTCTGCTAGTGTACAGCGTTCACTGACTTTATCAGCCGAATATCGGTTCGCGATGATTGTCTTGGCATCAGTTGTTTGTCAGGAACTGCTCGCAGTATTTTGGTGAAATTGTTTCGACAGTAGGAATCTGGATTGGGGCTCGTCTTGAAACCGTTTCCAACGCGTGGATACTGACTTTCTGAATCTAAATCAAAGAGTCGTATAAAGTACTATGGAAAATAATTTCAGAAATATCGTTCAGGCTTTTCTTTTCCAGAAAATCACACATTCAGTGCTAGCACAGCTTGGCTTTCCGAAGATTTGTCTAAGCTAGCCCAAACGGTGTTACCGTGACCCAGTGTAATTTTTGACCCAGAGGATAGAATATAGAGAGTAAGAAACCCAGTAATTAGTCAGGCTATCTTTTATTATCATTAAGAGCAGTAATTCATTGGCGTTTCCCCGCGTTTGTTCGGATTCCATCCCCGTCGACACTATTGTAAGTTCGAAGTAAGTCGGAAAACATTCAGGTAAGAACACGGGCCGAAAAGGTCCGCCTTGTCCTCGGTAAGCAAATAACCGATTCACATGTCCGGACATTCAAGAGACGGTTCTCTGATGTATTGAGGGATAAACACGCCAACCAAAGGGGTATGCATCCAATCAGCCGCTGAAGTTACAGGTCAGTTTGGTCGTGGATTGACGAACAGACACGCACATGCACACTCTGACACATCGAAGCGGGTACTACAAAGGCATATGACCTATTCGTCGTGAATGTTTATCACCCTAGTTCTAGGTACCTAGTAGTGATCTATAGTAATAATGGAATTTTGTAATAATGTAATGAATTATCAATACTCTATTCGCTTCCAGCTTGCTCATTGTTACGTGTTTTCTGCTCATACTGGTTGGCCTCGTTGTTGAGTGGATCATGACGGTGACACACATTTTCATTTTGATCTTCGCTGCTATTTTCATCCACATCGTGCGCAAGCTTGTGGAAGAATTAATTCGGCGTTTGTTTTCCGGATTAACCGAGGACATTCATTCGCCATCCAGTCCGCATGAGGGAGGCGAGATCAGAGAGTTGCCAGTGCAAGGACTGCTGAATGATGATGAAGAATACGAGAAATTTCGTTTAGGTAACGTTCGATTGATTCTACCAAAACTGCATTATTTGGTGAATGTTCGAAAATGGATCGGTTTTGTGGTGTCATCTAACATGATTATTAGCACTGCTTATGAAGGTATGTAAAGCAACGGAGATCAGCCTTTTATGTAAAGAACCGATGATCAGAAATAAGCAGTGCGTGTTTATGGAAGTCAATGGTAGTTTTTCGAAGTCGCCTTTAAACACTCTTCGTCCACCTAATAACTTCCTCAAACACCCCTCCATCAATTTGTCCCTCCCTCTATCCATCCATCCCTCCATACAAGCACGCATACATACATATACATACATACATACATACATACATACATACATACATACATACATACATACATACATACATACATACATACATACATACCATACAACATACATACATACATACATACATACATACATACATACATACATACATACATACATACATACATACATACATACATACATACATACATACATACATACATACATACATACATACATACATACATACATACATACATACATACATACATACATACATACATACATACATACATACATACATACATACATACATACATACATACATACATACATACATACATACATACATACATACATACATACATAGTGACGATTCTTATCAGGTTAACCTGTATTGCTGCTGTCTCAATTTGACACTTACCGATACAGTGAAGGAACTTGTGAGCAACAGAGATTGACTGTTTGCAATAGTTCGTGTGGTCAGGAGCCAGCACATTCAGTTGCCTGGAGACATTTCAAATGAGAGATTCAGCTGTGTTCCAGGCGAGACTCTCGAAACACCAAATTAGCTTGCAAATGAGTGTATATTCGCTAATTTCGTGCAATTTGGTTTCAAGTAGAACATTAGGTTGACGGAAACCCGGGGACTGCGCCTACCTGATGAGCCCCAAAAAGGGCGATACTGGTCGTGGGCTGTCGACGGATTCCCAGTAACCTTATGAGTAGTGCATTACAACTATGCACATGTATCGCGACATCTCGAATATCATAGTGACTGAAACATGAGACTGCCTGGTACAGCACATTCAATTGCCTGGAGATATCACAAACGATGGACTCAGTTGGGTCACAGGTGAGTCTCTCGAAAAGCCAAATTAGTTTACAAATGAGTGTATATTCGCTAATTTCGTGCTTCTGAGCCATTCATTTGCGTTTTTGGTGACCCCTCGACTGACTGGTGAGCACGGTTGTTCCGGGCTACGAGTTAGGATGATACCTGGTCCTAGGTGTTCCAGTGACTCCTTCAGTATCATCTATCACGGATATTTCAGAGTTTATCAGACGGTCGAATTTCTTCGGTAAAATCGGAGCTGCATTCGCATGGCCTCACAACATCCACAAGCTCTGGTCTTTTCCTACCAGAAGAGAGAAGTCTGGCTCCGAAGGGATTCTACATCCACATCAACTGAGCTGCCTTGATGGGATCCGTGTTTTCACAGCACTATGGATCACCTTTGGGAACTGCATTATATTCAGCATCCTAGTTTCAAGTAAGTTTTATGTTTTCAAATCCTTGACGCCGGTTCATCAGTGACTAAGCTTCCTCCCCGTAGCGCAGAGAAACAGGGCCACTGGCGGTTTAGAAAACTCCACTCGATAAGTGTGACTTTTTCCTAAAAAGCAAACTCGGTGTGAAATTCAAGAGAAACAATGCTTCAGATGGGAGACCTGAGTTGTTAGCTACTGGAAGTGGAATGTGTGCGAAATTACCGTATAGATATTGGCATTTGATACAGTTTTCCATTGTTCGCGCGTAAATTTTCACATCTGAACACATCACAGTCGTTCACCTACGGAGCATAGCCGCTTTTTTTCCCTTCGCTCAAGAAAAGTGCCGGATGTGAACAGGATTTTATGCCTCACCAAGGCATTATTAGTTCGCAGGAAGCTCCAAGCAAAAATGGTGAAACATTTCACCGATATTTTGATGAATCTCACTAGTCTTCTTATGTGTTTAAGGGGGTTTGGCATTGCTGCAAACTCATTCCCCGGGAGAAGACACTCTGACTCAATCAGTTTAGCCCTTCATTTGTGCTCACCTATTTCCATCGGTCTCATCTTCGGGTCAGCTGCTGAGTTTCATTTATTCTTGCCCTACATTATCAAACCAGCTGAGTGCTTAAGGTGATATCACGTGATGATAGCAACCACTGATTTTAGATCTCACATCTGTCCCTGTTAGACTCATTTCAGTAATATTGAATCACCTGATCGAGCGCATACTGTACAGCAGTAGTACTGTATACACCAAAGTATTGCCAAGCATGCACCTTTGTGGGATGAACGAGATCAATATTTTATGGTGTAACAATGTGTGATGAAATGCGTCACGTGAAGCTTGACTCTGCTCGTGGGCTCCCTGTTTGAATACGAGTCGAAAATCGACAATATGTGCTGGAATAGATTTGTTTTTCTTACATATACCGTTTTTTATGCGTGCAGTGACACCGTTTTTGTTCTAAACTCTGCACATGTTTAAAGGTGCGTTAGAAGAATAGTTCAATTTTCATACATCTGTTTAATGTACCACTCATAAGATTGCTGAAAATCTGTCGACAGCCCACGACCGGTTTCGCCCTTTTTGGGGCTCGTCAGATAGGCGTAGTCTCCGAGTTTCCGTCAACCTAATGTTGTTCTACTTGAAACCAAATTGCACGAAATTAGCGAATATACACTCATTTGCAAGCTAATTTGGTTTTTCGAGAGTCTCAACTGGAACCCAGCTGAATCTCTCGTTTTTGATGTTCTCAGGCGATATCTCGAATCTTAATATCTCTGCGATTTGTCGAATATCGTAGCGACTGAAACATGAGGCGGCCTGGTGCAGCACATTTAGTTGCCTGAGAACATCACAAACGGGAGATTCAGATGGGTTTCAGGTGAGTCTCTCGAAAAGGCCAAATTAGTTTGCATATGACTGTAGATTCGCTAAGTTCAATTTTTGGTTAAACGGCTATTTTGCTAACGAAGAAGGGACGAAGAAGGATCATGCTCCCGTGTATCGAAAACATCTCCGAAAGGATTGCAAGACATTTAAGACGACGTTGAACAACAGTTAGCATCAAACTAGTAAACACGCTGAGATGAGCTCTCTCAAAACCAGGACTTAGTTCGGTGTCCTGAGAACCTCAATGTAACAACTGTGACAAACACTGCGTTGGACAGAATGGAAGAAACCTTACAACACGGGTTGTTTTGAATTTTATTGCGCCTATTTTGAAAACATTTGTCTGATCGATGTTTCCGTCGGGCTCTGGTTTATTCCGGTGACCCATCTGATCCGGGCAAACTCTCATCTAGCTTCTACCTGTTAAACAGTGAAACATGTTAAACGGAAAAGATTCGAACATACGGCAGGTGATTGTTCCTCACTGTATACAATAATCACCCTAACGGACAGCAAGGTTTACCGACGAGGATTAAAGGAGAATGCGATTCCACAGGTGGAGAAGCTCGGTCGTGAATGTGTTCTTTCACACAGGAAGCGTGGAAGTCAGAGTTAATCCTGGTGATCCCCATGAAGGGCAAAACCGGTCGTGAATAGGCTGTTACGTCTACGCAATAACGCATCGCGATATCTCGAACATCGTACCAACTGAAACAAAAAGTGGCCTGGTGCAGCAAATTCAGTTGAGCAACACCATAATCAAGGAGTTCAACGAAGTTCCAGATGAATCTTACGTCAAAACCAAACTAGAACACAGATGAGTGTATCAGTCTTCTAAGAAGATGGGCCATTATTAGGTTTTGTTCGTCTACTTATGGAGAGACCAGAAAGTTTCACAGTCTGATGAGTTTATTGAGTAATACCCTGATTATTCGTTTCACCAACTATCTGTTCACAGGTAACGCGCTGACCTACATGAGAGAAAGCTTTCAAAATTGGCCGTTTCAAGTTATGCTGGCGGCTCCGTTTGCTGTGGACACTTTCTACCTTATGTCGTGAGTAGTTTACATGCCTCAGTTTTTGTAGGATTCCTAGTTCGATGGAGTCTACCGCCAAACCTAATTGAAACGGTTATCTTTCGGAAGAAAACTGTTTTCTCAGTTTTGCTATCCCGTGACTTGAATGCGTAGAAACTGCTTTCTTGGAAAAGTCTCTTGCTTGAAGTAAATCCACAAGAAATATTTTGGCACAAGTGGGGCAAAAGTAAAAGTGTGTGTGTGTGTAGTCGTTCTGCTGTAACACTCTTTCAGTGCCTAGCTGCCATGCCCCCCGAAGGAAACGCGAGGGCTGGGACAGTGCCAGGTTGCTCAACCCCAGACAGGGGAAATCGAGAGGCAAAGGTCGGGTTCGAACCACTACCTCCAGGTCAGTAAATTCGCGCTCAAACAACTGGTCCATCCCACCCGTCGAAACAGCGATTACTTTTTGTAAGTTGTCGACGATCGAAGAGTGTCAAGAGGGCGGCTATAGCTTAACAAATATCCTGATGTTCAAACAGAGGAAAGGGAAGAAAAGCTACGCATCGAAGACAATATCATCATTTCGATTAGCCACGTTATCAAGCCGTGTCTGTCATCATCAATGAACACTGGTGTGTCGAGTCTTGAAATCCTTGCTTGTGTCTAATAACGAGAGTTCCCGTTTAACTCTATCATCAATCTATAATTGGCTCAGAGGAAGAGTAAATTTACGAGATGAGTAAACTTTCCATCTGATAAGTTGTCACTCGGGAAGCTAGTCGATACGTGATGACGTGATGTGGTTTTGATGATTCATCACTGAGCGTGTGAGTAGAACACTCGGCTGATCAAGCGTGTTCAGTTTGTTCAGAAACTGGGTAGCTATGCATTGAAGGCGATTGATTTGATGCACCAACGCCCCTGACTGCGCGATTGGCCGGGAGGTCGCGGATGCAAGACTCCCTAGAATTTTGTGAGGTGCGCACTACAGATGATTCCTAATAAGGATGGAAGGATTATAGAGTGCTGCTCGGCTTTTCATCAGAAACTGGTTTTAATTATAGGACAAAGTCTCAGTTTTGAACCAAATTAGTTTGAATTGGCTGTGTGTCGTGAACTGGGTTTATTCTAAACAAAGGCCAAATTCCTTCTGCTGGTTTTCCAATGTGACTGGCATTTTAGAAAGTGTGGTATCTGGGAGAGTTTACCGCTACGAAAAAAAATGATGAAAAGGGCTAAAACTGCTGTCCAAACGGAGTAGTAAAGTCCATAGTCAAGCTATTGATCCGAATTTCACTGGACGTTTAGAACAACATCTGGTTACTCACAAACAAATTTAAGTACTCTGTTGCTTCTAAGGTAAAGGGTAAAATCCATATACCTGTTAGGAACAAGTTGTCCCTAAGATACTGCGATGACCATCGTAATTCATTGTCCCCTATGCGTTTCACTTCCTCAGAGGTCTGCTAACTTTCTACCTGGCCGCATCTCGATTCGAAGCGGTTCAAGAGGGCTGTCTACCTTGTATCAAGTTCTGGTTTGTTCACGCCGTACATCGATTTTTACGGTGAGTTGTTTCACCCATGTGCATCCGTTTTGGAAGTGTTCCGCTTTCGGTCTACACTATCTTACGCAGTCTGAAAACGAATGATTCTTCTACATGAGAGGATGGTCTTAAAACATCCTCTTGCTGTTTTGCAACTGATCCACTAAAACCGAAAAATCAACGTCCTTTCATCCAAAGTGAACATTGATAAGTCATCACCGTGTATTTGAGAATGGAGGTGAAGACCGCGATCTGAACACAAATGACATCTCGAGTTCCAAATAGCTGGACACCAGCTTAGCCTATTGTGAAGCAGGCTATAGATAACAGTGCACTTTCCTCACCACTCTCATCATTGCCAGCAACACAGAAATGGTCTTGGATAGCAGCAAGAACACTGGTGGAGATGTTTTATCGACAGAAAAAATGTAACGTTCCGCTTTAGCACCTCTTCCGGTGCCCAGATGCCATACCACCCAAAAAAAAGCACGTCAGCCGAGATTTCTCAAGTCTAGACAGGACTAATCAAGGTGTTGGGGTTGCGCTCAAGCCACGGACATTCCGGGCAGTATTTTTACGCCTTAATTACTGAACTGTCTCCAAGCTCACAGCTACAGGAGGATCGATATGAACACCCACGTCGTAAGAGCACAAAGACGAAGTAGGATGGAGTCCGATCCCAGCCTTCACAAAGCATTTTCCTGTGACCGGATCTCTAAACGTTTGGATAGAAGGCATGGTTGGAAAACGAAATCCTCATGGGTAGAATCGACTACTGTAAATTTACAATCATCAACATTGCTGATAGCGGGAAACTTGTAGTACATATCAGCACTTAACTTCCAGGCAGAAGGTGTCAGTAATCGTATGATTCTACTCACTTGTCCTGCTGTGTGCAGTGGGTACGGTGACCTAGCAGATGTCACCAAGTGACGGGGGATTTGGCATGACGGTACTCTTATCCGTGAATTTCATGACTGTTTAAGGACTGAGCAACGGCCGTGGTGCCCTGACCTAAATAGGTGGAGCAAACAAAGTCTTTGGCACAACTGGCTTACCGAAACCTTCAGTGGTTGTCTCGGGGTGAGTAGATGAACTCCAACCTCACTCGTCAATCCAGGAGATTGCGTTAGTAAGGCCGCTATCTACTGACCAATCTGTCAAATGACATTGGACTTCGGACAAGCGTCCCACGATACAGTTGAACGGGTTACTGAAGTGGGCAAACTGTCTTAATATCATAAGGTCCTGTCCCTTTAAGACAGAAGTCCCTCCGCAAAATTACAGGAAAAACGAATGGATCATTTTTGTTTGTCTCTGTCTGAACTGTGAACACCATTCACCGACTGTTATTCACGTCAGAGGATCAAAAATCTAATTTCCGTTTTGCTCTAACTGCTTTTGTTACTCGACACACTGAAGAAATGGGGTAGATGCTGTTTTTTTCGTTTAAAACAAAAACAACCCAACCACACTGGTCATCAGATTTTTGTTATATGCGTATGGTTGTATCCATGAGAACTCTTACCGTTTTTCTGTTTTATCCGACCAGGCTTACTCCACCTTATCTGCTGGTCGTGTTCATCTACGCTGGTCTGTTTCCCCACCTCTACGACGGACCACTATTCCCTCAGCGCATCGAGTTGACCGACGTCAATTACTGCCGACAGCATTGGTGGATAACTTACTTTTCCAATTTCTTTTACACCAAAGAACAGGTAAACACGGTCGTACAGTTTATCGCATTCGACAGGGTTGGTGCAATATTTTTGTACAAGTGGACTACTTTGGAAATCGAAGTAGTTAAATATTTCCGCAGAATTAATGTATTGGTAGGTCATCGCGCGCAAATCTAATGCCGTCAATGGAAAGTTCCGTTTGGACTGTGTCAGACCACGTGTATCTACGTACCGTGCACAATAAGATTCTTTTAGAAATAAGAATGGTGATGTAAGAATGATCGGATATCGACCTGACTCAGAAGTTGACTCCGTCCTGGAGCCAGCTGATTACCTCGGTGAACTAACTAATGAACATTTGTTTTATTCAATGATCGACGGTCTCAAACCGTTCCGTAATGAATAATTTCAGGATCCATTGGTTGAAGTCTCGATACGGATTTTGCATAATCCAGTTCAATCTTTCAACAATGAGCTGTATACGATTACAAATGGCTTGGAAGCCACAGAACCAGAACCCCATGCACCGAACGATGCAAGTTGAATGGCAAGCGTAGTCCAACTTCGGTGCAAGCTCATTTTCCGCCCTTAAGGTGAAGACACTAACTAGCTTCCGGTTTTAAAAGAAGCAGGCACCGAGGTAGATGATGCCCTGGAGTTCGAAGGACGCCGTCGAACTACCCTGGTTAATTTTTTAATACGTCCATGTCTATGAAACTTCTTGGGCCACACCAACAGTGAATCCCACTGATGGCTCTCACTGGTATTTCTTCACCATGCGCTAACAATGCAGCGCAAGCACCGACGCTCAAAGGCGGACTAGCTGTGCACGTTTTTTTATGGGTGAAGGCCACGTCTTCAGGACGCAGGACACGAAAGTGCTACATAACTAACTGTTGGACCGCAAATGAAACTCACGGAAGCGCTATGGGTGTACAGGTTTGTAAACGTCATGGGCCTTGGTTATTCCAGTTGAGTGATACTTGACAAACAGAACCACTAAACGTTAATGAAATGACTGGAACACTGCATTCAGAAAACGGCTCTCATTCCCTTATTCTCCTTAAAAAAAAATCGTTCAGCTGTAGCACTCTTTCAGTGCCTAGCTGCCATGCCACCCGAAGGAAACGCGAGGGCTGGGACAGTGCCAGGTTGCTCAACCCCAGACAGGGGAAATCGAGAGGCAAAGGTCGGGTTCGAACCACTACCTCCAGGTCAGTAAATTCGCGCTCAAACAACTGGTCCATCCCACCCGTCGAAACAGCGATTACTTTTTGTAAGTTGTCGACGATCGAAGAGTGTCAAGAGGGCGGCTATAGCTTAACAAATATCCTGATGTTCAAACAGAGGAAAGGGAAGAAAAGCTACGCATCGAAGACAATATCATCATTTCGATTAGCCACGTTATCAAGCCGTGTCTGTCATCATCAATGAACACTGGTGTGTCGAGTCTTGAAATCCTTGCTTGTGTCTAATAACGAGAGTTCCCGTTTAACTCTATCATCAATCTATAATTGGCTCAGAGGAAGAGTAAATTTACGAGATGAGTAAACTTTCCATCTGATAAGTTGTCACTCGGGAAGCTAGTCGATACGTGATGACGTGATGTGGTTTTGATGATTCATCACTGAGCGTGTGAGTAGAACACTCGGCTGATCAAGCGTGTTCAGTTTGTTCAGAAACTGGGTAGCTATGCATTGAAGGCGATTGATTTGATGCACCAGCGCTCCTGACTGCGCGATTGGCCGGGAGGTCGCGGATGCAAGACTCCCTAGAATTTTGTGAGGTGCGCACTACAGATGATTCCTAATAAGGATGGAAGGATTATAGAGTGCTGCTCGGCTTTTCATCAGAAACTGGTTTTAATTATAGGACAAAGTCTCAGTTTTGAACCAAATTAGTTTGAATTGGCTGTGTGTCGTGAACTGGGTTTATTCTAAACAAAGGCCAAATTCCTTCTGCTGGTTTTCCAATGTGACTGGCATTTTAGAAAGTGTGGTATCTGGGAGAGTTTACCGCTACGAAAAAAAATGATGAAAAGGGCTAAAACTGCTGTCCAAACGGAGTAGTAAAGTCCATAGTCAAGCTATTGATCCGAATTTCACTGGACGTTTAGAACAACATCTGGTTACTCACAAACAAATTTAAGTACTCTGTTGCTTCTAAGGTAAAGGGTAAAATCCATATACCTGTTAGGAACAAGTTGTCCCTAAGATACTGCGATGACCATCGTAATTCATTGTCCCCTATGCGTTTCACTTCCTCAGAGGTCTGCTAACTTTCTACCTGGCCGCATCTCGATTCGAAGCGGTTCAAGAGGGCTGTCTACCTTGTATCAAGTTCTGGTTTGTTCACGCCGTACATCGATTTTTACGGTGAGTTGTTTCACCCATGTGCATCCGTTTTGGAAGTGTTCCGCTTTCGGTCTACACTATCTTACGCAGTCTGAAAACGAATGATTCTTCTACATGAGAGGATGGTCTTAAAACATCCTCTTGCTGTTTTGCAACTGATCCACTAAAACCGAAAAATCAACGTCCTTTCATCCAAAGTGAACATTGATAAGTCATCACCGTGTATTTGAGAATGGAGGTGAAGACCGCGATCTGAACACAAATGACATCTCGAGTTCCAAATAGCTGGACACCAGCTTAGCCTATTGTGAAGCAGGCTATAGATAACAGTGCACTTTCCTCACCACTCTCATCATTGCCAGCAACACAGAAATGGTCTTGGATAGCAGCAAGAACACTGGTGGAGATGTTTTATCGACAGAAAAAATGTAACGTTCCGCTTTAGCACCCCTTCCGGTGCCCAGATGCCATACCACCCAAAAAAAACACGTCAGCCGAGATTTCTCAAGTCTAGACAGGACTAATCAAGGTGTTGGGGTTGCGCTCAAGCCACGGACATTCCGGGCAGTATTTTTACGCCTTAATTACTGAACTGTCTCCAAGCTCACAGCTACAGGAGGATCGATATGAACACCCACGTCGTAAGAGCACAAAGACGAAGTAGGATGGAGTCCGATCCCAGCCTGCACAAAACATTTTCCTGTGACCGGATCTCTAAACGTTTGGATAGAAGGCATGGTTGGAAAACGAAATCCTCATGGGTAGAATCGACTACTGTAAATTTACAATCATCAACATTGCTGATAGCGGGAAACTTGTAGTACATATCAGCACTTAACTTCCAGGCAGAAGGTGTCAGTAATCGTATGATTCTACTCACTTGTCCTGCTGTGTGCAGTGGGTACGGTGACCTAGCAGATGTCACCAAGTGACGGGGGATTTGGCATGACGGTACTCTTATCCGTGAATTTCATGACTGTTTAAGGACTGAGCAACGGCCGTGGTGCCCTGACCTAAATAGGTGGAGCAAACAAAGTCTTTGGCACAACTGGCTTACCGAAACCTTCAGTGGTTGTCTCGGGGTGAGTAGATGAACTCCAACCTCACTCGTCAATCCAGGAGATTGCGTTGGTAAGGCCGCTATCTACTGACCAATCTGTCAAATGACATTGGACTTCGGACAAGCGTCCCACGATACAGTTGAATGGGTTACTGAAGTGGGCAAACTGTCTTAATATCATAAGGTCCTGTCCCTTTAAGACAGAAGTCCCTCCGCAAAATTACAGGAAAAACGAATGGATCATTTTTGTTTGTCTCTGTCTGAACTGTGAACACCATTCACCGACTGTTATTCACGTCAGAGGATCAAAAATCTAATTTCCGTTTTGCTCTAACTGCTTTTGTTACTCGACACACTGAAGAAATGGGGTAGATGCTGTTTTTTTCGTTTAAAACAAAAACAACCCAACCACACTGGTCATCAGATTTTTGTTATATGCGTATGGTTGTATCCATGAGAACTCTTACCGTTTTTCTGTTTTATCCGACCAGGCTTACTCCACCTTATCTGCTGGTCGTGTTCATCTACGCTGGTCTGTTTCCCCACCTCTACGACGGACCACTATTCCCTCAGCGCATCGAGTTGACCGACGTCAATTACTGCCGACAGCATTGGTGGATAACTTACTTTTCCAATTTCTTTTACACCAAAGAACAGGTAAACACGGTCGTACAGTTTATCGCATTCGACAGGGTTGGTGCAATATTTTTGTACAAGTGGACTACTTTGGAAATCGAAGTAGTTAAATATTTCCGCAGAATTAATGTATTGGTAGGTCATCGCGCGCAAATCTAATGCCGTCAATGGAAAGTTCCGTTTGGACTGTGTCAGACCACGTGTATCTACGTACCGTGCACAATAAGATTCTTTTAGAAATAAGAATGGTGATGTAAGAATGATCGGATATCGACCTGACTCAGAAGTTGACTCCGTCCTGGAGCCAGCTGATTACCTCGGTGAACTAACTAATGAACATTTGTTTTATTCAATGATCGACGGTCTCAAACCGTTCCGTAACAGGATTTTTTTGGGCATATTTGAGAAGAAGGTTTTGTAAAAGATAAAGATGGTGGTTTGCATAACAGTGAAATTTGGGATTCAAGTTTTGAGAAATTGAGTAAAGCAGTAGCGAAAAATTTTCGATCAGGTTTGGAGTGCCGTTTTCGGAAAAGTTTGGGGAAGTCCGTAGATGCATTGTTGGGCAACGTTCCGCCCTTGACACAAAAGCTTAGTCAAATCAAGCGAACAGATTGCGGTATCAGCCGAACTTTTGGGCAGAACACATCAGCTAATTTCGGCTAAATCGTAGCCGAAATTTTGGGCAGAAGGAGAACACATCAGCTAATTTCGGCTAAATCGGCGTGCGGTGTCAGCTAAAGAACAGGTTTGTTGGGATGGGTGTGCGAATTTAAGACCGATGATGGAACCTACATGGACTTGAGTTCAACTTGGGGTCTAGTTCTTCCGGTTTGTCTGACGTTAAGACTCCCGTTGAACACCGTTTACTTTGATCACGCTACCAATTCTGGTCTGTGTGATAGATAAAGTTGAAAACTGAAAACTACAAATGCCAGAAACCAAAAGGCACCGAGACCGTTTTAAATCACCCATCAGTACAGCCAAAGTCCTTGTGCGTCAGGCTTACCTTATCTATATTAAGTCAAGTCAGAAGAGTTTGAACGAACAGCAGCTCAGATCGATATTGCCAACAGACTTCAAGAAAGTGGACACCCGGTGAGTTTGATTAGGCATCATTCAAGAAGGATATTGGCTTCGGTATCAAGGACCAATAGGTGATGGAGGGGTACAGCAGTCATATGAAGCAGGAACGTTGGAGTTTATTCGATGACTGCTGAATATAGTCAACAGTTAGGTAGCGTTTCAGACGGGAAAAACGTTAAGCTCAGTTTTGCTGCAACTGAAGGACCCTCTGGTAGTTGAACTGATTAGAGACTGCGTGTATACAAATAAATGCAACGGCTGCAGCAAGGTTTACATCGGACAAATAGCCAGAAAACTATACACCAGAATTGGCGAGCATAAGGAATGCGTGCGATTGACAAGCGCTGGTCAAAGACTCAGCAATGATGGTACATGCGCTAGACACAGGAAACAGAATAGATGTAGAAAGTGCAGAAGTCTTAAGTCGGAAGCTGCAATCCACACCACAGCGGCTGATAGCCTGGTCGGCGGAAACCCCAATGCACCACAGTATGAGTAGAATCGAGGGCGTGGAACTGACGAGCGTATAAAGAGCGGTCTTAGATAAACCGAGTTGCATGTGTGGAGTTATCAAAAAACAGGAGGCTATCCCAACCCGACCAAAGTTCACAGAATTTCTTTGCCTAACACAACTAAAATAGCACTAGCTCATTCACACAGACAGAGAAAAGGTGCAGGCGACTTCATACAAATCGAAAACACAAGACCCTAAGCTAGACTCAAGTTCGTACAGGCTTCCCCATCGGTCTTGACACTTGCTCACCCATCCTAACAAACCAGTTCTTTTGCTTACACTTCACATCGATTAAGCCGAAATTAGCTGATGTGTTCTCCTTCCGCCCTAGATCTCGACCGAGATTGTAACCTGGCCACTTAACCTTATGAATCTTTTATTTCAAAAGCGAACTTTTGCACTGTAATTTCTAGAAACGATTACTGTTCAATCGGTTTCAAGCATTTTCCGACGGATCGGAATACATTCAAGCCTTTTGCTGATGTTCATAGTGTGGATAGATTTGGGAATTCCAAGTGACAGTTTTCCTGGCAGTTAAAACCGGGGAGGAGTTTTCTGCTGCTCATGCTTACTACAAATGATCAGTAGTGCGTATCTTACGAGAATTTTGTGAAATTCGAACGCGGCCATTGGATGAACAATCAGACGTTCGGTCAAGAGCGGTTACACAGCAACGCGAATAACTTCTATTTAGACAGTTTATAGCGTTACGTACGCTTTAATCCGCGATTCCCCATCACGTGGTCACGTTCTGGAAGGCTCCTAGAGTGATGAAGTACTATTCACAGTGTGAACTGTACTTCCTACCGAGGTCCTGTTAGTTCTGTTGATATATTTTTAGTCAGGGAATGTCCAACACTAATGCATAGATTCACTGAGTCACGTGGCTTCGCCAAGTCTTCGTAACTGGTTATCGTCGGCCGACTAACGTTCCATGTGCTTAGATAGGGTGACCAGTGTGTCAGGGGGAGATGATTCGTTCAAACGAAATTGGGCCACGACTAACGTGAAATCATTGGTTGGTCATCCATAGAAGTGCACCATGGGCACCTGCGTTTGCACGAACTACCCGTGGACCGATGTAACGACTGACTGTTTAGGTGAACAATCTTATTGGTTAGCCGGTCATTTCGCTTCCTGATTGGCTAGTGTGTAGGTAAAAGGATTTGGTCGTCTCATTTCGTTGTCCTGAAAATGAACAAGGCAAGTCACGTGAGAAGAGTGTGTCGCTCGTGGCTTCACGCCAACAAGGAATTTATTCGGATTTATGCCATTCAAGTAAAGGACTGCGGCATATCACCTCGTGACATTAAGGTTGAGAGTACCTCCACCTAGCCAGCACATTCTGTAACGGTGCGATTTACGTCTTTATTAGAGGGTGACATTTGAAGGACCTAAGTTTTTTGCCATTCCCGGTGGTATTCCTCCTACGCACAAGATATGATCTTCCGTTTATTTCAGTGTTTACCGTGGACCTGGTATCTGGCAAATGAATTCCAGTTCTCTGGATTTCTTGCACCAGTCTTCATCACAGTAACGAAATGGTAAGTTTGGAGGTTAAATTAAGCAAATTTCCTGGGGTTCGGAACCAGATAGATTGTACGGAACATCAATCAGAATAGCAGATAGATGAGAGACTCATGGTGCACCAGCTACCAATGCTTACGGTTCACTCTCGTACAGGCTTGTTGAACATACAGACTGGATTAATTTCTTACGTGCTCTTACCTGAAACGATCGACTTAGCTACGTTATACCTTCACCCTACCCACCAAGTTAGCAGTCATAGTCTAGAACCACCGGAGCCTTCCAGAAATAGTTGTAAGCTTCTTGTGTTTGAGCATTGGACCATCCAATGTTTACGTATTCACATATTCCGTTCATCTCTTTTGTCTGCAAAAATAGAAGTTGAGTGACGTGTACGAAGGCTACAATTAGCTGCGCCACACTCACAAGACACAGCTCACTTAAAGATGTGAAACGATGCTAGGCTACAACCGTATAATTTTACATTAACAGGTTACAAGTAGAAAACTAGATGGATGTGAATCTGGCAAATAGTCCTACCTGGTGAGCCTCAGGAAGGGCAAAACTGATGGTGAGTTCCTCAGCGTTTTGTTTAGTAGTCTTCTTCAAGCCGAAGGAAAGTGCGGAACTGTCCACCTAAAGCGGAAAGCACATCAGGAAATGAAGGTGAACCTTTGGAGGAATGGTATGGTTCTTGGTGAGCATCTCTGGTACAGTTAGGTCAGGTCCCATCCACATGAGTGGAACCTCAGAACCCTCAGAAGTCAGGCTGTAGCTGATTTGTTAGTTCGCGGGTTTTCCACTTAAATTTTGAAATCCGGTCACACGCTACACTACGCGTTTGAGGCTCATCAGATCGATGGATCGCAGACAATGTGAAACA
This sequence comes from Opisthorchis viverrini, assembly GCF_000715545.1. Classification (NCBI taxonomy): domain Eukaryota; kingdom Metazoa; phylum Platyhelminthes; class Trematoda; order Opisthorchiida; family Opisthorchiidae; genus Opisthorchis; species Opisthorchis viverrini. The sequence continues at coordinate 45,187 of NW_008751775.1, read as the reverse complement.
ATTGGTTGCGATGCCGACTTTTTGGCCCAGCAACCGATGATCATCTCTTATCGAGGGATCTACTTTCCTCAATCCGCTAAAGCTGTTATTGGACTGGGACTTCCTAAGGTCGCAGTCAGTGACTCGTATTTGCTTGCCATTTTGGGCTCTCTGCGTACTTATGACACTTTTATGCGTTTCACATGGCGCTGAATGTACATTTTTGCCATTTAAGCTCACACCAGACCAAGTATGACGAACAATTTGTGACTGATGTGCGAGTCTTGACTGTGCTAGAGCCTACCGCGCCTTGAAGAGCGTTCAACATTGTCCTTTCTTCGTTTCTTAGTTTGTTTGTCTTTGAACGCGTGTTTCCATATCAAAATTTTTACATACTTTGGGATTCATCTCATCAGACTGGAACTGTTCTTGGCATGATTTTGAATGAGACGTTTTGCTCTTTTCTCCCATATTCTCCTGTTACCCTTTCGCATTCGTCGCTCGCATTCACGTTTTACGCTTGTGACCATGCTCTTCAAAAATAAACGACAATATCTTAAGACCCGTTCAAGTGTGGGTTAACCGACCTGGCGCAGATGAGTAGTCATGTGTACATAACCTTACGCTATTTATTCTTTGGGTTACAGGAACGCTAGAGTCGGAGTGATGTTTGCCGTGGTCCTCCTCACGTCATCTATCGCGTCCACGTTTGGGATAGTGTACATGAATGAGTCCTTCCAAGGACACTTGACAGCGTGAGTTCCTGAAGGAAATTTGTATATTATTACCTGCCAGGAATTATGTAACATGTTCAGACGTGAACACTAACGTGCGTTGGTGGAGTAGTGATTACGCGCTGGCCCCACATGTCAGATGTCCGGGGTTCAGATCCCGGCACGGCCATTGGATACGTACACTGCTGATGAGCTCTAATACGAGCGAAACTCGAGTCCAGTGCTTCCCTTTGGTGTGGACTCACCGGAATAATTGCGCCAGAACAGGAGGACGACCGTTCAAACGAGAGTGGTGTGACTGTGAACAATTATGTAACGGTTTGCAGTAGCCAAAATTCACAAGGTAAAAGACTCTTCCAAAGATATGCTAACAGCACGTGCTTTCAGAACACGTGATTTTCCTGTTTTTTTTTGCGTATTTGTGGTGGTTCATAAACGACTTTACGACCAGGTATAAACCATGTGACAAGCGTTCCCGTTGCTACAGTTCTGGTCCCCGGAGTAGGTATGCAGACGCCAGAGCGAACGGTGGAAGTCGTCGAAACCTACTGCGAGCAAGGAAGCTAAGGGAAGGCGATTTGCCCGGGATCAGAAACTTTGTTTCAGATCTTGAAACAATTAGTAGAGTCCTGGTTCTGATGGCTCAAAAAGCTGAACAAATTGCGCGCCTCCCTAGAATCATGCTCAATTTTTTTTTAAAAATGTCAGCGTTTATCGATTCAACTACATTGCTAATCAGACGTGCACAGCGCAGCCATAATTACGCAGATCTCTTGTCAATTATTTAAGAGAACGTGCCGTAACCAGCCACAAACCAATAATTCTTGGAGGTTTTAATGAACCAGACATTTCCTAAATTGACCAGTTGGTATGTTTGGGGCTTTTGAACTCATTCTAGTGCGTTGGCTCTAGTTTATGTCCTGATAAGACCAACGATAAGGAATGCATAATGAACCTGGTTATCAGACTGGACATGCAATTAATATGCTGTAGGATATGCACTAATGATTCACTCTAATAAGAGCGAATCTCGAGTTCACTGCGTCCGCACATTTGATGAGGACCCATAAGGTTCCAGGCCAGAAGGATGACTGTCCAACGAGAGTGATGTGAGCACGTACTCTACAACTCTCCCAATCACCCACAAGTAATTATTTAATCATCTCCGAGCTGGGATGCTGAAATCGCCCACTTTCAATCACTTACTCAATGCCGTCTCTGAGACACTATGACCGCGTGGTATTTATCCACAGAACGATATGGTAACGTCAATCTATTTTGCTCGTTTCAGGACGTCGTTCGATTTGCTCCTTGTCAAACCGTACACACACTGGGGTACATACACCATGGGGCTCTTTTTCGGGTGGATTCTTTTCAAACGCAAGCAACAAGGAACGGTAAGTAAAAATTACACTTTACATTGTGTTAATCGGTGAAAAAAATCTCGTTCTTCCGTGCCAACTCAGAAAGTTGATGGATGAACGCATCCAGGCATCTGTTGGCCTGTTATACGATCAAATAAGATGTGAGATCTAATGTCAGGACATCATATTAGCCGGCTATCAAAATTGTATTATTTCGGATTATCGTGTGGCAGATGAGGTGAATGCACGAATCTCCAAGGCTCGGACCGCGTTTGACAATTTGAGACACCCATGGTGTCAGAATGCTTTATCCGCGAAGCTCAAGGGATGTGTGTATCAGGCTACAGTACGGGCTATTTTGTTGTATGGCTGTGAGACTTGGCTAATTCGAGCAGCCGAACTAAGACGTCTTCAGTTGTTCGACAATCGTTTTCTCACAACCATAGCCTGTGTGTGTTGGTGTCGGCGAATCCATAATGAGGTAGTTAGGGAGCGCGTTTTGGATGGTGTAACGGGCACTTTCATTGAAGAATGTGTCCAACACCAGAAGCTACGTTGGTTGGGATATGTGTTGCGTATGCCGAACCATTGTTTGCCGAAGAGAGTGCTGATTTCCATCCCCAAAACAGAGAGGTGGCCAACCCTTGACTTTGCAGAGGGGTATGATGCTATCGGCGCTACTCGCCTTCCGCGTGATCCTCACTGTGCCTGGTTGGAGACACTAATATATGTCTGCCAACCGATGTCAGTGACGTTCTTGTTGTAAGTTTCTATCCAGATCTCCTGGGTGAATATCTGGAGGTGTGGACACCTCGGAATAATTGTGGTAAGCTAGCACTAAGTCCCTTCCCGTCCAACTTTACCCTTTTGCTGTCGATGATGATGATGATGGCGTTGATGACGATCATGAAGATAATGATGATGATGATGATGATGATGATGATGATGATGATGATGATGATGATGATGATGATGATGATGATGATGATGATGAAAGCAAATTCAACCAACAATACACACGGATTTGGTGTACAGTTCCAAATTAGCCTATACACGCGCAGTTCATCCTAGCCGTTTCGAAAATAATAAAGTGTGATTCCAATGATAAATTGACTTTTGGGAATTGTTGACGTTGCTAATCAACTGTCTCACCAGTCCACTAATTCGTGCCTTTCTTCAAGCATAGAATTTTTCCTAGGATTTCCGGCTTTTATTTTTTTCACCTTGAAGTTTCTCGCATTTTCATGTGTCTTTTTTATCCAGTTATGCACCCATCATTTTGATGGACATTATAAATGGTGCTAACAGGTCGTCCCAGTATTCAAAATGAATGACGAGAGCTTCACTTCTTGTGTAATTTTATCAAGGAACTTATTCATCCACACGACAGTACGAGAGCTTTTACCAAAGTGAAACGAATACATGAGATCTATTCATCAATAGTATCCTCTGTTAAAGTGCTTTCAGAAAAGCATAGAAAATTGGAACACATTATTTATCCGCTTGATACCGGGAGGCTGAATTCAAGACCAGCCGAATGTTTCGTCTGTAATATCAACTAAGTGAGCATTCCTCACACGACTGGCCTGTGTTTCAGTCAGAACTAAAATATCTGAAAGTTCTGAAGGTTACTTTCAGAATGCCCGAAACCTACTGAGACCCTCAGCTCGACAAAAAGCCGACCAGAGAGCCCTGGATCCAATATAGACAGTGTGAGGCAACCTTGGATTAAGGTCACACAGTGTCCGCTCAGTGTACAGCACGAGACAGTTTTTGATCGAATTAAGAAAGTGTCCTTCAAAATAGAGCGCGAGACAGAATTGGAACAAAGTTATACATTGCGAGATAGCCTTGGATCAAGGCCAGACAGTCCATAAGTAGCGTTACACAATCGCTAACACATAAGATTGTTGCCAACATCTGCTGAATTCTTTGTTTTGACACAATCGACCTGGTGCCGGGGCACTCACAGGACACGTTTCAGCCAAAAGTCAACAATCGCCTCAGGTGATATGCAGGCTGTATCCAGGTTACAGCAGGTATAAGCTCATACACGTTGAGTAAATTAACGGACATACTGAAACCAGCTTTCGCTGAACACACTGGGGAATATACTCACAATGGTCACTTCCGTATGACTCATAATGATCTTCAGGGAGTCGGTATTTCGTATCGTCAAAGTTTGGTGTCTGCTCCCCCTGTGAACTGTGCAAGAGGAATTGCCTCAGTTTGCAGCCAGCACTGTCGGGTAAAAGCGGACCGGTCGTCTTTCATTCCGATCCTTGTAGGGTGAAACTTTAAAAGGGTGATCGGTTTGGTCTTCAAGAATCCCGAAAGCCCCCCCAGGATTTTCCGTTCCTCCTAGGATCAGCATTCCACCCAAAGTAGCACGTTAGAATCATTTTCTGAACGAGTTTTGCCGGAACAGTTCAGTGTTGTCTTATTCACTTGCCAATTTTGTTTTGACGAAGGATTCACTTGAAACCTGCCTGGATCTATTTTTTATGATGTTCTGAGCCCATTTGATGAACTCCGAGAAGAGCGAAACCGATGATGGGCTGTGGAAGAGCTTCCAGCCAGAGTGGGACCGGTGCGTTGGGTTCATTTCGTCACCACAGTAGTGCAATCTGCTACACCCTAAGTTCTTTTGGCTTCCGGCAAAACATAAACAGATACAAGGTTAGTTTCTCACAATCTTCATAAAGGCCAAAACGTCTATGCATCTCGGGGAATCGTATCGAAAACTTCATCAAAGTGTGCAAATCAGTGTGAAGCGAAAAATTGCGATGAGGCTCGTCGTTCTCGTCAATTTGGTCCTAACTAGAGACTTGGCTGAATCCGGGTTGGATCGCTCATTTATGGTCTTCTTCCACTGAACGCGCCATGTAACAACCCATTCACGTTTTGCTCCGTATAATATCGAAGTTTAAGAAACTACCTGGAAGCCAAAGACCGGTTTTGTCCTCCTTGGTACTCATGAGCTAGGCGTGGTCTCCGAGTTGCCGTCAGCCTCATGTTATACTTGGACAAAAAATGTACACAAACTGCCCATTTGATTTTCACGGTCCAAGTAGAACATGCGGTTGACGGAAACTCGGGGAATGTTCCCATTAGGTTGGTTATGAGGATGGTAAAACCGGTCGTGGGCTGTCGAAGAATTTTCAGTCACTTTACGAGAAGCGACCATTGTTTTCCCTCCAAACTAAGCCATTAGGTTTGCTCCAAATCCGTTACATGTACGGAGGTTCGGACTCAGGTACTTGGTAATCCTTTTTTCCTGTTCAAATGCAGATTGCAGAATTGTGACCGAATAAGATTAGAAAGAGATCCACAGGCTGCAAGCAGAGCTTGCTTTTTGTTCAAGGAACGATCCTGGTACGCTGTCCCTTCATGGAGGTGATCCATTTTTGGACGGTGTTCATATCTTCCTGTAAGCCGGAATCGTCCTTGGGATATCACAGATCGTACAGGCCATCAGTCAATAAATGTTATCTTCCAGCTCCAGACAGAACTACCTGAACCAAACTTCAGGTTTACATCACTCATCATTTCAACGCTGAGATTCTGAAAATAGTAGTCGCACAGAACCGCAACACTTATGGTTTCCATTGTGTTATGATGCATTATTGAAGCTAGAACCCTTCAAAAATCCAATATGCCAAGCCCTTTACGAATGTTGTATGCAAGTGACGCTGCAACCTTGACGTAGTAGTCACCACGACCTTGTGTCCCCTCAAGGTGGATGCAGGTCTGTCTCCGAAACCTGTGCGCAAAACTCAAGTCACGCACTCTGACACACTCAGACAGAACTTAACATTTTCTTTCCATGCGACTGCGGTGATTCATGAAATTCACGTTCGTCTCCTTAGCTGACTTCTATTGGAGCACTTGAATTTGTGCTGTTCTGCGTTTTCTCGCTCAATCGAGATCAACGCAATTCAAAGTGAAACGCTCGCTCTGTTCCACGTTTTAGTTTGCGCCCAAAAGACCAAATGATGTGCTCACAGAAGTAAGATAACCCGAGTTGAACGGTTAAATCGATATAACGAATTGATCAAACTAACCAAATGTGGCATCTGACTATCCGGTCAGATGCGAACGCAGATTAAGCTAGGACCAGCCATACAAAATGAAAGCTACCAAAAATAGAAGGTAATCCATGAAATCAAAGGAAACGTATCACAACGGAATGCGAACCGCAAACGGGCCAATAAAAAAACCTCGAGAGAGCTGTCTCGCTATCAGCCTTAGGAATTTTAAAAATCGTGGGATCGAACCTGAGCCTCATTCAATATGCAGATATCAGGATAGCTCATGTAAGCTTTTGAAATCCTGTAATGCATGGGTGACAAAAACCAGCATTTCACATGTCGTGCACATTGAATTGTTTATAGGGGTTATTCGGCGATTGAGGACGCCAAATGGTTCAATGTTTGATCATCTATAATTGCCCGAAGATAGTAGGAAACCCGAAATTGTTTACAGAGGAAGTAATTAGCACACGACAATCGAACTGATCACACTCCGAAGGTTGTGATAGCTTGGTCACGTGTTTCATATGCCAGTGGACCGGTTTCCACTACCAGCCCTGTTCGCGAAACCAAGCCGAAGGTTGAGACGAGCCAGGAGAGGTCATCCAACGGTTTGGTAGAAAAGTGTGAAAGTCGGTACCAGATAACTCAGCCATCCCGGTTGATCGGGCCCTCAAGAGGTGGATACGTCATTGGTTAGAGGCGTTTGCAGATAAGTTCGAGTCAAACCCTTGGTGGTCACACGCATCCACTCCATTGCCTTTCGAGTAAACTTTCTTCCGGTCTTCTCACAGTCACATGCTCACATCAGCCTCGTCAGTCACCACCTCTGATTCATTTCTATTTACAAACCATCGGTCAACGAAACAATGTACAACGTGAACACGGCTCATATCAGATATTTGTGACTATGAGAGTAATGACTACGATAGGACAATGGTAATTATGTCGCCAACAAGCCTCAAAATTTTTTGTCGTACTTGTTGACACGTGATCACAAAAGTGACTTGGTTTTGGAGTTCTCCTCGAATGAAGCAGAATCAATAGGTAGGGTGCCCCCAGGAGATTTCAGTAAACGGCTCAATTTTGCACTCTTCATGCAGCGATATTTAGCTTTTGTGATGCAAACCTCAACCTCGTTGTGAGACGTACGAATGACAATAACTGAAAAATGGCACAAGAGTAGATAAGTCAGAGACGGGAGACTCACGTGCGATAACATATGACGAACTGGGTGTGAAAGGGAAACCTCTAGTCCCCAACAGTACTGAGTCGTTCAGTGGAATCGGTACCTTCAGAGCTGTAACGCGGTTTAACTATGATCTCAACGTTTGACGTAACCGAATTCATGATCAGCTATCATTCTTCTATGGGAGCGTGGAATGTAATTGCAGATTATTTGTTAATGAACTACTCCCTCTCTTACACCATCATCATCATCATCATCATCATCGACAGCATGACATCAGTGTTCAACACCGATGCTTTGCTTCGCTGCAACCATGACTTATTTGAAAGCAATATTGTAAAGAAAAGAATAAAGGTGTATGGGAGAGGGACTTAGTGCTAGCTTAACATAACACCTCAGGCAATCTGGACAGAAACTGACAACAAGAACGCCACTGAAATCGGTTGGCAGCCATATCTTGTAGTGTCTGCGACCAGGCACAGTGAAGATCACGCGGTCCCCACCCTGGAAGGCGAGTAGCACCGACAGCACCCAAGCGTTTCGTGATATATTTCATACGCATCTCTCAGGCCAGTGGTTAGCCACCTCTCTGCTTGCAACAATTTGAATTGGGAATGGAAAACAGCACTCTCTCCGGTAAACGATGTCTCGGCATACGCAACACATATCCTGACCAACGTAGCTTCTGGTGCTGGACACATTCTTTAATGGAAGTACCCGTTGCACAACCGAAAACGCGCTTTCCAACTGCCTCATACAACTTCCAAGGTACGTTAAATGACATCAAGTACCTCTCCCAGGATTGTAAGTTACGTGTTCCTTGACTGCACGTCCACGAGCATGACCATACACTTTGTGGGGGCAAAATGCTGCATATATCATCTGTCAAGCAGTTGCTGGTTGAACAGAGTCACATTCGTCAAG
>NW_008751775.1:24323-33734 GCF_000715545.1 Opisthorchis viverrini | reverse complement strand
CATCATCATCATCATCATCGACAGCATGACATCAGTGTTCAACACCGATGCTTCGCTGCCGCACAACCATGACTTATTTGAAAGCAATATTGTAAAGAAAAGAATAAAGGTGTATGGGAGAGGGACTTAGTGCTAGCTTAACACAATCATTCCGAGGTGCCTACACCTCCAGACATTCACTCAGGCAATCTGGACAGAAACTGACAACAAGAACGCCACTGAAATCGGTTGGCAGCCATATCTTGTAGTGTCTGCGACCAGGCACAGTGAAGATCACGCGGTCCCCACCCTGGAAGGCGAGTAGCACCGACAGCACCCAAGCGTTTCGTGATATATTTCATACGCATCTCTCAGGCCAGTGGTTAGCCACCTCTCTGCTTGCAACAATTTGAATTGGGAATGGAAAACAGCACTCTCTCCGGTAAACGATGTCTCGGCATACGCAACACATATCCTGACCAACGTAGCTTCTGGTGCTGGACACATTCTTTAATGGAAGTACCCGTTGCACAACCGAAAACGCGCTTTCCAACTGCCTCATTAAGGATTCGCCGACACCAACACACACGAGCTTTGGTTGTGAGACAACGATTGTCGGGCACTTGAAGCCGTCTCAGTTCGGCTGCTCGAATAGTCCAAGCCTCACAGCCATTCAGCAAAACAGCCCGTACTGTAGCTTGATACGCACATCCCTTGAGATTCGGGGATACATCATTCTGACGCCATAGGTATCTCAAATTAGTAAACGCGGCCCGAGCCTGCAGATTCGTGTATTCACCTCATCCGTCACACTACATCGAGAGCTCATACAACTTCCAAGATACGTTAAATGACATCAAGTACCTCTCCCTGGATTGTAAGTTACGTGTTCCTTGACTGCACGTCCACGAGCATGACCATACACTTTGTGGGGGCAAAATGCTGCATATATCATCTGTCAAGCAGTTGCTGGTTGAACAGAGTCACATTCGTCAAGAACTAATTATGCGGGCAACTCTCCTCAGGTGACGAAATACACTATTTACTCACTTATATGCAGTTCCTACTGCTACATTTACTGTGTTTACATCATCATTGTGAAACATACGAGCTGTAGTATCACTGAGGATGTGGTAGAAAGCACCGAGAATCCCAGGCAGAGCTGTCAACTGAAGGACACAGGATCTGAAGGACAACAACACGAATTGACTCACATCTTGACACCATGCTCTCCTGGCGGTCTCATAGAACAGAGTATCAGTGAGTCACAAACCACGCCTTATGCTCCGCCGTCCTTTTGTGTCACCAGATATTACTGCACTGTCAGCCCCCTCTATCGACCAATGCGGTAATTACACTACTGCAGTTCGCAAACACTTACCTGGGGGCGATCACTGAACACCTTAGATTTAGTTGAAGAATGGTGTATTGAATTTTCCCAGATTCTGCTTCTGTTCAGTGACTCATTTTGTTTGTAATCGTCCTCGCTTTTGCGCGTCATAACTCACAACCTCGCCCTGTGCATTGCAGCTGCGAAGGAACTCACGTCGTGAACAATTATTTGTGGTCTCAGCGTTGGCTTTGGTTTCCACCTTTTGCTTGTCCAGTTTGTACGGGTTTGGAGGAGCGACTAGCACAAGCGGACCACACAGTCTTTCAAAATTCACATTCACTCTCAACACCGCTCTGTCTCGACCTGCGTTTGCTCTTGCGCTCGCGATTGTGATTTACCTTTGTGGCACCGACAATGCACGTGAGTTATCTTTCCTATCGATTACTCTTGTTGAACTCGATGGTATACGAAAGCTAAATTGTGCATTAGTTCACCTGCCATGTGTGAGACCTCGTTGGGCGACATTTTGTCTTTTTCCTAGAGACACCGGGGACGGGCTGACGAGCGGCTGATGTTAGAAAAACGCAATTTACCATTTCCGAGTAGAGAGAACACCACACAGGCTCCGAGTGAACACAATTGGACCAAACTAGCAACTCATCGAACGAAGCAATTAACGACAAGATTTTATCGACCACTTAGTGCACGTGATTTCGATCCTCGTATCACACTCATTTGACGTGTAGTGTTCTAACACTGGTCGTTTCTCAAGCCCGTCGAAACGAAATTTTGAGAGGTTATTTTATAAGCATTTCTAACTTTGTTCACATTGGTGGACAATTTTGATTGGTTTAAACTTAATCAGAACGGAGAAGGGGAAATGGTCCTGGGGTGTTCAGCACCATGGTTCAATGGACAGTTAATTATCAGTGGGAGCAAAACAGAGTGTGGGACAAATAACCCTTCAAAGAGTAAATCGGTCCCATACGGACAGGCTCATATGCGGCATTTTGTGTTTGTCGATGCAGTGCCTAAATTCTTATTTTCTCTTATTCGCAGAAATGTATAAGGGATAAACCTTTTTCGCTTGCATCCAGCTAGTACACCCGTGCTACAGACAAAAACCTACCAATTTCGACGGCAGTCAGTTCATCCATCGATTTTATCCTGAGCAGTGCTCACCAAGCTAGATTCACGTATATTGCATTTAAGGAATTCAACAATCTTACAATTTTATGAGTGATTTACTTGCCTGGTATTTGGTAAACCTTTCAAAGGTTGTAATCCAATAGAAGAGTTTATTTGACCTGATTCATGGTTATCTTCAATTTGACTTGTTGAAATACAGAGGACCTAGGATCACTGTATCACTTGTCAGCACAAAGTCAGACAACCGTCGGAATGCCCACAACCTGGCAAAAATCGATCGAAATCGTTGTTCCATATATATATATACTTGCATATTTGGTTCATGTAAGCTGATCCGCATGATTGGATCCCTGAAAAGACGGGCTTACCAAAACAGACTTTCTTGTTATCGTGCAACGGTGATACTGCTGATGGGAGAGGCATGCGAGTAGTATGTTATCTCGTAAATCCGCATTGCGTCTCTTGAAAAGTGAGATCTATTACGGACTTGGCGGAGTCGCTGTGTAGCATTTGCTTGGATTTGAGCAACAGTAAGTTAATATCCAGGAGAGTTCAGGAAGGCGCGTTCAAGAGAAAATGGATGTTCAGTTTTTCAAACAAGATGAATATGAGAGTTGTGCTTCCCTGTCCATTAATCTGCAACTGGTCAGTTGACATTTCCCAATAAAGAACTCCGCAGCTAAGGCCTTCTTCCTTTTCAATCGTAGTGAATTCAGAGCCAAGCATCCATTTAGTAGGCGACGGTCATTCAATGGTCATGAACTGCGGACGACCAAAAACAGAGTTCAAACATTAACGATAATCAACCTGACCGAACTGACAGGGTGAGGTTGGTGCCGCACATGTGTGGGTGTATGTATCTGGAAGGTCAGATTCCCGAAAGTAACCACTGAATGCCCGAAATCCACTGGGACCCCCAGCTTCACTAGATGTTGACCAGAGAGACAACGCCCCCTCAATATGCAGCGCGTCACAACCTTGTATCAAAGCCAAACAGTATGGGTCAGCGTTGGTTCAGGTTCAGGTAGTGTCCCTCCATTAAAACAGCTTGAGGCCGTTGTATTTTCGCACTCACGCTCTCGCCCTTGCTTGTTCGGAATGAAGATGTCGTGTTCCCTTCGGTGAGTCTTTTTTCACCACTAGGCACTGGAGCGGGGTCAGGAGTCAGTTACAACAGATTGGCGAATCAGACGAGATAACAGTGCGTGTGTCAGAAAGCAGGATGAGCACAAGCCAGCACGTAGTTAAGTAGCCATAAACAGTCACTTACAGTAGACGGAAACAAGGAATGGAAACGCCGCTGACATGGGCCGGGGGTCATTACTTTGCCACCAGATTACCATTGTCAACCCTTTCCAGCGTTCGTGCTACGCTTTTGTTGTCGCATTTATTAAACAAGATTTTGGAATTTCTTTCGTTTACTAAAGAATGAAGTCTGTCTAAGGTGCTTATGATAGACGGAGCCAAACGGTTACCCACAAGCCGACAAATTCCACTTTTGCGCCGAGTTGTTTATCAGCCTGTCGCCTGGTAGACTGCTTACCCATCAGGTTCTATCATGCGCCCATCTCTACAAATCGAAACCATGAAGTACTTTAAAAGAACACCCTGTGACCATCTTTGTTGCCATCTCAGGAAAATCCCACTACCGACGCGAAGATCGAACAGAGATTTTTGGTGTTGGAGAGGTGCATTGCAAATTGGTTTCAGTTTCTTTTTCAGAGGACTGGCACCTGCACGCCACTTTTTGGTATGGAAGCGCCGGTAATTTCAGCGGTGTTACATGGAGTGAGCAGAGTATCGACGTGTGTGCGTGTATTGCCAATCTCTTTGATGTATACACATACCAAACGATAGTTCCAAAAACCGTTTTTTACCGTTGAAATTGATTTCAAGGTCGTCAGACAACCGCTCGCAACGTCAGTTTGGTACTGTCAAGCTTAATCCCCATTTCTCCACAACATATAGCCTATTTCAATGCGTTTCTCAGCTGGCCCGGATTCCGACTGCCCTCACAGTTGACCTATGGATTGTCTCTCATACATCCAATTTACGTCTACCTCATTCTAATGAGACTTCAAACGCCTATTACGTTGAGCAGTGCAACTCTGGTACGTCGCTTTTCCGGTGGACATCTTTTGATTCAAATTTATTTTCAACATGTACGCACTCAGCAGGAAGAACAGTCTGTGAATGGTTGGGGCAGATCGAAACCAGACTGTTGAATTGGGCTTGCTCAAATCATTTTCAAACTCCAGAGACTTAGGTCCCGTGTATCCATCTCAATAGAACTGAGGAGAAACAGATTTCGGGACATTTTAACAGTTCGTTTATCGTCGGTCGTCGTGGATTTACCACAAGTGGATGCAGAACGACTGAGAGCAGTAGTACTGTTACACAGAAAACAACCATATGATTGTACTAATGTCAACTGAAAGATGCCAAGGTCAGTCTGGCCGTCTGGGTTTACACCCGGAGGACATCTGGATTACATAGTTTGGAACGTGTCTTGCGAGGAGTTTTCAGCAACCTTATGAGTAGTGCCTTACGATATCTCGAATATCGTAGCGACTGGAACATGAGGCGGCCTGTTGCAGCACATTCAGTTGCCTGGAGACATCAAAACCGAGAGAATCAGTTGGGTTCCAGGTGAGTCTCTGGAAAAATAAATTAGTTTGCAATTAGTTCGCTAGTCTCGCAACTTGTTGCGCAACCCACCACCACTGTGATTCGACCCTATAAACGTAGCCGCCTAACTCCGCCCCGAGTGCGGGAACTGCAGACAGGATTTACATTGTACATTCACATTTGTGCAGTTCTTTTGTCGTCCCTGGTCAGAAGTACCTGGTCTACAGGTCCCCTTTTCGATGTTCATGTAGTCGATCTTCAATTGAAGAAATTAATGTTATTAACAATCCACCTTAATTTACAAATTATGTTGACATTAACTGAAGATTCAAAGGAATCCCAGTGGAATCTCTCGCTTGCCATATTATTGAACTGAGTGTACTGCACAAAGTCCGTCTCATTATTCAGTCGGTATGATGGAGGAGATATCTGAGTATATTTTGTAGACGCAACATACTACTAGCAAGGTTGGTAAAACTTCCGCGAGCCAACGACCCACTTTTATTTCTTCTTAGGGTTCAGCGAGCAGATAGAATGCTCGTCGTGTGTTCTATAGAACATATGTGCGATATACAGTTGACGGAATCTAGGGAGTTCCATCGCCTAAAATGCCTCACGATGGGTAGTAGGTTGTCGAATTTTATGTTACGTTAAGAAATAAATGTCTTTGTTATTGACTAATCGATGGAGGTTATTTGGAACTAAACTCTACTCTGGTCTCTACTGCGCGGTCTGGATAACCGTAAATATTTATAGTTTTAAGGGTTCCTTCCGTTGCCCCTTTTGATACGCACCAGGTAGTATGCTTGCTCTATAGGACAAAGTGTTTATCAGCCCAATTTAATGAACAGCTGGAGTGTAACTCGAGGAGGATATATTCAGAACACTCCACGTAACCTGCGGTAGGCAGAATGCTCGTGCGGAAATCTCAGTAGTTATCGGCTAAGGAAACAAAAGCGATTAGGCCACTCTGACATTGATTAGGGGGTATGCAGAAATCAAAAATTCACTCTCTGCTCAACAGTGTTTCTACGCTCGATTGCAGGTGGTCCCCACATATTCCATCGGTGACTGGGGGCATTTCACAATCGTGCACTAGTCACTAGTCAAACCGTTTTAAAAATCGGGTATAATTCACGCACTCTTTTGAAGCAAACCATGCGTTTCATTGTTGCAGCCTCGGACAACATTTGTAGATGTGGAACATGAAAGTTTCTAAGTTGGCTTAGTCTTATTGCCACAGCTTAAGCCTTGAACTCTAGGTGAGGCGCTGATGTCAGTTTTAGCACGATTCGAAGAGCTTAGCAATCGAAGTCTCCCATGAAAAGCCACGTCAGAGGTGATTTCACAACCCGGAAACTTGCAACGGCCTTTTATTTAGCGGCGAGCTGGTTTCTGTCCCCACAAAAGCCTCCCAAGATGAAGGAGATTGTATGCCTACTTCGTCGTTAAGAAATATACGGATTGTGGAGTGTGATGTCCATTAGCACAGAAACAAACAACAGATATCTGCAACATTCCCTTGGAAATCTCAGCGTTTACTTACAGTGAAACAGATTTACACTGGATGTTTCAAAAATCAATAATTTATTGTTGAGTTCACCTTCCCGATTGCACCATCCTTTTTATGCAGGTAATATTGTTCGTTGCCGTATCGGTAATCAGCTTCATCAGTTCGTTCTTCCTCTTTTTGGTCACTGAAATACCGGTGAGAACACTTGAACAGTTTTATGGACGCAGGTGAAAAAACTCCTGTCAGATGTCGGTGGAATAGTATTTTCGTTAGTTTATTTTTATGGACAAACTGTGCAGATTGTTTTAACTTGTTTATAAAATACATATTTTGATTTCGTTTCCGTCGGAGATTTTTACTCGAGGGGCTGAAAAGTCAACTTCTTAGAAGATCAACAAACATCACTCACAATAAATACATAAAGGGCTCATGGAAAGAGCACGCTTCAAGGACATCACAAAACGGAAATACCAAGACAGGTGACGAGTCATAAGGTACAGTTCAGCATCAACCTCCGAGGTTTTTTCCATTTCAGAACATTTTGTTGTTTTGGATGTTTCCATACGAAGCTACAGGTGTCTCGGTAGGACGTCGGAGATAAGATGTATCAGGTGGAAACCTTGTGTAACCATGTATACTACTGATTGAGCATGTGAGTAGTGTCCGGTTGGGTGTCACAGCGCCGTCCCCGCATCGGATGAGAGACTGGTAAAAAAAAACTCTGGCACCGAGTTGTGGTGCTCGTTCACTGCCGTTTAGTAATCAAAGAGCATCAAGGAATAGTTTGTTTCACAGACAGTTTAATGTCTCCGACTTAACTGGCCAGTTGATAGATACGTTGCACTTAAATCGAATGTTCCGTTCAAAATATGCGTTGCATTCCGGCCTCACTTCTACGCACTTGAGTGGTTCATTGAATTCGCCCCCCCCCCAGTTGTTCTGTTCAGAATCGCGCATTTGCTTGTTGCCCTGTTGTCTGCATTGTCTCCGTTTGGGTGGCCGGCTGAACAGCTGTCTATATAGAACAAATATGTTTTTCTACTGAATTTGGTGGCAAGCTTACCAGCAGAAGAAATCATACCATGACACTTTGCCAAGATTAAGGAAGTTACCACTTCTCAGTTGAAAAAACGTCCATAGGCTTTCCGTGTAAGAACAAAAAGAGAGCGGGAGTTCTTTGAAACGCACTACTCGAAAATAAACACAGCAGTGTCGTTCCGATTTTCTGTACCATAGGAAGCCAGAAGAGGACACCAAGATTAGCCTTAAAACATCTAGGAAGCCGTCAAAATTTTTTGGGCTATGGAAACATGTATGACGAGCAGCGTTATGGGAAACGTAATGTGGTGAAAGCGATTGAATGGTTCTGTCCTGCTCCTTCGACACCTTATCACCATTATCATCATTATCATCGGATGCAGCAACAACAGTGTTAATACTGGTGCTTCACTGCCGTGAAACTACAAATTCTCTCATATTATATTCATAATCTTAGAGTGGATCTTAGTGTGGATTCCATACTGGCCCATCGCGAGAATTCCGAGGTTCCAAAGCCTCTAGACCATGAACCAGACTGTTTGGAAAGGAACTGAGAGTGCAAACGCCAATGACATAAATAGACGAGTATTTCTTGCAATGTGAACCAGACGTTTGGAAAGGAACTGAGAGTGCAAACGCCAATGACATAAATAGACGAGTATTTCTTGCAATGTCGCGGGCCGAGTGCAGGAGGGGTCGGGGGGATCTCATCCTGGAAGGCATAAAACACCAACAGCACACAAACTCTTCGTAACCTCTTCTACACCCTTCTACCAAGTCACATGTCATCCACCCCGCGGTTCGCGCCATTCCAAGTATCAGGAAGGTTAGGTTCCTGAAAGCAAACCTACTGAGACCCTAAAACTCCACCAAAATCTCAATAGGAAAGCCTGGAAGCATCCAGGCCAATGAAGTATTCAGTCAATTCAGCTCCAGCCTGTAAGATTTTAAGTAATACCGGGGAAATACCGTGAAGACCAAAGAACGGAATTACTCTAGGATAAACTAGCAGGTAAATCTGAAGAACGATCAGGCGAGTATCGGTCGGATCGGTAACCGTAAGAAGAATGTAAACCGAGACGAGTAAAACTCACAAATGGACCGATAAGGTGTACTCACTTTACAGTTAAGCATGACAAGACAGACTATCAACCAGGCATAGCAGAAGGTAACGAACTGAGTAGAAATATTCCACAAAAAGCTGCAGTTATTGAAAAGATTAAATTCAAGTAGAGGAGACTTCATGTTCGTCCAAAAAGAAGCAATTTGTCGCGTGAATACAAGAGATAAAAAATCTAATGAAAGTCAAAAATAGGCGAACTAACTTTGTGGAAAAAATCAGCTTTTCAAGGCGTGTAGAGAAAATACTGAGAGAGGACGAATAAAACTTTTCTAGCGTAGACCAAAGAGTTTTTCACAGGCCAAAATCGGCGACTCTGTCATCATCGAGAGTACGTAGGCAAATCCGTAGCTCAGTGGAAAAGCTGCGAGAAGGAGGGAGACCTAAAAAGAAAACGAAAAATGCTGTGTCATTCTCGTGTTCATTAAGTCTACATTTAGTGATAGCTTATTGAGCTAATACGGTTTGAAGTGGGATTGCTCGAGTTAATCGTTACGAAACTAGTTTGAGTGCGTATTGATTTAGTTGAGCCCCTGAAACACTGGGACGAGAAGCTGTGGAGCAACACAGATGCCGCTGGTACTGGCATCCGGCGTTTTCGTGAGAACCGGACAGCTGGAATCTGCAGCTTACCGGTAGGAGTGGTCGGGG
>NW_008751775.1:15460-23402 GCF_000715545.1 Opisthorchis viverrini | reverse complement strand
TTCTATTCCGTCCGGCAACTCCACCTGTCAGAGTAGATATAGCTAGGAGTTTCCAGGGTTCGACGGTCGGTACCGCCGAACCATCGCCCACGCATCTCGTAGAAACACTACCGTACTATTATCGAACAGGAAGAATTGATGCACGATAGCAGAATGGAAACAGTTTAGACGGCGTCCGCTTGATCACGTGCTCCAAATGTCATATGACCATCTACATAGCGTCTTTAGACCAAGCACGCACATAGTGGGCTGAAAACAGAATATAAAAGTCGTTACCGGCAGTCGACCTGGAAACTCTTGTCTCTCCTGGCAGGGACATAAGACAAGCCCCACGAATCATTGGGCATAGAACCCGAGCTGTTATCTTCAATGCATCAGAATCCACAGGGATGGGGTATGCTGTATCCTACACACGGTCCGCTTGTCCGGCGGCGGGAAGCTCGAAATAACCGAACGTCACTTTGATGTCACAGGCCTATGGTGAAAATGGATGTCGGAAAAGTGGCCAATCAGAGTAGTTTTGGCTTGATGGTTCGCGACCCGTCACAAAGAATTTGGCGCAAACTAAAATTACATAGGATTTATCAAATAGCAATATTGGTTTTGTTCTGTTAACTTTAACTCCTTGTTGCATTCCGCTGTTCTTCAGTGGCAAATTGAAATTGATCCGCAGACCCAGTAGATATGATGGCAACTTACCAAATATAAGTTATCCATTATCACCGGAGACTGTCCACCCACACAGAGGAAAAGTATCACAAGAGGATGAACAAGATAGGCTCCATAAGTCAGTCGGGCCAATGGACGAAACCCTGTCCAGGCGAGAAGCGATTGGATCGAAGCTAGCGAGGAAGAAGTAAGGGAGAGATGAAACTCGGATGAAAAACACGGACATGGAAAGAAAGGTGAGGTCTTCACCAAACAACGTGCGGCAGGTGAAGAAGACAATAGGAAAGGAGACAAATAAGAACGTTTTGGGAAAAAGTAAGCATTAAAACCGGTGGAATAGTTTGACAAAAGAAGGAAAAACGACTAAGCAAGGGACTTACGTGCGTAGCCGGTCGTACACAGAAAACATACAATCGCTATTCCCAAGATGAATACCGGTCGATGCATGGAAGTGTACAAGGCAGACACTCCGATTGATGGGAAGTTCACAGCTTGGCTCACATAACCATAGAGCCCATACAACGTGGATAGACAGAATACTGAGGCCAACGAGAGTAGCACCAGCGAGAAGACAACCATTCCTTGAAAAGACCACCGCTGACGAGGAGAACGGATAAATGGACTGTGTTGTCAATGGTGCTTGGGTGAAATTGACCCTCGTCACAGGACAGGTGCGAACATTTTACATGTGGGGTACAACTTATGACGTTGTTTCTCATTCGTCTATAACCGGCGAAACAAACAGTAATATGAGTAGAGTGAGTAAGCAGCTCAGTAAAGTTTGCACCCTGTAAGTCGTGGATAAACTGTGCATCTTCATTCTCCGAGAAAAATGAATAGAAGGATGCTTAGCTGCTACCCCTGAGCGCTGACCACTGGGACACATACAATTTATTATGGGACGATCATCATAATAACCGAGTGATCCACACTTGGTGTTGCTCGGGAGTAAGATACGGACGCACTGACAAGATAAGGAAAACTTTTTCGTTATTTGCCATCAGTACTGAAGATTGTGACAGGGCCCCCAGCTGAATTGCAACCGAACATCCACGTTCACCCCATTAAAAGGAGGACGGCCACAAGCTGTCCTAAAGGTCTTTTTCAAAGCAAACCTCATAGAATTAATGCAGTGACACTTGCTAACGGTGAGACCAGATGTTAATTACGTGAGTAAAGCAGTTATCTGAAATTCCAGTAGCCGATGCGCAAACACTGAAACTTTCTGGAGCAATGTGTCAAAAAGTTTAACCTACGTTAGCCGGTCAAAATAGTTGGCAGCTAATGAAGGAACACCATCAGTATATACGACACACTCGCAAGTAATCACACTGCTGTAACCGAACTGGTAAGTGTTCAACCACCGATCGGAAAGTCACGGATTCGAGCTTCGTGAGATGCTCACTGCTTCTGCATAGATTGGCACTACTGACAGGACGAAATCGCAAATAGAAACAATCGTATGTGTTGACTCAAATCATCTTAGCCAATTACGTGCCAAGAAGGTGCGAAAAACCCTCTTGATGGATGATCAAAAGTACTACTCGGTCGTGAAATTCAACGTTTAGGTGGGGCTCAAACACAATCTGAATGAAAGCTCATCCTGTATTTGACGTCGGTCCATGCTGGAAAGCTGAGCAACAGCGTGCACTTACAACCTTATTGTGAGACTTGAACACCTGGTCTGTAGTCGAGCACTATATAGTTCGGCTGTGAGTAACGGACAAGAGATTTCGCATGGCTAGCTGATAAAATGGGACGTCTCTGATGGATGGCCTATGTTGCTTGAGGGATTCTCCCTCTTCTCAGGAAGGAGTTATGTGTGACGTTGACGCCATCAGACGTATAAACCGATTTCACCGATGAATTCCAGATTACAACCGGATTCCTGATGTCGATGGACAGAAACAATATCAAAGATTGCCGAGTGGGTTATTCTATATGAGAAAGTTGTAGTGGAATACAACATTCTGCGAAAATCGCAATTTCCCTTGCAAAAATTCCACATCGATCTTCAGAAAACCGGTCCAGGTGCCACACGATGGCTCTGTCGAGCGAGTGAATGAAAATTCACGTCTAGCACGCGGATCCTGTGAAACTGTGTTCAAAAAACAGATTGATACAAACAAGCGAGTATTGTGCCCTACGTGAATGATATGATTGGTCAGATGAATATGGTAGAAAGAAGTGGTGATAACTGTATTTTAGTCCACGTGTCTATTCGGCTTAGCCATCCAGAGCGATTCGCAATTCTTGCGCACACACTGGCAGAACCGACCGTGTGATGATGAGGTGAGCAATCTAGCTTCACAACAGTGCTTGTAAAACATTTCAAAACCACTTGTCGAATATGAGGAAGGCGACTGATAAACGTAGTGGAAAATTTCCCCCGGTTTGTTTGTCCCCTCTCTATTTGAGCGAGAATTTGATCAAATCGCTTATAGTAACAAAACAAAGCTGGAGCTCGTTTTATCAACTGCCTACCTTTGGAGATTTGTACTGCTTCAGAATAATCCAGCCCAGAACCAGACCGATTGCATATGTTCCCCATCGGGTGTACGGTTTAATGTAGATGGTATCAATGTTGTCCGCACTGTCAAGTGGTAGGAACAGGACAATGGAATGGGAAAACAAATAATCCGCGTGAGGAAAGCCCTGTGCATGAATAGGTGGTGAGGGGAAGCGATCCGGTAACCATGAGGCATGTTCCGCAAGTCGCGATGATTCACTAAATCAAAGGGCCATACTGACAACAGCACAGAGTTACAAAAGTTGGGGAGTACATTTCTTCAGCTGTAACGCCTCCTCAATGCATAGCTACAGTGCCACACGAAAAAACACCTAAACCGAGATACTGTCAGGTTTCTCGAGTCCAAACACAAGCAACCGAGATGCCGAACCGCGGATATTACAGTCAGTAAATGAGTTGTCTCGAACTCAGTTATACGAGTTAGGTTAGGACTGATGTTCCTAAGTCAAAACCAACTAAAAGAGATTTTTACTCGCCCACCTTTCTCGTTACGAACAGATCAGATCTTTCGATCGATGCACATCTTTCTACCCATCGAGTTATGCTGAAGAATGAACAGGAGACACGCATACAGGCTTCCAAGTCAGTTTGATCAGTCATTCGGATCGATCCAATCTTTCCGTCGCCCATGATGGGGTTATAGCGTGTAGCGAGCTAACCACTGAAACAACCATGCCTTGTGGGTGGCCTTTGAGACAAGAACTTAGGTTGTGGATCCCGATGCCATCCTAGCCCATGTCCAACAATGAATTGCACGAATACAAATAATGTTAAACGGCGTTTCACTTTAGTCCAGTTAACAATCGCAGGGAACGGAATTCGTTGAATTTCAGTATTTTGTTTTATCTGGTCAGTCGTGTAAAAGAACACTCGGTTAACGACATAAACATGAATAAATAAACTGATTTAGGGGTCAAGTAGGTCAATTATTTTACCACCAAGGCAAGCTAATGGCTCATATCGGAGTGTATCGTGCGCACAAACTCAGTCAGTATGGATTGATCAGGATTCCCTCACCCAAAGCTGGCAGTCTGGGATCAACGTTCCCGGGTTGAATTCTAAAGGACTTTGTCGTTTCAGAGAAGTTTGGTAAACAATCAGTGGATTTATTGCTGGACACAAAAGCTTCGTCAGGCCAAGTGACTAGGTAAGCAGGTTGATCCGGTTTTAAGGCAGTCAGAGAACCGATCCGTGAGATTTCTTATGACCGGCCGACTTGATCAGTGCTGGGCGTCGTTCCACCGTTTCTGTTCGTTGGTTAGAGAGGGCGGCTAACCTTTACCGCAGATTGGTTTGGGGAAGTTGTCTTCGTGTTAAACCCGGGATTTTTCCGGCCTTGATTTTTCTGTCTAGGATACCTTAATGCAATATTCCTTTTGAGGTCGTTCACAGATTTTATTCGCCTGTGTTCGTCGAGAGATGCCAGGAAAATTAGTTCAGGATTAGGGGGTGGAAACGGTTAATTGAATATTACTCTGCTTGGATTTTGTACTTTTAGACTGAACTTCACACCACCTCGTGTCATCCAGGTTGATCTAAAACAGCTCTCCACACGCTTGCCAGTTCTACGCCCTCCATTCTGTTCACGCTGAAATGCTTGGGCGATTTTCACTGCCTCTGCCACCAGTCGCCGTGGGTTGAATCATGGTCCCCTTCTCAGAATGTCCACAATTTCCAAATCTATCTTGTGCTCAGTGTCTAGTGCATGTCCTGCCGTTGCCGAATCTTTGATTCTCGGTGGTCTGTTAATGGATCGCTTATGCTCAACGATTCTGGTGTGTAATTCCCTGGATGCCTGAGGAAGTTTTTGTGGCAGAAGCGAGACGCTTTGCCTTTCTGAAATAGTGACTAACCAATTGGTCCCAAACATCTTCTTATTGACTAAAGGATGTTTTTAGACAACTCGGTGTCTCTGAGATGTTTCACGACCAATGAAGCCAAATGCCGAGCTTGAGGTTACCTTGCCTTTATCGGTTGGTGATTCATGTGAGTCAAGTCACGAGACATGTTACGATGCACTGCCCCAGTCGCTGCAGCCTGATCGGCCGCAAGTTTAGGTGAACAAACATACGACGTCTGGGAAGAAGATATCAGGTGAAGTGCGTGTTGCAGTGCTGAATTTGATTTGCCCGTTACCAATAGAAGGATCAGTTGTGTGGCTAATCGTTCGAGAGTAAAATCTGGTGATTGATCAGATGCACGTTGATCTGTTTGACGAGATTGGCCGTAGTTAGCAACTGTTTCGTCCTCAGTCAGGGACAAATCGTCAGCGCGCAGGTAAGTGGGTATGTTCTTCGTTAAAATATCTTCATACGCGCTTCGAGAGTATACATCCACATGCATGAATAAAGTCAAACCACAAATTCCCTTCATTCTAATTGGATGGAACTTGTACAAACGGATGGAACTGGTATCNACATCTACACCTCAATCGGGCGCTCTGGATAGAAAACGGGAGCACAAACACCGCTGACATCGATGAGCCACCATTTCTTATAACTTTTTCAATCAAGTGAACTGTGGAGCACTGAAGCATCAGTGTCACCGCTGATGCCGCCGTCCCTGGCGATGATGCTTACACCTCCAAGCGCTGAGTCAGAAACTCTGGAGAGATCCAGAAGTCAAGAACATAACTTGCATTGATAAGCCGTCACTTTGCGCTTTTGATTTACCAACATCTGGGACTTTGCTGTCATTCCTAACGGAAATTTGACACCTGTAGGACTTTGGTGGCCCATGCTAGTAGCAAGTGTTTGAACCACTCATAAACATCGATCTCAGTCTGTCTGACCATTCGAGACTCTCCTCATCTTGTGTCCCCACTGCTTCCACTTTTTTTCTATTCCAGTGCATGGGCTGGTCCTGGTATCTGTCCAACGATTTTCAATTCTCCGTAGTTCTCGCTCCCATATTTATCTCCCTAACTAGCTGGTAAGTTGGCCCATGAAGTACTTTTTCTGTTGTCCTGCACCTCCTTTCCGAGTTTCGACCGCTTTCACTCAACTCTCTTGACGTTTCACAATCACGGGTTTTCAGTACATGGAATACTTATGAAGCATGGGGAATGTGATGGTATGTGAGCGTTTCGTGTTTTCTGGTCGGTGGCGGGTCCAATAAGCGGAAAGCGGGCGTTATACGCGCTTCTGAGACAAAGTTCACCACCCGCTTGCAGACCAATTTGGTCAGCTGACCAGTGAAAATATGACCTATTGCCTGATTAAGCCTGAGGAAGTGGAAAACGCGGCGTAGTGGAATAAGACATCGTAATTCGATATTTCGGTTGATGTTGGCTACATTTTTCAATGATTTTCATATCACATTGTGTTCATCCTGTTTAACAAGATCCGAACCGAGATTTGCATGGGACTCCCAAGGCCAAGGAAGCTTAAGGACCACATGAATTTGCTTCTGAATACGTGGTGAGGGTTTCTGGTGTCTTTTGAGACTCGCACTCATTTTGGCTCAGAGTTAGCATAACTAAGCTTTTGGGGTAGTGAAATACACTCATTTGCAAACAAGTTCGGTTTTGCGAGCCTGGAGCCCAGCTGAATCTCTCGTTTATGATGTTTTTCTAAGCAACTGAATGTGTTGCACCAGGCCACATCATGTTTCAGTTGGTGCGATATTCGAGGTATAGCTATACATAAATAGACGTATTACACTAATCATAAGGCATTCTAGACAGATTACCATCCGACGAGTTGGAAAATCAAAGCTGATTATAGGCAGGATATGTTGCACTCCTAATCAAATCTTATTAGTGTGAAGCAATAGTCCACTATCTTACGGTTCTAAAGAGGCCGAACCAGAGCGACTGCGCCTACTGACATATTAAGGTGAGCCTCAAAAGCAGTCATTGGTCTTCGTCAGTGGAGCATATGCGATTGAGCAGACGCGTTCTCAAACGACCATTTTGGGGTCTCCATGAATCGACTAATTCGTGGAAAACGCTAATTCAGGCATCACTCTGAAGAACCTCCTTCTACCATGTACAACGAATCTATCACCATATCCTCTGGCTCTCTCATTCTTTCGGGAATGTCGCGGCTGGGATGACGTTTGCTGCTGGACTCGTGATATCGTCCATTCTGGATACTTTTGGAATCGCCTACAGGAAAGTTTTTCTTCTCGGGACAATATCTTGGTCCGTCACACTCACTGCCTACTCTCCCTATCTGGCTGAACAGCTCTCCTTCTTGAGGATATATGATATATATATATATATATATATATATATATATATGTACGATTATTGTCGCAACCTCTCCGCGGTAGCAGGCAACAGCACAACCGCGCAAGTGTTTCTGAGTAGGAACCAATCCTCGGATCATCAAGCGCAATTTGTATGTTCCTTGGTAATCTCATCGTTGTTGGTACACTTGGAATATTTTGTACCTGCATAAGGATTCTGGATCGAACGAGGTGAATAATCACAGTTCCTTTTTGTCTAGTTAATATTGAATTTTTCCGCGCCAGTCAACCATGACTGGTCGCGGGCTTTAGAGGACATTTCGATTACGGATTCCATCCGTTTTGAACATATCGACACCGGGGGAAGATGTTTTAACGAAGAATTTTTGTTGTCCAATTCGTTGTTGGCATCGGGATCCACAACCTAAGTTCTTGTCTCAAAGGCCACCCACAAGGTATCGTTGTTTCAGTGGCTAGCTCGTTACACGCTATAACCCCATCATGGGCGACGGAAAGATTGGATCGATCCGAATGACTGATCAAACTGACTTG
>NW_008751775.1:12782-14436 GCF_000715545.1 Opisthorchis viverrini | reverse complement strand
CAGAGAGTGTTCGCAAAAAATAGATATATATATATATATATATATATATATATATATATATATATATATAGCATATGTATAGCATACATCCTGAGTAAGGAGAGATGTTCAGCCAGACAGGGGGAACAATCAGTGAGTGTGACTTACAAAGACAGTGTACCGGGCAAATAATCATTCTTGTAGGCGATTCCAAAAGTAGCCAGAATGGACGATATCACGAGTCCAGCAGCAAACGTCATCCCAGCCGCGACATTCCTGAAAGAATGAGAGAGCCAGAGGATATGGTGATAGATTCGTTGTACATGGTAGAAGGAGGTTCTTCAGAGTGATGCCTGAATTAGCGTTTTCCACGAATTAGTCGATTCATGGAGACCCCAAAATGGTCGTTTGAGAACGCGTCTGCTCAATCGCATATGCTCCACTGACGAAGACCAATGACTGCTTTTGAGGCTCACCTTAATATCAAGGGACATTACTGGGTCCTTGTATTTTCATCATATCATATTTGGAATGTCAGTTGGCTACCCTAGCGCAGTCGTTCTGGCTCGGCCTCTTTAGAACCGTAAAATAGTGGACTATTGCTTAACACCAATAAGATTTGATTAGGAGTGCAACATATCCTTGATTGGCCATGCTGATTTTCGAACCCTGGATAGTTGACGTGCCAGGAAGCCTACACAAACCAGATGTGATAATCTAGAGGCGCGCAGCGCATCGTGGTGTACTGATGGTGGCACGAATGTTTCGCTATGGCGCGTAGAGTTTCAACAAGAGAAAAATTACTGTCGTGCCGCAACCACAATCTCAAATATAACTGCCAATACCTACTCGTTTGTAACACCGTCGAAATAATAAGGCTTAAAAATCCACGGAAGCGTAGAAGATTAGCTCTCCCGAGAAGTGTACTAGTTCAAGAAACATAGCTCGGATATGTATATGCTCACAGTACCAACACTGCTGTTTGCAGGCGAAGATGACGTAGCGACTTGGCAGTCATCTCGCGGGAGGAGACACGAGAACGACGCTCACTTAGTGGTACAAACGTAGACCACAGCATGCGAGCCAGAGACCTCGAGAGAACGAACTTGAGCTCTAACACTGGGAGTTGTCACCATCAAAGTGTCTTATGTAGTGATAATCCGCCTTAAAAGGTGTCAATCAACAGCTTTTGAAATGAAGGTTGATGATTCACTCGAGAGTTCACAATGTGGGGCTTTGACGAAGACCTTCCTATCTTAGACAAGTGAGACCACGTTCAGTCATAGGAACGCGGTACTATCATAAAGAACATCATTTCTATTTTGCACACAGTTATTTCACGTCCATCCGGTAGCACGTGTTACCCACAGCGCTAATCGAAGGACGATTCGCTAGATTAATCCGCATCACAACTAAATAAATAAATAAATGGACAAAAGATAACTGCCTATAATCAGCTTTGATTTTCCAACTCGTCGGATGGTAATCTGTCTAGAATACCTTATGATTAGTGTAGTACGTCTATTTATGTATAGCTATACCTCGAATATCGCACCAACTGAAACATGAGGTGGCCTGGTGCAACACATTCAGTTGCTTAGAAAAACATCATAAACGAGAGATTCAGCTGGGCTCCAGGCTCGCAAAACCGAACTTGTTTGCAAATGAGTGTATT
>NW_008751775.1:0-11695 GCF_000715545.1 Opisthorchis viverrini | reverse complement strand
ACAAAAAATTTCATCCGAAAACTGGTCCAACATATGTCTCGATCTTAGGTGATTGAAAGTAGTCCGAAGTACATGGTGATTCATTTCCTTGTCCGGTAATCTGATGCATTAAAACTCAACCAAGTAACTCAACTAGAGCCCACAATAGGCAAACTCGTGACACAAAACGCTGTTACAAACCTGCGAGGGGAAAATGTACGTAGCTTATGGGTCAAACAGTTCTTGGAAATCGATCAAGTTTGAAAAACAGTTGTTTCCTACAACGTCTACTGAGGTTATTTCACGTGTAGGTGACTCGAAAATCAGAGAGCTTGCCGGTCCAACTTCAAGGCACACGCAGATTAGTAAAAAATGTGAGCCCAACAGCCGGGCATATTCCAGTACCCACTGAGAGCCGGTATTGTGACCGTTTTTTTTACGTTTTAATAAACTTCGTGTACGCTTGGTATACTTTTCTACGAAAAACGCTATCTCGGTTGGATCAGTCCGAGAACTCCGCTGAGGTATTGCCGGTAAAATTGTGCCAGTATTCGAAGTTCGAATTTTGGCTACAATTCTGGAGACACACAAATCACAGATGAGCAGGTAACGACAAGTCAAGATCATGTGGAGTCAGTGATTCTACGCTAAATTTTAACCAAAACAGTAAGTGCGGGAAGACCACGTTGATTTTACAAGGAGCCAAGACCACATGGCATTTAAGAAGATGCGACATGGAGAGACAGAAATGAGGCAATGCCATGTTCTTTCACCGCCAGTCCCGGTGATTATGTAACAACGTTTCTGGAAAGTCAAGAATTAACATTGGAGTATTTGTGCAGAGTATCGAAAATGTATAAATTTTGGTCAAATTAATGAAATGCAACTGCAGCGAAATAAAACACGCAACAAAGGTGGGGAAAAATCATACCGTAGAAGTCGATGACATACAAATACCAACCAGAAACGAGCTCGGCCAGCCACTCCGTGAACCGCATTGAATCGAGGCAATGCCGTGTAAACGCAGAGTAAGCCGCTGAAATGAGACAAAATTTAGAAAAATTAACAGTCGTTCAGCTGTGGCACCTTTTCGGTGTCAAGCTATCAAGCCACCCGGAGGAAGCGCGGGAGTTGTGATACTGTCAGGTCGCTTAATCCCAGACAGGAGCAATTAGGTGCCGAAACACCTAAAACGTGAACAGAGTAATCCAAGCGCACACGCTCCGAATGAAGGCTAAATCTGTCCAGTTCTGTTTACTCTCAGCTCTATCAAACTCCGATTCTTTCAGAGCCTGTTTACTTGTGGCCAATCTCAAGGACCACGCAGGCCTGAACGAGTGCACGGATGACACATTATTGCGGTCAGGTGACGAACGGTACAAACAATCATTGTTTGAATATATCAATAGTCCAGCGCGGTTGTGTTTACAGCGTAAGCATGGAAAAGGTAGACCAAACACTCTGAACGACTGCCGATATAAAAACGGATGAGACTCAGCGTGTACTTCTCTCGGATATTTCACTCTCGCAAAACTAAACTGACAGGGTTACACAAAATACACTTTTATCACACAGAAGGAAAAAAACACGCCTTGAGCTGACATGGGAATGTACTACCAAAGAGGCACTATTTTATGAAGCTCAGACAATTTTGAACCCGCAAATTCCCGGTCATCGGTTGAACACAAGCCGCAAATCAGCCGTAATTGGACAGGGCATAACGCCACTCATCAATCACGGAAAACACATCACGAGTTACGAATTCCCAGGAGTAGGTTTCACACATCTAGTGGAGTTATCCCGCCTCTGGTTTCATGGTAATATGAGGAGATTCGGCAATATTCAATGGAGATATCATCCAGTCAGTTAAGCTAACCTATGCTGAAACCCGGGAAGCACCGTACAGAATATTGCATGTACAAATATTATACCGGCGATATTTTTATCCAAGTGACAGCTACTCACACTACTCGTGGCCAAACGGCCAAGTGTTCAAACACTGGCCGGAATGTCGCGGGTTCGAAACTCTCGGAATTATGAGAGATGCGCATAGCTGATGATTCCCAAAAGGCGTGAAATGGCTGTACAGTGCTTCTTGGATTTACAACATAGACTAGCTTCAGTGTGAGGACGAAATCTTTATTGGATACTTTGGAATTCTTTGAAAACCGGCCTTCCTAGACAAGAAGTGCCAGAATCTCTCCTAGTAAAACACGAGTCACATGCGAAGAGTGCCGCGAAAACAATCACGGCAAGGATTAGAAATAAATTCATACTGAAGTGATTGACGGGTCACAATGGTGAGTTCAGGAATTGAGCCACGTTGTAAAGGAAGAAGGAGGCGCTAGAGAAGTACTGAAATGATGTAAGACATAAGACTCAGTGAACCGGCGAAACTGGTTGGCGTTGTTCCTCTGAATACATGCCCTGGAGACGGGGGACATGAGACTGTCAAACTGATAACTGTGCTTCCACGGCACCGGATCCTCCTTCGGTACCAATATAAAGTAGTTTATCACACAGTGTGACTTGCTGCGAAAGGAATAAACTCTGTGAAGAGCGACCAAAAGAACACAAAGACATACAGGAAATAGCGTAAATCTCAAACCGGGTTGAGAGGAATGTTACTTCGGCATTTGAAAAGTTGGGGGTATGCTCTAAGAGGAAGACGATTGGAAGGAGTGCAATTTTACTGTGTGTGGTGGTTGCTTGATATGGGTGACAGGAATTTGACGGTGAATGAAACCAAGAAGGAATAAATAGGCAAAGCAACCCCCTTTCCCCCAAAGAACTTGACAGAATTACTCTAGAGTATGGTGAATATGGAAACAACGAAGGGGAGAGGGGAAGCATTTGCGTGGCTGAAAAAGGAGACCAACACTCCTAGATGCCCGCCTTCCAAGGACAACCAAAAAAGATAGTGCAAGAATGACGAGGACTGAAGGGTGGTAGTGGAACCATTAAATGCTTTGAGTCTGGAGTGGAATTACCATCGAGGGTGTATATACGGAAAGAGTTAGAAGGATCCAACGTGGCTGAATTCGACGAGACCCAGTCAAGAAAGATGTTCAGGGCACTAATGGTTTGCGTCCAGTCGTCACAGCGTTAGGATGCGGTAGAGCACTGGGAGCGACAGGACGAAATGGACACGTCGCGGTATTTCCAAAGATATCGATAGGACCAACAACATACGGAAGGAGATCACTCATATATAGACTTAACGATGTTTGGGAGAGAATGCATCCCAGAAGAACTCCAGTGCCGGAAGACAAAGTCATCCAGTGGTGTTTGAACAGGACGGATGTGTGAGAAGCATTTGAGGCAAACGATTAAATTTGGATACATATGAAAGTCGGAAATATATCTGCACTCCAAACACGAGCAAAAGCCTACGAGATCCACATTCGTTCCCACAACGGATTCAAGAGAGGAGAACCAAATTTGTAACATGCAGGCTAACCTATCACTCGGGGAACTGTGGTGCCTGAATTCCCTTTTGGGGTCACTCAAGAGGGTGTTGTCTTCAAGATCGCGGAGTTGTTTGGTAAGAACAAGCTGTCGAGAGTGAGTTGAGGCGGTTTGAATAATAAACGCCACGTTTGAGAGTGCGAAGGGTACCAGTGGATAAGCATAAGAGAACAAGCCGTGAAATGACTGGGACCAGTTCAGGAGTACAGTTATGGAATAAACAAGCGAGGTGGTCCAGAAGTGTTGGCAGAAGACGGCAAACAGTCACCGTGGTTATGATGGACAAAGGATTCGGCGATTTCCAATAGACTGGCATGAAATTGTGAAGCAAGCACGTAAGATGGAAACTATTTCGGGTGTAAGATTAACAACGAAAATGAACAGCAACTGAATACACTCACGACATCATGAAGAAGACGTCCACAGACAGAGTAGCACTCACTATAACTTGGAAGGTCCAGCGACGGAAGTTCTCTTGTGCATAGGCAAACAGATTATCTGGAAGACGAATTAAAGAACACAAACGAAGTTGCCTTTATTGGGGAGAGTAAGCAAAGATCACTTTCCATATTCGACTGCTAAAGCCAAAGCTACCCGCTTCAACAATATCACGACATGTCTGACGAAAGACCGAAAAGGGCAGGTAGGACTTCGATCAGTTGTGGGATGCATTGACCACATCTTCATATTACGTCAAATGTATGAATGTATGTACACCGTCGACAAACTGGGTCAGATTCCTTTGACTGCGGCTAGCTGTTCTACGCCCAGTCGACTAAAGAGAATATATTTGAAATTTGTGAATACATTTTGTGTTATTTATATCCATAGGTCTAGGGGCTGGCTTTTCTACACTAAGTTGACTAAACTGGATGTCCTTAAGGCTTGTGAACAGTCTTCGTGTTGGTTTTGCCGAAAGCTTCTCTACGAGTAGTTGAGCTTGCCATGGAAGACTCGTTTCTACAGTTAAGCAGAGTCTTGTAGTCTCCGAACTGTTCTAAATATGTGTGCCCCAGGAAGATCCGGGGACATCAGTTGAGGATTCCCGGATAGGGTTTGAGCGGGACATCTAATGGAGAAGTAAAATGTCTGATTTCGGTGGAAGTGAGCACGGTTTTGAATGTTCTTTTTCTGGACGGCAGCGTATAATTTGATACCACAGCACCGCCGACCTTCTCAGGGGTAGGCTTGCGCCCAATTGTGTAAAAACAATGAGTACATAGCGAAACATTTGTTGCGTTTTACGAAAAGTGTGCAAGACTTACTAGCGACTGCGCATGAGAAAAATATGCAATGACCAAACATAATCCAAATCATGGTGATCACGCGAATTCCATCAAGGAAGGCAAGAGGATGGGCCGGCCCTTCCGCGTGTCCTCCTGACACAGTCCACCATTTCCAAGTGTTCCAAGGCAAGCTGGAAATCGATCAGGTTTGAAAACTTCCATATGTATATGGCGTGCAGACAATGCTGATCCAAGCAAACGTCCACCATTTCCAAGTGTTCCAAGGCAAGGAGAATGTCATCAAAACTTCAACAGGCAATCCCCGTCGCTTCAAGAAACCTTGAACAAAAGCAGCGAAGAGAAACAATGAAACAATGGATCTCATCAAAACGGGCACGCTGGGATTAGCTCTTTGTAACAAGAATGTACTTGCTCCACCATAGGTGTTCGTGGCGGTGGAAAGCAAAATTAAGGGGAGGTGTACAAACGGAAGTTAACAAACCTCCTGGCCCAAGATGACTTTCATCTATCATAAAATTGCACCAGAATGCATCACAGGCTTGTGTCGAATATCCAGAGAGTTGAACAAAAAAGGGTGAATTTCCTATCTCTAGGTATCTCAAGAACCCATTATTCGGTTCGGTAGAATCAACCGTACAATGACAAAAATAATCGTTCGGCTGTAACACTGGTTGGATGCCTCGTTGTCATGCCACCAGAACGAAGAGGGAGAGCTGACAGGGTACTCCGATGTCCTGGCGTAGACAAGAGCACTCGAGAAGACGGAGTTTGGGTTCGAACCAAGTACCATCCGGTCAGCAAGTTCACACCTAAATCAGTGAGCTGACTTGAAATCAACATACGTGTAGTACTTGTACCGCACTAACGACATTTCAGAAATTTTAACTGCTACCTGTCTGTAATCCCCTAGGGTATTTTGGCTGTCACGCTACCGAAACGCAGTTTCAAAACCCTGCATTGAACAGGTGTGCCACAGTGCCACCCTGCATGGCTAGCGTGAACGAGATTGAACTATTGGAAATGTGCCGTCTATTCACCGGTAGGTACTTGGTCAGTTGGCTGTTGATTTGTTCGCCGGGCTCGGCAGCTAGCTTGCTAGCTCGCCTATCGGGGTGACATTATCATCCAACTCAGACCACCTGAACAGCAACAAACGAGGCTCTACGTCACCGTGAAATGATGCAGTGTTCCCTACGAAGAGGTTTCAAAGTGACGGGCTTGGAATCAAGAAGGGGTTTTCGAGTGAGTTTGAGGAAAAATTGAATGGTCTGCGGTTGTATGTAGAACCACAGGTACGATACTCCAATCCACTACCAGCCAGGAAAACTCAAGCACTTTCAGCCGCACTATACAGGTAGGAGTAGCCCAGAACGGCGATAGTCTGGCGGAAGCACGGAGAGTCGCTATAGCCTGGGCGATGATTAAACGCAACAATATAGGTTAAACACAAATGAAGTATTAGACGTTAGACTCAGTTCTGGTCGGAAATCTCGATCAAATTCAGTTTCATTTAGTATTTGACCGAATCCTCAATTAACATTAGCTACGCCAGAGTGTTCAGTAAACGGATTATGAATTATTTTGTCCACGAGGTTTACTTTCACTGGGTCGAAAATGCCGGTCTGGTGCTTCCTTTGGTGGAGTGCCACTGTGGCTACAACTGAGACAAGAGCTGTCTCATCCAGGTAGGCGACCCCGCGCCAGTGGAGCAACAAATGGCCAGTGATATCACATCAAATAACAAAGATTCCTAGGGAAAACCTACAACACCGGATCTCTCGAAAGTGGTCACGTATTCCCAGGAGGTGTCTGGTGAGTGCTCCAGACAGAATTCGTGTAGTTTCTGGCTTGATTGGTATCATCACAAACAGTAAAGCGCTGCCCCTGGTTGGCAATACTTCGCTTCCGAGAAAACACAAGTTTGTACATTCATGTGTCGAATACAGAAAGTCTTTATCCAATTTACCCCTTCCGTGAATAGCTACTAGGCCAAACATGGGAAGAATGAGGGTCAGTATGCTGCCCGATGGAGTCGAGATTTCACCCCTGATGTTTCGAAAATTTTCTCTGACTTTGGGAAACCAAATTGCCTCACACCAGTACTGATGTACAGATCGCTCAGACGAAGTAGAACTTCACCGAGTGAGTGAAACTTCAAGCTCATAAGTCGTCACCCAAGAAGCCGGTGAATATGTGATCGCGTGATCTGGTTTCCCCGGGCTCAAGCATGAGTGGCGTTGGGTCCTATCCAAGTGCCGTTTAGACAGCGCACTGATCAGCTGCTCGTGACCAAGCGGTCAGCTGTTCAAACACTGACAGGAACATCAGCGATTCGAAACTCAGAGTTTCATGAGATTCACACTGTTGACGATTCCCAACAAGGATGAATCAGGCGTGCGATGCTTCTCGGTATTTCAGCGTAGGCTAGCTTTGCTTAAAGGATGAAATCTCAGTTGGAATATGCCAGGCTGTTTGCAAGAGATAAGCGGCGACCATGAAACAAAATACCAAAAGTGAACGAGTCGATTAAACTCAAATGATTTTGAATAGACTTCAGTGAGAGACTAGCACTAGTCAACAATATTCGTAAGTCAGGCCAACAGAACGAAACCATAGACACGATAGACATCGATCACACGTACCCGCACGAAAATCAGCGTGGTTTGAAATGGCCGTTATTTCGTGGCCCAGTAGTCCTTGTGCTTCTTGTTCGCCACTGTCTTCCATGAGCGCTTCAACGTTCCCAGCTTCATCCGAATTGGGAAAGGTTAAATTCTGTAAACGGCTGGAGTTTCTGGCCTCATGTTTCCACCGTAGCCAGATAAATAGTTCCAACGCTGTGGCGATTACCACGGGAATACCCAGACCAAGGAGAGACACACTAACAGCAGGATAAAACACAGTATCGGTATTAGATAAAACAGTCTCCACAGCCCACCTAGAAGCACATAAAGTGCTGAACCTAGGCGTTGATTATTAACACAATTCTCGGTAGCAATGTCGAACGATAAAGGGAGTGAGTGGCCCTGCATGTAGTAAACAGCCCATCTAAAAGCACATAAAGTGCTGAACCTAGACATTGATTATTAACACAATTCTTGGTAGCAATGTCGAGCGGTAAAGGGAGTGAGTGGCCCTGCATGTAGTAAACTGAGAGCAAACAAGCATGACACAATATTTTTGAGGACTCTTCGTAACACCATCCAAGTACTGAGCGGGCCTAGTTAGCAACGACAGACCAACTACTTTGCAAAATATGCTGTTACATGAGCGTGCGTCCCAAGGCGAAACCCTGAGAGAGGTTGTTAAAACAGCCGTAAAAGGCAGAATAATTGTAAAGAGGCCACGGAAGACTGTTCCCATTACCAGTTGCACTTTATTTTCGAACACGTATTCATCGCGACAAGCGTGAAATTTGGTGTCCTACTCAGGAACAAGGTTGATCGAGACTCGCGACTAGGTCCACAAGATGAGCCTTATGAAGAGAAAAGCCGATGGCGAGCTACGACTACAACTGCCTAATGAGTAGTGCTTGCTGACGGTCTGCTTATCACGGATATAACGAAGAGGAACTATGTGATATTTGAGACTGTGGGATTTCATTTCTACGCAAAAGCAGGGTAAGAAGGGGTGTTCCAGATCTTAATTGCCATGAAAAAGCAATCCTACAACAGCAACTCTACTTGGCAGTGTTGGCAAAATACAATCACTTGTAAGGTAAATTAGCAATTTTATGAGTAGTGCGCCCGTCAAGAAAATACACTACAATGTCCAGAATATCGCACCAGCCAAAAAAATTAGGCAGCCCTTGTACATTAAGTATGCTTGGGTAAAGGATACAACAAATGACAGGTTCAGCTGCGATTCAGTTGAGTTTTCCCCATAAGACCTGTGCGGTGTGCAAACGAGCGCAAGTCGCCGACCTCAAGCACTCCGGCCATTCATTCACATTAAACATGAGGTTAACGTAATCTCGGGGACTCTCCCACTTGATAAGACCCAAAAGGAGCAAAAACGGTTGTAGGCTGTTGAACGGTCCTCAGCACATTCATGAGTAGTGTGTTCCATTAAGGTTCAGTCAGGCGATTCATATGAGTTCCGGGAAATTGCAGGATAAGCACCGGCTAATTTATCATGGTAGCGATCACAAGGTGATGAACCTGTTATCGGAGATGAAAATCGCGCGCACATATTTTAGCTCACGTTTTGCTGGTGTTCACGTCTCCCGTCCGAATAGCTATCGTACCCTGGAGTTGAAGGGAACACCTACAGTCGTCATAGATATGAAACAGCCAGTGAAATACCAACTGAACCGTGTGGTGTGAGTTGACCACACTGTCGGTCAACCGGATGGTTCAGTTTCTGACCACTGTGCGAGTTTGAATGCCCTTGGAGATTCGGGAGCTGTTGTTCTCAATAAGGAAGCAACACCTATACAGTGTTTCTCGGCACACATTGACCTTGCTTACGGAACACAATCCCGATTACCAAGCAAGCCATCAAAGGAAACTAAGGCCGGCCGTGGATCATAAAGTGCGCGTCCCCGAAACCAGGTGCATTTTGCTCAGCGGTGGGTCCACACACATTCCAAACTGAGGGAAAGATTGAGGTACAAAGGAAAGGTGGACAGGTGGTCAACGCAATTGTGACTGGCTACCGTGCTGAGAAAGACATTAGGTTGGAATGATAAAGGCTAGCTTTGAGGTAAACTGGAGATAAATTCGAACTCTCACATGAGTGGGTGGAATACTGAATAGCGTTTCGTCACAAAAGCGTTTGCGGTGAACCGTACTTACATCGCGGCCCAGAACCAAGCGTCCTTTGGCAGATTATCTGGACTGCTGTGACAATACGTTGCGATCTTGTCCACCTCCACGTTGTACCTGGACATAACTGCAGAGCTGTGACGTTTGACTGTCCAAGCTTACCTCTATCCAATAGTTTGAAGAAATGCTGTTCATTGCATGAACGTGGAATACAAAAACCAACATCAACCCCAAAATGCTACAGAAGCGGATCACAAACCAAATACTGACTTACAAGATAATCGGGGAGTTTTACCGGTACGGGAATTTTAAAAATCGCTGTACAATAACGTGACGCCATTGTGGTGTTTGCCGGGAGAATGTGCTCTGGGATACTCATACAAAGCTGAAAACTTCCTGGCCAGTGTAGAGCCCCGATACTCAAACCAGGTGGTGGTCTCCCAATGGCGTCGAGCCCTAGACAAGTAAGGTGTCCATAAACAAACCACTGTCTTACACTGAAGTCCAGAGGCCTTGCGACGACCTATATCATGTAGAATGGAGATGATATCACCAAAGCAGCTCGAACCGATATCGTCTTCCACTAGGAGATCAACCAATGAAATAGTGGTATTGTACGCGCGCAGATATCGTCGGAGTTGGGATAAAAACGCGCTATATACTTCCTTGTTGCTCGACAACACGAGTTTTTCCAGACCCTTTCTAAATGGATAAACCGGAATATGGTCGGTTCCGTGAGTTCTGATGGGGAAACAGAGGTAGGCGGTCAAAAGTGTAGCGGTGATAAGTTGAAAAGATGGGTATACGCCCAGTCTCCACATTTCAACGGCGGAAAATAAATAGACGTCAATAAATACCCGTAAATTGATCAGAAAAGTGTCCTCTAAATACGATCGATGATCCTGTTGCAATCTCACAGTTGAATGATGCCGAAGAACAAGGTGTGCGTCTCGTCAGGACAAAAGCTGAAAAACAGGACGGATCAACTGCATAAAGACAAGAGACAGTATCGCGCAAACATCAAAGAGAACATCAGGAATAACCAGCTGGGAGCTTAGGGAACAAACAAATAAAACCTGTGTAGGCCAAACTGTTAAATTTTTGATCCCGGATATTAACTGTCCTCATATTGTGATACGGAATCGGAACCGTAAAAGAGCCACTGCTCAAAGGACAAACGGGTGCCATTCGACGCAGACAAATTAGTGCACTTCGGAAAAAGAAACGCGGCCAAAAGCATG
Organism: Opisthorchis viverrini; assembly: GCF_000715545.1. Classification (NCBI taxonomy): domain Eukaryota; kingdom Metazoa; phylum Platyhelminthes; class Trematoda; order Opisthorchiida; family Opisthorchiidae; genus Opisthorchis; species Opisthorchis viverrini. The sequence continues at coordinate 994 of NW_008751775.1, read as the reverse complement.
TATAGAGAAACGCCGGAGTCAAACAGACGCTGCATTGTGGCATTATCCCGCAATGTAGCTCAACGAATGGAGCACTTTGAGAGCAATCGAACGAACGGGCAAACACCGGGCACTTTCGCAGCGGGACCCGGAGGCAAGCACAAGGTAGGAATATGGGACTCAACCAGTAGAAGTTTGCTGCATGTGTGGAAATCCCATCATTTACCTAGTCGAAATAAACCACTGATCTAGCAATAAGACCTTTGGACACATCATATTTCCCACATTTGCGGAACGCATATGGCGGCTCTCATGTAGATGACAAAACTGGCAGTGAAGGGATGAACCTATTCAAAGTGCTAGACTAGCGGAATTGTAGCACAGTGAATGATTCCATCAGTTTAGCCTACCTCTTAACAACTGCGATTTGGTCACACAGTAGATTGCCGATTTTGGCACCACGGAGACGTTATTGGCTGACAAGTGCCGAGAACTATCAGCAGATATCATCATCAGATCAGGCGATTTGCTCAACTGAGCATCACTTGCCTCTGTAGCGTTGTTACAGCTCTTAGGAAAGAGTAGCTCGTTCTGGTTGGCCCGAAAGTTGGGCACCGGCACTCTGCGAGTTAAAAACAAACCTACCAAAGGCTATTTATGAAAGACAGTTTGTGGTCGGCAGTTTGCTGAGTGAGTTGGAAGTTTTCGAGTGTTATTTCTGGGACACTAAAAACAAACTACCAATGGCTATTTATGAAAGACAGTTTGTGGTCGGCAGTTTGCTGAGTGAGTTGGAAGTTTTCGAGTGTTATTTCTGGAACACGAAAGGACTAGATGTAGATATTCTGAATGTCAAATAGAACGCCGGTAGTGGTTAGTTACGAAGGGTTACTGTGTTGTGCTTATACCACTGGATCTTAGAAATAAGACACCTGTTGGTGCAATTATCTACCGTGATAATCATAAGGCGGGAACGCAGTCTATTGCCACCGTCACAGTACAAAGTCCCCCTTAT
>NW_008751774.1:1435308-1437729 GCF_000715545.1 Opisthorchis viverrini | reverse complement strand
GACAATTTTCTCGACCGCGCAGGGTCGTCAACTCAAGAGTGACATTAGGCCCTAGGCAAAAATAAATGCAATGGAAATATGGCGCCAACTTATTCTGTCGGATCGCAGCCGATTCTCGTATATGGGAGTTAAGAGTGAAAATTCGAGAAAGCTCACGATTCTAGTAAACAGTGGTATGCAGGAAGAGCGACCAATAGTTGGATCAATTTCTGAGGAGCAGGGAAGAAGTTTCGGGACGTGATACTGATGCGGAAAGGACAACGAGATCCTGCCAACTTTCACGTATGGTAATGACGCAGCTACTCCAGGCGGATGCATCAGAACGCGAAAACAAGGAGACCTTTAGTCTTATTAATGGCAAGATTGCAGGAGTTACGAACGTCAAGGGTTTGGAATTTACTTAAAAGAGGGTTCGTTTACTTGCGCTCAACCTATCAATCTCTCTCGTCACTGTACTTATAGAGGGTAAATTAAGCACATATGTTAAAATTGCAGTGTCAAAACCGTAGAAAACCCTCTGAAAGGAAGATGAAGCATCATTTCGGGTGCAAATTTTCCTAGGATAAGGAGCCAAGGATTAAAGCATTCCACTCCAGTGGGCGAAACAGAATCAAAATGTGCAACATAACATCGATTTGGGCTCAGAAAGTGGAACTATTTTCACATGTAACCAGGCGATGTTGCAAGGGATCCAATGTGTCTGAATTACTGATGACTGATCAGTCAGAAAGTAATCAAGGGTCGTCTAGTCGTCACCCTTAGGGCCTTGGATGTAACTGAGGAAGAAATGCTTTCGCTTCCGATGGGCTTTCCTCTCCACCCGTTATGCCTCGCGTATACATACCAATCAACCGTTTATATGCTTGAACACACGATAACAACAGGAAACGAGATAGGATACGCAGGAAGCATGGCCTACTGCTGATGTGCGCCAACGAGCCTGAAGTCACTTCAGATGACAGCTTTGCGCATCCAACAGAATAACTGTCGGTTAAAAAACAGACCGGTATACCGTAAAAAACGAAAAACAAACGGTAGAAAGGTATCGACCGTGAAAACAAATCGGGATCACAACGCGACGGATAAGCCATGGGTCAAGAGAATAGCTCACTGCACTCAAGATTGCAGGTATTTCAGTCAGGCGTTTGTTCATGTACCCACTCTGTTGGGCAGTCAATTGGTTATTCAGTTCATTCAGTCGGATATTCAGTATTTGTGGCAATGACCGACTGTGCATAAAACCATAATTCTTCTTCTCTCTCGGGCTAGAAATAATCGTGAAGAGAATGCCCAACTCCGTTGACCAAACCAAACACGTGTTATAGGGGTGGTGCAAATTTGTTTTTCTGCTGTGATAAACAGCGAACCCTCTTGTAAACAACGTCGATTGATATCTTGCCACCGTGTAGAATGAGAAAGCGATATAGTGATCAATTTTGCCTTAGTATAACGTTCGACTGTTTCTACGAAAACCCCAATGAAAGAAGCAAGTAAAGTACAAAGTGAGGGTGATGTTGAAAAGCTTGTGAAGTGACAAACAGAAGTCTTTGCATGTACCAATGCTTGACCGCTTTTTCGCAAACGTGTAGTTAGTTTTAAATATTTTCAAACATCAGATTAGGGGTGCTGTTAACATCAGCAGCATTTTCTACGAAGAGGCAAATCCATCTTGGGCGAAAATAGAATCTCTACACGAAGGCAGTGGTTAGTCGACTTTCATAAGAAACGGAAAGCTTGCTGCTTCAGGAGATCGTCCCAGTAGACTTTAGTTGGTTAGACCTAAAACTTTGCGGGGACATGGTTTTAATTTTTGGAATGAGCCACGGACGCATTATGGATAAGTGTGAGCCGAATGATGCTTGCGAAATCTCCAATAATCTCCCTCATTTTCTTCGCTATATTGGATTCGAATGCCATGATACTCTTTTCAGTTCCATTCTGATCAGATGGCCAAAACGTCCTTATCCGGCCTTGATTAAAACTGACAGGTGCCTCGTAGGTTCTTAACCGTACAATAGTACAGCTCATTACTGGATGTGCTGGGGTGATAAACATCTGAAATATCTTCGGGAAGCAAGGGATATCCAACCACATTCATTGAGGCTAGACAAAACGTATGACTGGATTTTCGTTACTGTTTGCAAATGGCATGGGAAATAGTTTCTCTTTGTTTCATTTGGTAAGAGCAAGCAACCTCCAAAAGCAATAGTTCAAACTGTTTCAATGGGGCTGATAATCACTGTACGCCCCAGTGTCACACTCACTTTTCTCATAAAAATAGCCGCACTGTCAGACTAACATGTTTTGTTCATTGCTTCAGAAAAAAATATCCCTGGTAAGTAGCGGAAGGTGTTCCAATATAAGGTATTATGGTATTTGGAAACGTGAAGGCAGAGTGTGAAATGCCGTCGGTCTGTGTAA
>NW_008751774.1:1389782-1428129 GCF_000715545.1 Opisthorchis viverrini | reverse complement strand
TAATTCGTCACCAAAATTCAGCCACAGGACTCAGTTGTTGGTTATTATCTCACTCCACGAGAATGAAACAGGTTTACAATGGGAAAATAAAGTCCAACCTTTTGTAGTTTAAGTGCTTTGCCAAGCGGTTGTGCAAGTAAAGGATTCGGCGAATTTCATTAGGTAATATCCTATCCACTTGCCATTTGTATCCCTCAAAGCAGTCGTGTTAATTATAACATTGTCAAGTAAGCTTGATTCTATTCCAGAATTCCCAAAACATATACTTACGACGAGTGTTGACTCTGTATTTGTTTGATTGGGAGATGAAGTCATCTTATGAGACTGCTCAAATGCGCGTAGGGCAAGATTAAAAAATGATATGTTTGAAATTTTTGTCCGCACCCTAATTGTCCAGTTTACTAGTCACCACCGAGAAACATTCTCTAAGTAAGCTGTTCTGCCGCTATTCACCGTATAACTCGGAACAAAAGATGATACGCAATCTAGGGTTCCATGCATAATCAGCCGCATGTACTCGGTGTCATCGCCTGTGAAGATGTCTTTCACAAAAGTGCGAGAGGCAAGATTCATCTAACTAAAGAAACCTATATTTATCAGAATTACGCGGTACGTTTGGCATACGTTACCATTTTCTCAATTCATAAAAACATAAATAGAACCATGGCGCCATTGAAATGTTTTTAGCCCTGTGGTTATTCACGGTAGTTGCAGATACAGTTCCGTTTCCACGTAATTATTTCGTGTAATCTAAACGTGTGCAGTTGTATACATCAACGTTTACTCTACCTACAGATGGTTTCAGTAACTTATCGCTCTAGTATTATAAAAGAGCATGACAATGTTTGCTGCAATATTTGTTTGCTTCTGCCAAACTGTATAAAATGTTTTAGAGGTGTGAAAATTGATGGAGGATATTAGATAAAAGTTACAGTTGCCTTGAGACGTGATTAAAAAGCACCATCCATATTAGCGGAAGCCAGTAATCTGAGATTAGTATGCCGTCGAAGCCAGAGGCGAACGAATTTATAAACCTCTCCTTTAGGTTCAGAAAGGTTTTGTTCAAACATTGATTCTCACGTAGCTGCCAAGCCACAACTTAACTCTATGGAATGCGCAAACACTGTGTCATTTCCAAAAAAGCACTCTTGTCATTTGCTAACGGGCTATAGGCGATTGCGCGATTTGAAGACTATTATCTCACATAAATCGCGTTTGATAAGTATTTCCCTCCTGTCCAGGCATAATTGTTCTGTTGTGCTCACATGGTTTAGTGTTTGACCTATGGTTCATAAACGTTATTTTCTTAACATGAAAATGTAATAATGATCGCCTTGGTTAGATGTTTTTTTTACAAGAATTTATAGTTTTTTTTGTCGGCATTTGGTTATAAAACTACTACTAGGGTGGAACACAGGGCCAAACTATTCGGGCGATTTTCTGAACCTGATCGTACCAGATGGCCACCTGTAATGTGGACAATGCAGAATTTTGATTGCTGCTTCAGTGAACGCCTTAAGAAAAATTAAAACTAAGGATTGGATAGTAGAATACGGACCTGATGAATTCAGCCCCAATACGAGCTAAATCTTTGCCAAATAAAAACGCTGTGAACTGACTTTGATATCATCCTTGAACTTATGGAGAAATTAAGATAGGCTCTAGATCTGATAAACATTTTGGAGCTGATAGTGTTCACTTCATGAGTGATTGCCCTGGTTTTATCGTAAATGGCACACGTGACTTACTCATCCTCCAAATCTAAAAAAATCAAACGTAGGAATTCTCGTGAAGGTTTGCCTGCTTGTTACTTTTCAATAAGTCTGCCTATAAGCGCACCCGTTAAATTAATTTAAGTGTAAACCAAGCAATGAAAATGAGTTTTTCTAATGAAAGCAAAATTTTCGTTCACTATGACAAAATGGTAACCCCTGTCCGCCTAATACGAACACAGGCCAAATACGAAGAATATGCTTATAGAGATCATCTGACACCAAGTGCGAACAATCAATCATCATCATTATCGTTCAGTTAAAAACTGTATATGAAGAAGAAACAGAGGCTACGATCCGGAGCAAACGGAAACAAGTCCATGCATAAAGTGGGTATCAAATTGAAATTCCTTAACGTTGTTATTTTGATCTGAAGACTAATAAAAATGCAACACACACTACTACTGTTAAAAACCTACCAAGACAAGAAAACGTGGCGTCACAATGCATGTCACTAAACTCGCAGCTCAACTCGCCTATAATTTTCCAATGAGTTGCTCAGCGATTTAACGTATTTCTCCCAAACGCATATTCCATCTATTCTAAACAATATTATGAATCTGCGTTGCCGTAAGGCAAGACAGATAAAGAAAAAGCTGTGGGTGGTTTTAGGGCTCATCAACAAACAATGCGAGAAATCATATCAGCAACTGAGCGTGGGCTCAATCACACAGAAAATAAAAGTTCACACTAGAATATTTTTAATCTCGATTCAGGTCGTCTCACAGTGGAAATGTCATAACAAGTGCTTCCTTCAGACTGGTAGGATAGTGTAAAGGGTAGTCTTGTATTTTATGATGCGAGAGGAATAAATTAGGTAATGTTTAATGACTGGTGAAAATGCCACTACGCACAACCTAGACGGTTGCTTTCACGGGCACTCAAACATTAATTTTCAGGAACAAAGCTAGGTCAAGCTACTTCCAAACTCTGAAGCAAATCCGAACTCGCCAAGGAGACCTGATAAACCCTGTAATACTACTAGATACGTATTGTGTTGACATAAACACGCTAATGTGTTGGCTTCATGAGTAGCACGTTTACCTGGAACGGAGATATTGTTGACGAATTCGGCAGACGACTAACAGTGGTCATTTTATGAGGCAATAATTCATAATTTTCTCCTTGCACAAAATACATAAAATACAGTAATCGCTTGCAAACTGAACACGAGATTAATTCAATTTCACGCTGCCAAATATTTGGATGAAAATCAACGGATGAAATTTCTTCATTCCTGGTTTAATAACCACAACACCGACTGAGGTAGAGAAACGTGTGTCGCCCTTCAAACATGAATCTTGATGAGCCGAAATAATGCAATCGATGGGAACGCTGAAAAATTCAAATCCATTTTACTGATGTTTATATACGGGAATCCAACTCACCACCATCGACTGAAAGGTATGATAAAGTGCCAGGAAATGTGGGTCAGTTGTACAGTATCACGCAGTTTGGTCAATTTTACGCATAGATGTATATTTTATTATAGCATCCTGATTACTATTGAACAGAAACATAAAAGTTCCAGCAGGAGAGTCCCATCTGAGGCCTAATACGGGGATCTCCCCAAGTAGCAAAGCACTGCATTCCATTTATCCTGCAGAGGTCCTGGTCGGACACTCCTCACTGTATGGGGCTACTTAGCAATGTATGAATCTCCTTACAAAATCTTGGGTTAGGCATTACTCAGAAGTTGAAACGACAGTGGAAAAAGTCGAGGTTTTTCTTTTCTGCTAAACCCGAATTCATATGACTTGTGATTGCAACTAAAATTGTTCCCAGGTGTGTGCATGCGATTCATGCTCTCTCGGTTGATCTGTGCTAGTTGTCTGGTATTTTTGGTTTTATCACTACAATTGTTGCCGCGTTACCGATAGCGTAACATTCTGGTTATCCGTGTTACCATTTATTTTTATGACTATAATAAGAAACACCTTGCTCATCCACACCTCCACATGATACTATTACTCCAGCCAGAGTCAAGTTACGTATTGTGAAATTAATAATTGGCGAGTGGACAATACAAAGCTTATATTCTAGACGGTGTACTCAGAGACAATCAAGCGCCACACAAAATCACATGTGGAAGTATGTGGAAACTGTGCAAAACTAAAATGCCAGAATTTGTATAAAGTTAAGATTTCTTCGTTACACGTAGTGTTTGTGACTTACATTCATCTTCGACTTCGTCAGCCACTGAGAAGTAGAAAAAATCCGTATGGAGCTAATAGGGGTGTCCATAAGATAAGTGACAATACTCTCGTAGACTGTATTCATTAGATCTTCAGTAAGACACAAAAACCTTTTTTATTTTGTTCTGACTGATCTACCTGACAACAACTTTGTAAGTTATTTGCTCAAATCACAGTAAAAATAGAATGTTTTTCCCAGCTCAACATTCTTTCCAACATAAGGCTATTTTGTGGTATTTGAAGATTTTTTGTTAATCAAAATAATCCCTGCACCGTACGCCTGGGTGTAGCTTACTAAAGGAAACAGCCGCGTCCAAATTTCCAACTACGTGTTGCACAACTCTCTGGAGGACAAACGTTGAGTACTAACCGAAAGTGCCTTACACTCTTCAATTGCGGAAGGATCCCTGACATTCCAGAAAGTGAACTGCCATAAAGGAATCCCGTATTTAATAAGACACTGAGAAACGTTTGTGGTTCTCCCGGAAATGAGGATGCTTTTCATTTCAGGCAAAGGAAATTTACTACTAATCAAAAGAAAGAAAAACTAAACGATCTGGTTTGAAAAGCAGTCCTTGTGGGATAAGTTGATTTAGTAATCAGAATTAACTGTATCTGAAGTAGATTTCCTCATTAGGGTGGTAGAAATTAATAGATCAAATGTGAACGGTATTCAGGGACGAATCCTAATTGAATGTAGTGCAAGGAATATATTATGTGATTTATTCCGGCTAGTTTAAGTAAAGCAGTCAGCACACTAGAAAGCTGAGTATTATCACATGGCAATCTTGGTTTCGAATAATTCGAAAATACTGATGTGCACAAATTATGAGGCAAATGTGCAAATACAACTCAACCCCAGAGTTTGAGTATTTTGTCGGTGAGTTGGGCGTGGCAGGGCACATATATTCGTTCACCAAATGTAGCCACTTACCGACTTAGTATTGGGCCATCTTACTAAATGACCTTTATGTGAATACCTACACCACTTGTTTTTACTTATCAAGGGATTTATATCATACTCCAGGTTTCTTTTGCCACTAGCTGGAAGGTTAATTTGTTTCGGATTATGCGTATTAGTGCACAGGCTGTGAAAATGTCTTGTGCTGCCAAGGGAAATTTATCCTCATGTAGATGGTCAACTGATGGCAGTGTGTAAAGAAAAATAAGAGAGCACCATTCATTGATGTTTGCTATTCGCCGATAAAAATTGGGGGCTGTCGTGTAAGCAGGATGAAATCTGTGTTTCTGTAAGTGGTGTGCGCGTCTTTCATAAAGTGAGCCAATGAGAATTTTGGCACATGCCAACCAATTGAAGGGCAACCACGTCAGAAATATTATGCCTAATATAGTCCAGCATCGCAAGTTTTCAGGTTCTGGGGCAAGTGATGTCGACAAAGTGGTGATTAAATACTGCTTCATTTGCAGTTGACGTTGTGATATTTCACTTGTTCAGACAGCTTTAGATATATAAGTATTTCAGCAACAAAAAAATCAAGTTTTTTTCTCCAAAACTGAAAAATGTCTTGTGCTTAATAAATCCTAATGCGGGTACAGACAAATTCAGATGACGCGAAAAAACTTAATAAAATAATATGTACAACGGCTGGTCTTGACCAAGGTCTATGTTGAAACACAAATTTTATGGAGTGTACTATTTACGAATTTTTCAATAAAATTCAACATCAATATTATCACGGGGCCAGCACTCGAACCTAGTCACATGTAGGCGAACCTAAATGGTTTATCTGAAATGTATTCTATTCTGCCTATCCGACAAATTCTCTAGGACGCACAAGCCAATTGTTTTTAAGTAAAATGTCTCTCGATAGTCTGTGCTACTCATTTTTAAGTTGTCCAGAACAAAATGATTTAAAATTTACACCTCGCTGTAGTTATTTTAAAGTAGAATTGTACAAACGACGCCCTTCTATGCAAACAAGCTTTTAGAATGAGAGAGCTATGCTCATGGCCTGTGCAATTGTCCCTGCGTATTAAAAATAACAGTACAGGAGAATCTTCTTTTCTGCCAAGCTAGCCAAGACAAATTTTCTAACTGATGGTTGGTGCCTGTTTCGCACTCTCAAGGTTACAGAATGCTTACAAATACCGTGAGTTAACCTGTCTGGTCGAGTTCAACTGGATAATTTAAACCTAAATTGCGAAGAAATCACATTTCTATTGTAGGGTTAAGATATCTTAAGATAGTATCTGCAGTGCAAAATGAATGAATGAATGAATTGAAAAACTACTTACATCCAGAAGCCTCTGAAAAAAGTGCAGGCATCCAAGAAAATGGACGAGTTTGATAAAAGCATACAAGGCCATAAAATTTCATCCTAAACAGTAACGTCTGCATAAGTGTGTTGGCCAAAGGTTGCTGATTCTGATTATTTGGGAATTTTGTTTGCTGTGTCCTACACTGCTAGATAAGATATGCACATGGATCCGATCACTTTATTGCAATTTATCAGAAAATTGATATCTTTTGCGTTTTAGCGGTCAGCAGAAAAACGACCTAGTTGGACTTACTGGGCTTTAATGATACCCAAACAAAGCCTGTGCCTTAACAAGGCGTTTGGTGGTGTTGCAATGGAAATTCACACATTTGTTCCGAGATAGCAGTAATACCGGTTCAGAGCCATTATTTAGAGGGGTTCGGTAAACAGTCAATGGATTACTGGTTTGGTGATTGTTTGCCTAAACCACATATGCTTCATCATGCGACGTAAGTATCGCGGTTGGGCCTCGAGACCAACAAAATGTCATTGTTCAAGAAATCACACAAATAGCGGGCTCTCAGCTTTTCGTGTGGGTTAAAATATCTTTTTCGCCACTATGGGTTACCAAATCTTGCAAATAACGGGTTGGGATTAAAAAATTCTTGGTCGTCGTATCAAACGCTTAAGTTCAAAAAGCAACAACTTGTGGGTATTTACTGATAAATAATAAATGTTACGATAGGATTAGCACGGGCTCTATATTTCCGTAAATTGTTCAACGGCGTGATGAAATCTGTGATAAAATCATAAGACATCATGTGCTACTCGTAAAATTCTAGTAGCTTGACAAAATTGAGAAAACCTGATAAGTTTCGCAGCTTTTAATCGGATAAATGTGGCCACATTTAGTAGCATCGTAACTTACCGAGGTAAACCTCTGTGTTAAGAGAGGTAGTAAAGTGGTTGTTTTCATATGTATTCGCTTAAGTAATCATATTCGTCAACTTCAATCCCCATTAATGGTGAGGATATATTATAGATTGCGTTATCTTATATATGAGTTATCAGGTCGAAACTCAAATGAATTGCACAGATATTCGCTTGCTTATCTTTGCTGCTTCGTTTTATTTCTGCTTATGGATTTTGTGACGTTGAATAAAGACACCTAAAACTTCCGAAATTAACATACACTTTCAGATCATACTTGCCAATTAAACGTATTTTGAAAAGTATTTTTAAGCAAATCGAGTAAGAATATATTGAAAAATAATTATGGTTAAGCAATCAGCTCAGAATATTCCAAAAACCTGTCCCAGGTTTCAATTTAAATTTATTTGTCATCTCCCCATTTTTAATTTTTTGTTTTCCATGGACCATACATGGTAAGGTTCAGCGAAGTGCAAAGTTTACAAGGAATATAAGGGAGAAATTTTCACCGGCTTTCCACAACCTGCATGAGATTTTTTCAACATATTACAGGACAGAATTTAGCCAGCAGATATATATCTTTCAGCATGCACTATCGCTTTTAATAACGCGATCAGGAAGATAGAATCTTTTTGCTGGATTAAAAAGCGACACTTTTGGCGAATAATATGGCAGCGTGATGGTCAAAGATATTTGGAAAGTATGTCTTTAACTGTTTCGAATTCTACATAATTTAGTCAAACTAGTTTAATAATGTCCCCTTAGTCTGAATAGCTGACCCGCTTGAGTTATAATTTATTTTTAACCAAGCTTCCTTAACAAAGTTTACTAGCAGTCAGTCACGCCACGTATGGAGAAAAAATCAAATACATCAGACTTTAGGGCACCTAAAGCATCTATTCATCTTATAATAGGAGTGACGTTCGAAGTAATTTTTCAAAGTGGCATTACTTCCAAAAGTTATTTTTGGAACCAACTGACACATAACCAGAGACTATCCTATGCCCTCTATTTAGCTAGCTGTCCATACTTTGTCATTTTGCAGAAGCCAACATCAGAGACTATCTTATGCCCTCTATTTAGCTAGCTGCCCATACTTTGTCATTTTGCAGAAGCCAACAGGAACTGACTGAGTGATTAAACCCCATCTCCGCATCCAAACGTTCTAATAAATAAAACATCTAAACAACAACATAAAAACAACAATATAATTTTTTGAACCAAAAAAGCACTTATATTAAAAGCGTTCTTTTCTCAGTTTGCCTGTTAATTTTTAATGTAAAGTGCCTATTTTTGTCCTCAGCAGCATGTGGAATTCAACGGCGCAAAAAATAACTGGCGAAATAATCTCAGCCCTAAGTAGAAAAAGTGCCCAACATTTTCAACTCGTAATATCCTACCAGAACTTATAGTTCACTCATTTCGCCTTCGGTTTTGACAAACCTACTAAAAGTAGAATTGGACAAAAAATTGCACCTCCTAAGTACTCACTTTTCACGTAAGGTCCTGCTCAGTGGAACAGAAATAGACGAGACATTTGAAATACGTATAGAAACAAAGCCTTGTAAGCAGATTTCTGTATGCGATTGGTGTACATTCCTGCTTTAAAATGGTACAATGGATCCAATAGGAACATTTTGTTGGACTGAAATGCTATTAGACTACTGAACGGTTCTGCCCGTATGCGTACATTAGCTTGCCTATATTTTTTTCTAAGCAAGTAATTTCACTTTTTCTGTATTTCAGGCTACAGGGTTTGTTACGGTTCCCAGATTACTTGAACTATTTATGTGTGCCAGCAAGTTATCTGCCGTTCTGTAGTCTAAATGTTGTGAAAAGAGTGCAGATGTACACCATAATGAATCATCTTTGATGAGGAGTGACGTGATTATTTCTTCCGCCGTTAAAAGCGCGCTTAATGGAATGAAGCTGATGGTACTTTTAAAATCAAGCGCTTTGTGAACCATTACTGGATATTAGTTATTAGTCCAAAGAAAAATTAAAATAGAGTTTATAATAACTTTCGGCCAAATTACACGAAATTTGAGTCACTTATATTGCTTTGTACCATCCGTGCTCCCGTGCATTTTAATAATATCAAACTCAGTCTAATATCCCAGATAAACAATAAACATTTCAGCCATGATCGGCCTTGAATTTCTACGAATCACTTTGAGAATTAGCTTGGCATGTAAAAGGATATATATTGTTGAGGAAATCCGTTGTTTGAAAGCATTTTGTGGTGTTCTTTCCTCACGGTGCAGATTCCGCCCTGCCCCAGCGGTATTGCTTCATTCAGATCATCTTGGAAGACACACGCAGATACCCTATATCCGAAGCCGAACTTTCCTTTACGTATATGAATGTTACGTTCTTCAAACACAGGATTCAACAGTCATAGGTTCACTGAATATCAATGATGAGTTTGGTTAGCAAATCAGAAAATTATACAACCGTATTTCCTAGTCTTCATTAAAAACCGCGTGCTTTTGTCAACTTACCAAGTCTGCTAGCTGCTCCAAATTTCAAATGAGAAGAAGCAGTGAAAAGTTGCCCCGAAGTAGCTAGATTTGTACGCATGTCAAGCTTAGGTAACCGTAAGTGATGCGAGTAGATAGCACCAGAACGATACTTGTGGATAGTCCATATATAATCCAATAATATTAATAATGACGAACAGCATAATCAGTTGGATTTTCTAACGACTTTTTCGTGCCAAAGGTTCTCAATTCAGAGGCCACAATGACCACAATAACAAGGGTAGTCTTATTTTGCTATCGTAAACAGCATATCACGAGAGTAACCACTTAAATGATTTTTTGTTTACACGCAACACGTCTGGACATTTGAGAGGCGGCTAATATTAGAATACTTTTCAGGTTGTTGAACAATCACTCTATGTTTTCGTAGTCGTTTGACTAAATCACATCTTTATATCATCACTGTGGAACGCTTTTTTCATCGGCATCCTCGGTACTGAGAAAGCGGAAAATGTTTCTTGTTTAGGTTGCTTTTAACCTTCTTATCCCACAGTCCTTCAAATGTTACGTAACTGACTCTTTGCATCAACATAACTGATAATGTATAGATGAAATGTATTATTACGATTACTATGACTTCAGCTTTTCAGTATCCATTGAACCTAATCATTGCAAGAAAACAACTTAGTTGCCTCAGAAACATATTCATTTTGAAGATAAGCTAAACACCATGAACGTTACGCATTTCTCTAATTGATTTTTAATATGCGTATTAAACACTTACGCGAAGGGTAGGCAGAGCAAACTGCAAGGACGACCAGCCCAAAAAGCAAGGTGACGTTCATTATTAATCGTAAACCTCCTTTGGCGCTTGATGTGACTTGTGCTTATATATGTCAATACAGGTTCAAAACTGCACTGCTTTTAGGTTGGTGCAGATAGTTTAACCAATGAATGGACCGTGAGACATTTTGCAATAGGCTGACGCAGATGTTTTGCTCAGCCAATAAACTTCGTAACCAACAACGAACGAATGCCCAAGAAAAACGAAAACGCTTTAAATGGCAGGTACAAAACTTTCCATACTCCTCTAAAACAGTTCGTAACCCGCTCAGCTCTCATTAAAACTTGCATAAAATGAAGTAAAACGAAAAACAGGGATATCTAAAAAATTTCTTGACAGCTTTTATTGTCCTAGCAGTCTGCGCCTTGCAGAAGTCTTTTGCGGCATTTTGCAACTAATGCTTAAACTGAAAAACATTCTACGTTGAAATCTATCTTAGAAGGTTTATCGTGGTAGGCGGCTGTATTTGGAAACGGCAAATTTACCACTGAGTTCATGCAGAACTCGAAATATGGGTTGAAAACTAACGCATTGCGCGTAATGTGTCTAAGTAGCAAACTATGCAGTCCAGGTTTAAAGCCACGCACATTTTGCAGCATGAGTCCTTTATTAAACAGTGGGTTGAGAGCAAGAAAAGTTGTCATGGTGTAAGGATATGCATGATAGAACGCAGGAGTTACCCAACAAGAATCCGGAGTCTACATGGATATTTTAGGACATGGTCTTCTTTTTCCACGTGTTTTGTGAGACTATAGTATCCTGAGACATTGTAAGATCAGGGTTTCCAATAAAGGTGCCACCCTTGAATGAAAAGGAAAATAATCCAGAGTCCGATATAATAGCGACCGTAAGAAACGATTCACTTGTGTTCAGTCTATGGACACACGAAAATTACTCAGTAGCGTTTGGATTCACCATTTTGGTTTATGGATGCGCATATTTTGGAACTTTAACAAGTTAAAAACATTGTGCAAAAAACCTGCCTGTACGAAGAACCAAAGTAGACACTAAATAGATGATTTGACCGTTTTATGAAGACCTCAGCAGAATTACTCAGTCCAAGATGTTTTCATGAAGTGGTTGCAATATCTCTATTCACTGGAAAAGAGTTCGCTTGAAGTCCCTGTAATTTTAATCTGGTTGGATAACGGACAAATATCTTGAAGTTACTGCAAATGTGCACCAGATCCGATTTCCAAAGAAGGAATATTTTTAAAAAGTGTCAAGGCTGACGTGCAGTTTGATTTTGTTAACAAAAACATTCGAAAACATTTTTGGTATGTGTATAAAACCTAAAAAAGAACTATGAAACCGACGCAATTTATAGACGTGTGGTCGCTGCGTTATCAAACATATACTACGAACAAATTTATTAAGAGGATTTAGTAAATGCAAGGCTAGATGTTGCTAAGAGACAGGCCTTCTGAATTTAGCAAGCTCAGTACTGAGAATTCAAAGCAGCAGGTTCAGAAATGTTTTCATTTGTGGGGAAATTTCCTGAAGAATTTTCGATTTGAATTTTGTCGAAGAATTTCGACCCAAGCTATAGGTGCGTTGTGTTGCGTGTACGGAGATTAAATAAGCAAGTGAACCAGAGCTGACAAGTTGCTAATTGCTAAGACGGACGAAGACAAATTCATGAAACAAATATAGGGGTGAATCTTGCTTACTTTTAAGCAAAGATTTTCACTTTTGGCATAAAGCATCATCTGGCTTTGGTCTGTTTTGGTTTTGCAGTTTCATTTAGATATGAATCACATATCAGCTTATAAACACAGGATGATGACACATCTGTTCTGTAAGTGAGACGGTATTACACTACTTTACCATCATTTGTAAGGTATTCCAAATAGATGTAGGCTTTACATACCAACACCATTGCATCTGACGCGGACATCTACTTTTCCGGCCGTACCCCTATATCTGGGAGATAAATAAATGGAAAATGGGAAAGCAAACTTTAAGGGTTACAGGCGTCAATGCTGGCGAAACTGACAAAATGCATGGACTTTAAAGGAGACGCTAAAAATCATTTTAGCCACAGCAAAACAACTCTTCCCCAAGTGGAAGATGGCAGGCATGACGAAACAAATTATCTCTTTGTAGCAGCTTACTGTGCTGGTTGAGGCATTCTGCATCTGCGACATAAACATTCGTGACTATTCGACGTGGTATTAAGATCAGGACAAGGTATAGGCTGGTGGGCAGAAATCCAAGATAGAAATGTCTGCTTCCGACAGCCGATATCTTATGGACTTACAACATTAAAGTAGGTAATAAAGCATTGATGTTACAGTTATAGTTGTGTCATAGTGAAATTATTCCTTGTGACAAATCTACGGTCTGGAGGAAAATCAGCTGGTTGAAATTCACCTTGTCGTTCACCTATTATAAAACTGATTCATCCTACACGTTGAATAAAATACGCACGACATAATCCGGAAGTCGCTTCTGAATGCTCACTGATGTGCCTGTGCGCTGGAACAACACGTTATTCGTGAATTTTTGTATGGATCGAATGGACCAAATGACGGCGGTTAATCACGTTTTTTCTGTGACCGACCATCCATGTCTACGTCGTGTTCGTTCAGTGCCAATACATTCGTTTTATTTCTTCAGTATTGACAGATGTAGAGAAAGAGTATACTGTGAATAGCTTCGGGTTCTGATAAGAATGCGCTATTTATGAACCAAAATAACTGATGGGTAGGTTTAGTTAAATAGTTTTTATAATTGTTTCCTTATGGAGGATTTAGACAGCGCATTATGGCCCGGGCAGTTATCATCCGCCAATATAAAAGATAGACGACGCGAATCATTCATAAAGTCTAATACGTTAATATGAGCTAGAACAGATAGCATATTTGGATTAACATTCACCTGAAAAGAAATACCGTGAGTTTTTGCATAACACAAGGTTGCGTGTAGCAATCCTGACTATTTGGATATCGATAGGTTTATCTAGATTATTAAGACAGCGTCTGCCTTTCAACGATGTTTTTCAGCATTTCACGATGACCACTATTTCAGTTAAATGGAAAAAAGTAAGCGTATTCAGAAAAAGGGTTTTACTGATGCACCTCTTTGTTTAAGAGAATCTTTTATGAAGATATCAGCACTGTCATTTACATCAAACGCTTTCATAAGATTTCGAAGCAGTAGAAAGTGGCTCCTAAAACTAAATAATATATGATCTTCACGGTTCTGATACCATTTTCCTGGGCAAAAATATTGAGTTTTGGTCTTCGCCGCATTCATTACTACGTTTTATATGGCATCTGTATGCGTACCTTCCATTCAGCCACTCATCAGTTAGTGAAGAGATGCTGAATATTTTTCTAGCTTTGGATTGAGAATCATGCCGCAATTGAAGATCACGAGAACGGAGCTGAGTAAAGTGATACAGGAATAAGATAATCTTACACAATTCCGCTTGAGTGATAAGATAATATAAAAACCGCTGTAAATTTTTATGCATGTAGCGGCGAGGTTAACTTGTAACATCAGACCGTGGGACTAAATGAGGCGAGCAGATGCTTTCCAACCCGAGGTGAAGCTAAGGGACTCATCACTATGCCGGTCAGGGCGAGCAGAGCTTTCCAACCCGAGGTGAAGCTAAGGGACTCATCACTATGCCGGTCATAACAGCCATGCAAAACGAACCGAATGAATCAATTGCTGAGGATCATTAAGTGTGACACTTGTTTTTCTTCATTTAAACGGTTATTGGGAAAACGTTGACTATGCTCAATTGATTTTGTTGCCGCTATTGGTTCCTGATAATAGTCGGTTCTTAGTTTATCCTCTGAATCACACAGTTAATCCACGTTGAGAGTGTGCAGAAGAAAGCCGGCCGTAAATCCATACATCTGATGTGTAGATGCCAAAGAACGCATGGAAAATGGCCAATTTTCAGATAGTTGCCATTGGTACAGTGACTAAGCTAACTCCAACTGGATTAACTATAAAATAATCCGCTTATTTAGAGAAAGATAAAACCACCAGATTACTTCGGTTGGCAAAACTTATCTGTTCCACTCATGATTTTGAGCAAAGTATCACACCGTACCTCAGTGCGGATTTGCATATTGAAAAGTTGACGGTAGATAAATAGTTATATGAGAAAGAATCTAATACTATAAATAAGTTGCTCGAAAAATGAGACACCCCGCGATCTCACATGGACAGTCATCTGCGCAGCCAACAGGTGAAGAACACTGATGGTGCGGTTTTCTACGGGTTGTCTTTTGGGAAGTCTATACTGCTTCATTTTGTCCATCACACGTATTGTTTGTGCGGAGCTGCATAACTAAAGCCTCAGAATAAAGGTGAATGAAGATCTTGGAACTGTTACACAGTGTTATTTAACGTGTACCAACCCAACACTCTAGTTATTATTCAACGTGTTTATACCGTTGTCGACATACCGACTGTTCAGCAAAACATTCTTGAAAAATACGTATTGTGTAATGCTACTATCCGGTCACAGCGAAACGGGTGACTGGTTCCAGCCATAAGGAGTGTCTATGGACATTTCTTGTCAAATTTTATGTGGCCCGTTTTTGTTCTCCCACTGGGTCTCTCTGATATTTACGACTCCTCAAATGGTGAATAGAAAACTTTCATCTACCGGTCATTGATGCCCACGCAGCAACCCAAATATTATTATCTGTTTTCTACATACCATTCTAATTACATACATACATACATACCATTCTAATTAATTAAAAAACCAGCTGCTATAGACTAAGCCTAAAATTTCAGCTAAGCCTGAATCATGTGAACACACAGGGGTGAATTTTAATGAGAAGGTGAAGAATTCACTCATCATTAATAACCCTAATGATGATCATTAGGTGATCTTATATTACCCTCTATTTTGTAATGAGTAAAAATAACGAACTTAACTGACAGTCACTCTCTTGAGCGGATGGCAAATTTAGACTTACGGGGAAAAACTTGTGCTTGGCGGAAGGAGAAAAATGGGTTAGAAAACAGTCGAACTGTTCTGAGACGAGTATTCAGCAGACAGTTGGTGACAAATTTCTGTTCCGATACAAAACCTTTAATTATGGTCTGTTGTTCGAAAGTCTTCTGGCAATACAGCTGTATTCCTGGGCAGAGAAAAGTCTTAAAAATGATAACATTTACATACAGTTAAAAAAATAGACCAACATGCCGCCAATCAAGCTGAGATAAAACTAATCGACTCCTTCTGGCAATTTTTACTGGGGAATTCAACCGTTTATTGGGAAACAGCTATAGAAAAAAGCTAAAGGGAATATTTTCCCAATTTTTACTGCGGAAAAGTGACGTTTTTGGAAGTTCCATAATTTTCTAAGCTTTTTTGGTCCTAAGTACCTAACTGTGTACCTAACTGTTTTAAAGAAAGATTTTGCGCTTGTTCTTGAAAATCATACCCTTATGTTTATTGTTTTTGTAGCTAACAAGCCAAAAACATTCATATTCGCTATGCACAATTTCTGTGTCACCCAAATGCTAGAATGTATCGTATCCCTTACTATCTGAGGTACCGTAGGAAGCCGCACTCAACCTCATCAAAGTATGTGTCGTCGAAATTATCGTAAAACCCAGAATGGACTGCTTCTAGAGTAGTCACACTGCATTGCTCTGTACAACCACCACAAACGTTTTGTATGGGCCATTCGACAGCTATAAGCACACTGGTTTAGGTAGACACTATTTACCGCTGCAAGTTTTGTTGACAAATTTGTGAGTGGACCGCACAAACTCAAAGACACAGACAGTATTATCCCAACTCATTTTCAATAATTGGTATATACGATTTATGCGTCACAGTATTTGGCTAAAATTTTATGGTGTCTCTCTCAAAGTAAAGTTGCAGCAATTAAGTTTGTGAGGCTGATTATTATGACTGTTATTGTTAGGTTATCGCCTAAAAACCCTGCCTTAAAATACTCAAGCCATCGTTTGAAATTTAAAAAAAATATAAATGCAGATTGCAACATTGGATACTAAAATGCTTGTTGCAAGTGACATTAATTACGGTTTATCAGGGGATTGGTGATACACCAAAAAAGGCCTGCCTGATTCTACCATACGTAATAACACACGATATAACTACTGTGATTTCATTTCTCTCCTTATCGCGATAGATACCAACGCCTTGCTAGATAGACGACTATAAGGATTCCAGTCTTTCCCCACAGGAAATGCAACTCGGGCAACAAAACTGCTATCCTGATGAAGCAATCTATCCATTTTGTATGCATTCATTTTTAAAACATTTCAAATTATTGACCTACAAAACGTGGTTTGAGAATTTAACTCTCTGATCACCCACCGCAAAATTTGTGCGTTTGCCTCTACAGGAAGTACCTAACAGCCATGCAAAACGAACCGAATGAATCATCTGCTGAGGATCATTAAGTGTGACACTTGTTTTTCTTCATTTAAACGGTTATTGGGAAAACGTTGACTATGCTCAATTGATTTTGTTGCCGCTATTGGTTCCTGATAATAGTCGGTTCTTAGTTTATCCTCTGAATCACACAGTTTATCCACGTTGAGAGTGTGCAGAAGAAAGCCGGCCGTAAATCCATACATCTGATGTGTAGATGCCAAAGAACGCATGGAAAATGGCCAATTTTCAGATAGTTGCCATTGGTACAGTGACTAAGCTAACTCCAACTGGATTAACTATAAAATAATCCGCTTATTTAGAGAAAGATAAAACCACCAGATTACTTCGGTTGGCAAAACTTATCTGTTCCACTCATGATTTTGAGCAAAGTATCGCACCGTACCTCAGTGCGGATTTGCATATTGAAAAGTTGACGGTAGATAAATAGTTATATGAGAAAGAATCTAATACTATAAATAAGCTGCTCGAAAAATGAGACACCCCGCGATCTCACATGGACAGTCATCTGCGCAGCCAACAGGTGAAGAACACTGATGGTGCGGTTTTCTACGGGTTGTCTTTTGGGAAGTCTATACTGCTTCATTTTGTCCATCACACGTATTGTTTGTGCGGAGCTGCATAACTAAAGCCTCAGAATAAAGGTGAATGAAGATCTTGGAACTGTTACACAGTGTTATTTAACGTGTACCAACCCAACACTCTAGTTATTATTCAACGTGTTTATACCGTTGTCGACATACCGACTGTTCAGCAAAACATTCTTGAAAAATACGTATTGTGTAATGCTACTATCCGGTCACAGCTGATCCTGCGAAACGGGTGACTGGTTCCAGCCATAAGAAGTGTCTATGGACATTTCTTGTCAAATTTTATGTGGCCCGTTTTTGTTCTCCCACTGGATCTCTCTGATATTTACCTGATATTTAGACACCACAAATGGTGAATAGAAAACTTTCATCTACCGGTCATTGATGCCCACGCAGCAACCCAAATATTATTATCTGTTTTCTACATACCATTCTAATTACATACATACATACATATCATACTAATTAATTAAAAAACCAGCTGCTATAGACTAAGCCTAAAATTTCAGCTAAGCCTGAATCATGTGAACACACAGGGGTGAATTTTAATGAGAAGGTGAAGAATTCACTCATCATTAATAACCCTAATGATGATCATTAGGTGATCTTATATTCCCCTCTATTTTGTAATGAGTAAAAATAACGAACTTAACTGACAGTCACTCTCTTGAGCGGATGGCAAATTTAGACTTACGGGGAAAAACTTGTGCTTGGCGGAAGGAGAAAAATGGGTTAGAAAACAGTCGAACTGTTCTGAGACGAGTATTCAGCAGACAGTTGGTGACAAATTTCTGTTCCGATACAAAACCTTTAATTATGGTCTGTTGTTCGAAAGTCTTCTGGCAATACAGCTGTATTCCTGGGCAGAGAAAAGTCTTAAAAATGATAACATTTACATACAGTTAAAAAAATAGACCAACATGCCGCCAATCAAGCTGAGATAAAACTAATCGACTCCTTCTGGCAATTTTTACTGGGGAATTCAACCGTTTATTGGGAAACAGCTATAGAAAAAAGCTAAAGGGAATATTTTCCCAATTTTTACTGCGGAAAAGTGACGTTTTTGGAAGTTCCATAATTTTCTAAGCTTTTTTGGTCCTAAGTACCTAACTGTGTACCTAACTGTTTTAAAGAAAGATTTTGCGCTTGTTCTTGAAAATCATACCCTTATGTTTATTGTTTTTGTAGCTAACAAGCCAAAAACATTCATATTCGCTATGCACAATTTCTGTGTCACCCAAATGCTAGAATGTATCGTATCCCTTACTATCTGAGGTACCGTAGGAAGCCGCACTCAACCTCATCAAAGTATGTGTCGTCGAAATTATCGTAAAACCCAGAATGGACTGCTTCTAGAGTAGTCACACTGCATTGCTCTGTACAACCACCACAAACGTTTTGTATGGGCCATTCGACAGCTATAAGCACACTGGTTTAGGTAGACACTATTTACCGCTGCAAGTTTTGTTGACAAATTTGTGAGTGGACCGCACAAACTCAAAGACACAGACAGTATTATCCCAACTCATTTTCAATAATTGGTATATACGATTTATGCGTCACAGTATTTGGCTAAAATTTTATGGTGTCTCTCTCAAAGTAAAGTTGCAGCAATTAAGTTTGTGAGGCTGATTATTATGACTGTTATTGTTAGGTTATCGCCTAAAAACCCTGCCTTAAAATACTCAAGCCATCGTTTGAAATTTAAAAAAAATATAAATGCAGATTGCAACATTGGATACTAAAATGCTTGTTGCAAGTGACATTAATTACGGTTTATCAGGGGATTGGTGATACACCAAAAAAGGCCTGCCTGATTCTACCATACGTAATAACACACGATATAACTACTGTGATTTCATTTCTCTCCTTATCGCGATAGATACCAACGCCTTGCTAGATAGACGACTATAAGGATTCCAGTCTTTCCCCACAGGAAATGCAACTCGGGCAACAAAACTGCTATCCTGATGAAGCAATCTATCCATTTTGTATGCATTCATTTTTAAAACATTTCAAATTATTGACCTACAAAACGTGGTTTGAGAATTTAACTCTCTGATCACCCACCGCAAAATTTGTGCGTTTGCCTCTACAGGAAGTACCGTTTCCTGATCAGCTGGCTTAATGGTCGAGACTAACTCAGTGTCACACATGAGATGGCGGTCTATGTACCACTACGAGAAAACACCTACTAAACTGCTTCCTGCAGAGGATGTTCCTGGATCACAACTAATATAGAAGAGCCTATTTCATACACCAGTAATCTGATAATTTAAACAAGGAAACAGACGTTTGATTACAAAATAGAGTAATACTTCACGGAGTTTGCACTGAGCTACTCAATGAACCAAATGAATGATTTACGCCTCTGAGTAAATCATAGGTAACAGGTCTGAACTGCAATCAGCAATTAAGGCTAGTAAAGCAATGGCATGCTTAGGAGATAAAAGTGTTCAAAAAATTGCTTTGGTCCCAGTGTGTTGGATTGGCCTATTATTTCATCCCAGTAATTTCAATCTACATCAAGGGCGCACGCCTTTCGATGACAAACGTTTTTAACACTACCTTGAATGATTCCACCTTGGTGGATAACTATGATTCCAAACTATTGGTTGACAGATGATAAGGTTCTTGCAATAACAGCAGTTTTTTCCATATCCTGTAACAATTAGCCTCTAATTCTAGTTCCCACGCTGCTAAGCAACTTAGTTCAACGTAATGCTACCGTAAGGAATGTTTGACTTAACCGGTGCTAGATGCGACACTGGAGAACCACCATTCTTCAGACTAATTTGAGCAGTGGCAAGTAGTGGCTAGCCATTGTGACGCAAGTAGAGTAAATATTCTGAGTAGTGCGGGCCGTCTAGTCTTACAGTGCCTATGCCTCCTGTTCAGCTTGGAAACTAAGTTGGAGCAGCTGGGCATGATGATGACTAGCATTGCATCCTCTGTTCTCCTTCCGATCTTATTTCAGCTCTGCGTAAACCTCACGCATTCATAAAGGTTCATAGACATAGTTCGATGTAAAGGGCGAATACAAAAACGAGTGCTGGCCCACCAAAACAGACGGTAGATATAAGGCCACCAGTAACGAGCATTCCCTTTACCTCATGTAAATGGGTCAACTCATTTTGAGAGCTTATTAGAGTTCACAAATGCATTTGACCAAACAAACGCCTAAGCTCCCAAGGTTGCTAAGCCTATTGGACGGTTGGTCGTATACAGCCACCGAAAATAAAACGTTGGAAAGCCGTTTCATTGTGCATTTTATTAACTGAGGTATTTTTGAGGATCCAAACGGTCCGTTTTTTTTTCAGAGGGTGGGTAGAGCAACATATTAGTTAGTATATAAGGTATTCGTTCTACTAATGATGGTAACAAAGCTAATCAGGCAAGGCTGGTCAAACTAATTAGAAAACTTTACTAACGACACTTCGTTCTAATAAATAAGTTAGAGGAATGAACCACAAGGCCTGAATGCCATTTGTTTGGAAACCATGAACACTGTATTTGCTTGGGGTTGAAGTTTCTGGGAGATGAACTTTAGAATATGAAATATATCACTGAATGTGTGGCTCCGGTGGCTGTGATTCTCATTTATAACACAATTTAGTTTTAGTGGATGTCACATGTACTCTGTCCGAAGAAAAACCCAGTCGTAATTTTTATTTAATACACTAACTGTGAAGGTCAAAACAACCAGACCGGCAAAAATTCCAGTTAGGGTTACATTACTTACAGCAGAGGAGAGATGCACGGAAAACGATTCAAATGGATTGCAAAATCATCTTACTGGTTAGTTTCAAATTTATACAAAAGGAAGTCCTATTTGAAATATTCATTGAAACCAAAACCGATCTGTGCAACACTGGGTAATAAATCCACTGGCATGCAACAATTACTAAATTCTTGGGTATTTTACACGGAAAACAAAAGAAAACAACCGAGCATAAGCAGATACGTATGTCTGTGCAAATGCACCAACAGCCACGGACAGGTAAATAGATAGAGAGATAGAATAGATAGATAGATAAATAGATAGATAGAAGATAGATAGATAGATAGATAGATAGATAGATAGATAGATAGATAGATAGATAGATAGATAGATAGATAGATAGATAGATTAGAAGGTAGGTAGGTAGGTAGGTAGGTAGGCACAAAGATGAATTGATCGATAGAAAAGTGGGTGGTCATGTAGCTGGTTGGGTTTAAATGGCGTGTATTTGTTCAGCCTAATGTCCTTCGAACGTAACGCTAAGTTGATTAATTTAAGCCACTGTACTCCGTGGCTGATTTGCAAGTATAAATTGGTGATATTTTGCCTGGTGTTTAAGAGAAACCGGTTAATACATGGATATCTGGTCGCCCGAGTTTCAGTGCCTGTGAGTAGCTTTTGTGAATGCTAGACTCAACATTGCAAGGAGCTTAGCATGCGGTTTTACTGGTGGCTGAAAACCTAGCTATAGCCTCTTCCTGCAACTAATTTGGGCCTTTATAGATAAGAAACCCTTGGAATGAAGATAGGATGCTTGGATCTAACAGAAGGACTGAAACTGAGCTATCTATAGCATTTTGTATTCCACGTGTGGGGACTGAAATTGAACTATCTATAGCATTGTGTATTCCACGTGTGAGGCACAATAAATATATCTGCCTGTCTGTAACCACAGTATCAAGCAAATGGATCTTTCCCTCCAGGCGTATGGGTAGCGAATGCAAATTACACCACAAATTACACTGCAAATTACATCACAAACCAAGACTATCCCTATAGGAAACCTATATTCTGGCGAGGTATGACTTGAGCATTGATGCAAACGGCTTCCAAATATTTAGTTCTTGAATATAACTACCTAAACTGGGTTCCGCTTTATAGCTGACTTCACTTGTGCTCAAAACACGCTAAAGATTGTGCCAGAGGAAACTGAGAACTGGATAATTCTATAGCCAACAGAAATGAAAATTCAACTGTTCTATGTTGAGTGAACTTCAGGTACCTACCACCACCCGACTATTCCCCTTGCGTTAAAGTGTGGATTTTGCAGGGCAAAACCGCTAGGGTTTCATCAAATGAACCTAAACCTAATACGTCCACAGCCAAATATGGGCTAAACTGTTAGGGTTTCTGCGGATGATTAACAGTACTTGGTTGTTATCAGACGGACCCGTTTGGAACTGAAAAGTAAAATTTACTAAAGCTCGCCTACCAAGATGAATTATGATACGACGTTAGCAGTAAACCGCTATCATACATTCCGCAACAGCTGAGAACATCGTTTAACTAAACCTGACGCCATGATAAAGATGTCCTAATGGCAGCTCTTAGTCGAGCATATATCTTGGTCTAATCTCGGTTTGCAATCCGGCTACTGGTTCTCTGTTTGATGAGGTTCCTCAAAGCAGTTTAATGTAAACGATTTCCGGTCCGGGAAACGGTCCCTGTTATGATCCATAGATGTCAGCTTCGCATCTTCCCTGCATATAGTTCGGATACTCACATAAAGCTCTCGAGAAGCCGGGACACCAAGGCGCCCATTGCTCTTAACTCGCCGCAAAAAATAATAAGGGAACCTTCGACGTGCTTTCTGGTCAAGCCAGATGTACTTTTCGTAAATTTCTGATTGGGGAAGGAAGACATATTCAGTTAGGGAGCGGTAGGTGACTATACAAAGTGCTTGTCAAGTAGGTCTCATAAAGTTCAAGATGAAAATATTTGAAAATACTGTAAAGCTTAGTCCCATGTGAATCGGAGCTAAATTTACACGTCAGTTCTGGAGAATGTAGCTCTGCCGTCAATCGATGTGCTGTGAAATGCGAAGGTAGACATGCTTGGAGTACTAGGTGTTTCTGTGGACAGAGGAGTAAAGTAGTGGGATCTGTATGCGTTTACTTCGGGACTGCGTCCTGCCACGGAGCACACCATGACAGCTACAATGCACATCACGAGCCGAGGTCGAGTTTTCCAGTGAACATACTGCAAGCAGTAACAGTGAAACGAATGAACTCGGATCACACAACTACACCAATGGCTTTATGGGAGAACCTAAGCAGCCACAGACTGCAGATTGCAGCTAATATATGCCAGACAGGATCTCAAAGTCCCATTTAACGACACTCGAATACCGTTGACCGTTTGGAATATCTACCACCTTTGCGCAACAAGCATGGGTAGCTTATCTACAGAATGAGTTTTTCGATCCACGTAATGAGAACAATTTATGTCCGTAATCAGCATGAATGTCAAGCAAACGAAGTTTGATGACGACTATCAGCCAAACTTCTCGTCTCGCCAGTTATGTTTCTAAGTTTCTGCTAGTTACTGTATTGCAAATTGATACTGCACCCCCTGCTTGAAGCGCATTCTAAACCTTGGTCACTAAACTTCCTCAAACATACGGATGAGTTATAAAACTAAGTCCATCGCATGCAAGACACCCTCTCGGACTGGAAGTGAAGAAGGTCTGGTTATTAAACACAACCTTGAGTCAACATGAATCTGGTCACAAAAACACATGAGTCACCTCAAACTCTAATGGGGCACTTCATTTGTAGAATAAGACAGTGGAATCAGCTTGTCGCAAAATTGTTATCGTTGAGATTTTACTTGATTCGGTTTCCCAGTTACGATCATTGAATTATGAAAATTCTGAAAAGCGAGCGAAATAGCTTGCTCTACACAGTTTCACTTGATGAAAAATTCTTTTTTCTGCATATTAGTCATCTAAAATTATTTCACATTGTGGTCTGGAAGATAGTTGGAACTTATGACGATACCCGGAGCAAAAAGGTTTGAGACGATCATATTAGAATCAGTTAATTTAATTGTTGTGATTGGACGCGACTCACCTCAAAAATCGGGAGAATTAATGCGAAGCCTAAGCTACCTTTGATGGATTTTCCTCAGTGCAGATTGGAGAGTGTCGGTCGACTGCAGCTAATTCCAGGATAATATTACCATCCGCAGTTGTTTAGTACTCTTATGCTTATAATGGTCGTCCTTCCGAAAACATCCGAAGTATTCTCAATCTAATGACTCTTGTTATTCCTTACATTTGAGACTCCTTTGAGACTCCTTTGCAGGTAAGATAGACCCGGGTCACGCCCAATCGGTGAAATGGGGCTTGATCTAGGTCCAATTTTAATTTGGATCGTTCCAGCACAGTTAATGTAAATAATCATTAGAACTGATGACCTGTTCAGTTACAATTCCAGCATTTTGACTGTAACTGCTGCTCCATACATCTCCAAAGGTCCGTTATCTCACGACGTCTGATGGATTTTCTTTGCTTTTCACGGAACGTTTTATCGATTATATTTACCTTAGCTAAAAATGACTTGAATTGACTATACAATTTTAATTTGACTACAAATGACCAAATCGCGATTCACTGGGCCAATTTCACGTAATGCTATCCACCAAATTGCAACTGACGAACGCGTCTACGAAAAAGTGAGAATATTCCCGGGGAAGAGCAATACTGTTTGACATATGGGCGTGTTAAATGCATTTCAGAACGGCATTCTCGGTCCAAAGTATCACTTTGCATCATCAGACAGGATCCTGTCATGTAGATTTTGAAGAAAATAACGTTTTTATCGCTTTGCCGTGCTAAAGTAGACACAATACCTAATACATATTACCCTACCCCACTCCATGGCTCATTCCCAGGATGTTTCCACAAGTGCCTGATTATGGACATCTCTTCCCTGTGGCACTTGAAAGTCATTGATACGGACGCATTACAATAAACCTTTATTTAATGCGTGGTCTTTGGCTTGTTCGCTGAGCTGGGCAATTTGATTGCAAGCGTTTCATCACCCATCGAGGTGACATCATCAGTGCGTTATTGTGGAGCGTAGTAGTGCGTAGCGGTGGGTTGCTGGTTGTGGTGCGTGTTTCTTCATTTGCGTTAAAATGAGTCTATTCTGTTTGACCGATATTGACTCTTTCTCTCCTCCATTCTCCACGGTAGGTTATGTTTCTGTTGTTTTACTATCACCGGCGTTTTTTGCTCACGATGATAAAGGAGCCGCAGGTATCTTCAGTTGCATTCATTCTATGGTCCCAGAGTAGAAGAGGACTTCTAATGAGGAGTTTTGTACAAGAAGGTGGCTGAGCTACATAGAATTCACATATAAAGAACTGCTTACTGGCGCTGAGCGATGTTTGTTAGGCCTGAAAATGTAGAGGAACTAGAAGATGAACCTAATTAGTGTCTTACCCAATTAGCCAAGTTTTTGAGCCCCCTAGAGTATAGTTCTCATTAAAAAGCACCATTAGGACATTTTTGTCTCATTATATCATGCTGGTATTTTCACATGGTCTGAGCGTGTATACCAGTATGTACTTTCTCTAGTTAGACTCATTAGTGTATGATATGAAGTTCACCATACTAAGCTTACCAGGACTGGCATCGTTACCAGTAATTTCTTTTCTCGCCAGTTTTATAAAATAGATTATCGTGGCACCTGTGAGCTTTTGGAAGCTCGTAGATATATTTTATTCAGATGTCCATCCGTTTGTTGCAGCAAAAATACAGCCCTCCATATCGTTTCATCAATTTTGTGGTATTTCTCTGGAGGCTGAGTGGCCCATTTCGTCCACCTTCGTGATTATAATCAAATAATCCAAAAAAATTCAGGCTTTAGTTTGTTGTCTTAACATTACCTCGAAATAATGCCTGAATTTGTGGCTCGTAGAGGACTGCAGCTCGAAAACCCGGTGAAATATAATCACATCAGCCCATGATCTTGCTCCTTAAACAGCTGTGTTATCCCGTCTAATTTGCGAAATGTACATTTGTGTTGCAGTCCGCTGGTGGGTATTAACTATCCAGTGGTTAATATTTCCACGATCCCGGTGGCTGCCTTACTACTTTTTTAAGCTGTGTAGTGGTCAACCCTGAAAAGGAATTTAAGAAGTTGAATCACAATGAATATTGTTGCATGACGTTATAATAGAGTAAAATTGCTTTTGAAAAAAACTACCAATCTAATACAAGTGTTCTTAGAGACACCAGTACCGTATATATAAATATACGATATATATATATATATGTATAATGACTCACTTCGGATCTGGTCAACCGTATTCAGAACACTGGACATTCATCCATAAATAGACGACTCTGGATGATTGGTGCAGAGCCCAAGGTGGGACTGGAAATAATTACTTGGACGCGATGCGGCTCGGAGATAGAAATATAGTCGGATGATCATGCAGGGGTATATTCCAGTAATCAGTTGTCGCAAACAGTCATCGCAAACAGTTAATTGTCTGACACAGAGTTATCAGCGTTAGACGTCAAGTAACGTAAGTTCTAACGTAATACCGTGTACACACCTCTGACAGCATCACAAGGGAGTCTCTAGTTGGGTACACCGGGGCTAAAACGGATAACCTTTACAGCATTCCATGGAACACATAACCAATGGAGTTTCTGTTGGTAGAACAACAATAAGCAACTAAGATAAGGATTATAGTATAAAAGTGACTCTCACTGGGTCCATATAAGGACGTTAGTGACACACACGGATGAACGACGGAGGCATAACAGCCCACATTTTAAGGAATTCCAGATAGTAGGGTCTTCAGCAGAGAGTCGGTTTTGCAGGGTCAAGAGGTGTCTCGACTGTGTCGGCATGGAGAGTAGCTCTCCAGGCAAATATATGGACTCTCAAGTTCATTCATGAATCACGACGGAAGTTTTACGTCTACAAACTTACTCGTAGGCTGTCTCAACTGGAAAATTTCTGGTACTCCTCAATAAGATCTCCAGTATCGAAGTTACTGCGTAGAAATTGTTAATGTATACCAAATTTAGATTTACACTTCAAATGGCCTAACCAAAGTAGTTGATTTTCCAACATACTACGTACGGTTCTAGCAGTTTTTTGAATGTTTCGCGAAATGCTTTCAGGGAAATTCAGTAAATACTGTATATGCCATTCGGGTAGTGTTAAGCCGCTGTAATGTACAGAAGGCAGCACGACATCCAGGTGCACTGCGTTCTTGGTGTCTGATCATGGGTTCTCCGAACGAGATGCTTAAGGGAACCAACTACCCCGCTAAATTTGGCAATTCTTGTGTTTATTTCCTTTCTTGGTTAGGTCTGTGAATACCGTACAGTAAAGATATGGAAAATTCGCACAGCCTGTTATATTACAACCATTCATTTAAATACTTTCACCGAAACTGCCTGGTAAAAGACAAGCATCCTGAAAAACATTTATAGAACAGTCAAACAATATGCCATTATTAGAAGCTTGTTAACCTGAAAATGTAACAATAAGGCACAATCTTTCAAAAACTTAGGAATCAGATTCATGCGGCGTTGTACTGGCCAGAGTAAGCTTTAACCCGAACCACTAATCACCCAGCTTTCGCTTTGGATGAAGCATTCCGCGCACAAATCACTGAAACAGGGATAGAAAGAGCTAGGGAGAAAACCAGCCTCGCCATTGCACCAATTAAAATTTGGTTGATGCTTTGCCTTTTGCCTTTCTGTTGACTGAGCTCTGGTAATGTACACAAAGAATCCATGAAACGATCGGTGCCTTTCATGATATTCCCCTTGTACTTGTATTTCGGACAAAAATAACTCAATGCAACATTGACTGGTGCGAAATCCCTTGTGCACTTTAGGGTTGTTTTCCTCTGTAACTTCAGAGACTTACGGGCTGTGCCGGATTTCCGTCATGCTCTTGACTGTGGTGCATACGAGATCGAGTTATTTGTGGTTCTTCCTCTGCTCTTGAAACGAAACTCTTACGAAACGCTCTTAATCTCTCATCAAGTAAGTCAATCGTAGGCAGACAAGTTCATTCGCTAATGAGGGTCCACTGAGATGGGACTTTTCGCAACTATGGTGTCTTGTATCTTGGTACTTTAACTATGTAGCTGCCTGCAGTTCCATTGCTTTAAATGATTCACCCATGTGGGACATCAATATAGGTTGAGGAAATGTAGCCACTTAGTTTAAGTCTACATATCGAGTCCGTGCAGCAGTTGTAAATAGCTACCAGAATTTGGTCAGGTTTTTTTTATACTTTTGCGCGTTCTGTTATTTTTTTTATCAGTGAATACCATTAAATATTAGGTCAATGGATTTAACCCTTTGAGGTAAAAGAATCCTATTTACGTTATTTGTTCTTACATTTACTGTTTGCCTTCGGCCGTGTACCTGTCGGACACTGGGTTGATTTGAGGAAAGACTAGTACTCCTTTGAATAAAGACGGATAAAAGACAGTGCGTGTCAGAAGTGTCCGGACCTTACGGAGGATACCAAAAGATAATTCAAGTCCTTGAGATGGGATGTGGGGTCCCAGTGAACCGCAACAAAGGAAATTCAAGGGTGAGGTCATAGATTTATGCCACTTTTCTCCTATTTTCTTTTTTTACTTTGTTCTTCATCCGTCATTTTTGTTCAATTTTTCAGTTGCACTGTCAGATTTCCCAGTTTTGATATTTCGCCAGGTCTTTCATTTTCCTTTTCTTATCACCTCCTCTTCTTGTTTTCTCCATATTTCTATATGATCAGGCGGCAATAAAAACCTATCACAGACTGCAGTGCCAAAATCGGTGGTAGTCTTCCCAATGCATCACCACATAGGGGCTGAGCTTTCCAGAATTGCGGAAATTTCCGGGTCAAATCAGCGATACCTTCAGGTAATTTAGGTCTTATCGGGAAACATGATATCTTGAGCTTCATCCGTATGATCTTGAAAGCCAAAGAGTGACAAACAGTCTTTCGGTGGAAGCCTGTTTCACGTATTCACTACACTTCCAGTATTGTCACATGCACGTCATTTGACCGCTGCATATTGGTGTCTTCTCGTTGCAGACAGGCATCCGAACATATGATGACTAAGGGTTCGATGAGTCACACCGCCGTCCTTGCTTCAGACTACTCTATCTAAAGCATCCAAATGTTTAAGTGGCTATTTTCAAGCCCAGCTGCATTCACATGTGTTTGAGGGCAGTCTTTGCTTCGGAGACTCGCCAACTTCTGGAAGTTTCATGATGTTCACTTTTATTTGTCTAGTTCACGCTGCAAACACCATGGAATTTTGCACACATCAGAGCATGATTCATATTGCATCCAGAGTTCTGCCACCTTTTCGTGATCTTCAAACCACCTTTCATCGACAAAAAAGCTACTAAGGTCAATTTTTGGACAAGTTCGGGTAGCACACGTTATCTTTTCGCTTTCATTCAGATATTTTTATTGGGATCCTTTTAACTCACGTTTTAGGAATAACCAACCGCCACGCTTTCATGTCTGTACTAACGTTAGGTTTAAAATCAAACAGAAGGTAACAAAACCCCTAAGGATTCGGTACCGCCAGTTGATAATAAAACTTATCCTTTTTCTCATCTCTATGATTAATATTGACCGACAGAGAAGAACGTGTATTGAGAATCTCGCTACTGATAACAACAACCAGATAACCGTCGTCCACTTTTTTGTAGGTAAAAACCCTATGCAGAATATGTTGCCCAACGACGGTTCACGTCGCTCAAGCTTGGGGTAATTTACAATCACGTCTTTATTTTCACGTTTACAATAACACTATCATTTCTAATAAATCTATAGTGCTATTGCTTGATCTGTACTTACGTTTTATAAGCAGCTCACCATTTATGGTTGGCTTAAGTCTCTGATAGTATTAAATACTGTGGGTTACCCGGCTTCTACCCAGCCATCAATTGGAAATCTTAAAAGGTCAAGAAAAAAGGCAGTGAAGTTCCACGAATTTCTTACGTGGGAAAAGAAAGTATTACTTTTTACTACACCTCACCGGATAGCAATAGTACAAGTCCTATACTGATGCAAGTAAAACTAATCTATGACAGGGAACGGAGAGAGAAAGAGGGTTGCTCATCATCCAAAGAGAAGGCCGGAAGTTTTAAGGAAGGCAGTGTTTTGGAGCGTTCAGTGCATTCGCTTGATTTCTAAGATGACCACCGTCAGCAGAACTAATAAAAACCAAACACACTTAGCAATATATCCGGATCGGCTACAGCGCCCCACGCAACCAAAGGCCGAAATCATATTTGCTTTTGCATGAACGTATAGCACTGTCATGAGAAATGCAAAATTTCTACATGACTAATTGATCAAATAAGTGCAACTTAGTTAGCAATATGTTGAAAAATCTGAGAGCGACGGTACCACCATAAAATTACTCATAAATAAAAACTCCATGGGCTTAATAGGCGTCACTGGGTTGTTAGAGTAGTACAAGAAGATATACAGGCAGCTGCCTGTCTTCATTGGTGTCCCCTAACAGCAAGCTTCGCCCGATTCAACTCAAATCCAACATTCCTACAAGTTTCCGCTGATGGTGTTAATTCATTCGTTCACTAGTAACAGTGTTCCATCATCCTGTCTTGCAGTTCGGTTTTGGCGGGTTTTGGAACCAATGTGCAGGAACAATTGTGTCACTAATGTTGTCGAATTCCACAAAATACATAGCCGTGTATAGATAACAAAATATCGAGGCTTGTGGTTACTCCGGCCAAGGCCACAAGTGCAACATGATTTTCATGGATTTGTTTCCCACCCCAAAAATCGACTTTTGGTGTATAAATTTTTGATACAAATGTTGGTCTGCCGTCCAGGTTTGAGTATTAGTATCCCTTACAAGCCACAGATGGCCACCTCATTGGTCGGGTGTGTGTCTGTGCTGTTGGTATACGCTTATCCACGAATTAGAAGACCGTGATTTGCGAATGGTGTTTCTCAAGGTGATTTGTCTGTTTCGGTGCATGTGAACCTATATAATCATTCAAAAATAACAGATACCGTGATTTTACGTTAGAAGATAACAATGCAACTCATTTTCGCTTTTGCACTGGTCTTTCTTGGCACCGTTTTGGGTAAGTGGACGTTTGATGAGGTTGAACAGCTGAAGTAAGGAACATTCACTTTCTTTTCATAGTTTTGAGTTTGGTAAACCCACATTCATAAACCAGTAAGATTTGTTCCACAATTTCTACTGCAGCTTGTTCACCAAGTAAGATACTATGTTCACCTTGATGGAATTAGAGGGTTTTGTACGAAATTCCTTTCGTTTTTTGTTATGAATAATCTTTCAGGACAGGAACAAATCCAGCAAAAGACAGACCAAGCTCAGCTTCTATACACGTTGCTCTCAATGAGTAGCTCAGTTGCTGCCTAGTCAGAAAAATATTAATAACGACAAAAAACTGGACTTGTGTGAATTTACAGGTCACGTCCAAATATAGCTTGTATTCATACTGAAGACCAATCTGAGTTCCTTTAAAAATCCAGTTTATACACTTATATCGGCGACGTGACACACTGTTACCTCGAAATGTAATTGTACTAATACAACCTAAAATGCGATGCCTTCTTGAACAACTACCATGTGCTCAACTATTGATAATGGCATTGAATCTGAAAGTGGCCAGAATGTTGGATAAAAGTAGCAATATTACTGATCGTAACTATAAAAAAAACAGCCATTAGGTATTCCAAAAATATGTCGCGTCCATGAATCTATCGCTGAGTTGTTAACCCTTATTACCAGTTTTATAACAGCCTCATCTTATCATTTAAGAGAGGTATCACCTAAAGTTGTACTCACGATTCTTACTTAATTAATTTTAACGGTATCGACCGCTTTTGCGCTGATGACGTAATTGCACCATGCTCGTCTGACATGCCCCATGCTGGAGTTAGAATCCACGAAAGGCAATGAATAAGCACTGCTGGAGAACTCCGATTCGTGCAGAACTGTAGTTCAGTGCCTTTCTGTTTGATTTATACGAACATGAAACGTCTTTAAGAGAATAGCGTGGCTGTGCTTTGCTCAAATTTCTCAATCTACAACAACTAAAAGGGTAATAAGATCTGCTACTTTTGCTGAACTACAGTACGATCAAACCCCAACAGGAGTGGCAGATATTCATCACCATTTGCTTTGACACAAGCATTTTCAAAGTTTTTTTCCAGGTACTGGCCTGATGGGTGTTACTGTTTTACATTTTCGTAAACATTTGCATGCATGTATTGGCTACTGGCAAACACATCTCTCACTGAATGCAATTTTATTGACATTTTTTAACGAAGTATGAATGAAAAGGCCACCACAGTTGTACAATACATAGAGGCTCTGTTAGGACCTTGCGAAGTGTGGTGGAAGGTTTTATAAAAGTTTCGATGTCTGTTTCGAAGGCTGTCCGCCTTCCGAAGTGAGACCTACGTGGCTGTTTGTTTACTTGACGTTCAAAGGACATACGGCCTTCCGACGACGCTGGCCTCCATGTTCCCAGTTTCTGTCTACATTGTTCGAGTTCTAGAAAAGTCAACAACTTGAATCTTCGCGTTAAGCTCAGGCTCCTGTGCCCCTCAGCTGCTACCTTTCAATCACGGGGCTTTATTTGACTAACTTTTCACCGTTGTCCCGCAGTGAATAAAGAATGCTTTGCCATGAAGAACGGTAATCTTGATCGCAAAGGACACCGACATTCCATGACACTTAGGAGCGTACAAAAATAACCTTAGGTAGTTGCTTGAATTCGGCTTATCAGTCTCCTTCCTCCGAAGTAAGGTACTTCTCATGCCAAAAATCGCTCCTCACTCCCGCCAATTTTTCATGCAATCTCCCATAAAACGCAGATTTCGTTCAACGCTAACAATTGTTTTGCTTTTAATTCTCTAAATAGGTCGTACACAAGTTGGTAAGCCGTTTCAGCACTCCCTCAGTAAAAACTGTATTAGGTACAGACAGTCAAATAAATGCCTCCAAAGTATCAGTGGTATAAGTTGCTCTTACATGTTGGCTGGCTGCCATTTCATAGTCACGCTTTAAAATACTGTGAGATTCTCAAGTTACCATCACATGGTAAAGGTTTACACATATGCGGTAGGAAGAAATTCAAGTTCTGTCTACTTTCTGGCTTATTGGCTTATGCCAACCGCCTTTAATTAGAGATAGTGACGACGTTGACATGCTCGAGTGTAAATGTATTTTCTCGGTAATGGACAACCTTGCTTCGCTCTATTTCTCATCGAACATCTACTCTGGGGACCATAAATATGTATGGTGTTACACACATGGGTGGGCAAGACGGTCGTTTCCATGGGCAGTGTAATTGAGCCTTATAAAACATATAAGAAAAGGTGAAATTGGCGTTTGCGTAGTGGGTCTCCAAATCGGCATTGCTTGCGCAGCATGCAAAGCCAAATTTGTTAGTCAACAGACTAATTTTACTTGCATGAAGGACGGAGTCTTGAGGACGAGACTGTTGTGGCTTATCGATCAAATATAAAAGTCAAAATAGACCCATACGCATCCAGAACAAGATAATAAATGTTTCTATTTTACGCTGGGTTTATGTCGTTTAAAGACTGGTTAAGCATCTATTCTAACTGGCACCAACCATGGCATCAAGCAAGCTCTGTGATTCCGGTCGAATTAGGTGCTTTCTGAACTGTTTCTGGAGACATATTTTGAAGCACTTGATCCTACAAGAAGGTCCAACCAAATTTTGGCCTGGCTGGCTGGCTGTTCCAAATTTTTGGGAATTTGATTTGTACTGAAGTGGGTGGTGAACTTAAA
This sequence comes from Opisthorchis viverrini, assembly GCF_000715545.1. NCBI lineage: Eukaryota > Metazoa > Platyhelminthes > Trematoda > Opisthorchiida > Opisthorchiidae > Opisthorchis > Opisthorchis viverrini. The sequence continues at coordinate 1,394,099 of NW_008751774.1, read as the reverse complement.
ACCGATGCACCGAAAAGATATGGGGTTAGTGACGATAGACATAAGACACCAATCTCATAACGTCGCAATCTAATCACACCATCAATCTACATAGCGTACCAAGTATTTTTAACAAAGTACCGACTGATTGCAGGGAAGGAACATTTACAGCAATTTTGTAAAGTATCCCTGGTTCTTTTGGAAATTTTCAGAGATTTCGGCCACCAGTAAGTGACATTATATGCATTTATATAAGGAAGATTTACTGCACGTTTATAGCAGTTGTAAGAAATAAACGCTACTCAAAACAATAGTATCAATGATTACTGTGGAGTTACATTTGTAAACGAATCATAGTTAGTGATAGTCCCTCAGAATGACAATGCCATAAACGTTGAATCCAACTGTGTGCCAGTGGATATCAATAAAAATTAATGACCACAATTTATATAGGGAGCACAACAAAACTGAGTCATTACTTAATGCCTGTTCCCAAGAATATTCGTACAGAAGCTGGTTTAAGTTAGAATCTACGATGATCGATTCACAAATTAGTGAAAAACGAATACGGTTTGAAGGCGTGAAACTGTCGTGACGTATTTAGGCAGCTAATTCAAACACAAATGATCATATCTCTTTGAGAACACAAAAATTCAACAGGCAAGTGCCCCATGGTATAGACACGCAACGGTGCAATGGAGGTTTAATTATAGAAGGTATTGTTGAACTTTTATTGAAGGAGTGATCTTAGTTGAAAATTTGTTTTCGAGGAAAGTCAATTCACAAAAATCTGTCAACAATGTTTTGGTGCATTTGCTGGTTTGTGCACAAAAACATTGTAGTTGTACTATCTATTTGAAATTACCGCTTTAATTATTTGCCTCAGTGCATATTCAACTCAACAAATGGGAAAAGCTCTTCTGTTTACTTGTTCACCACAGCTGTCTACAAAGGTGAGTTAAATTATAACGGTATGAACGACAGTTTATCCATTCTGCTAAATTAACGACAACGCCTGTTGGATGTGCTGGAAAAGATTAAGTTGGAACATCCTGTGTGGGACGGTACTTACTACTGGTTCGTAAAATACAGTCAGATTACCAAGATTGGGAACCCATGCGTATAGCCAGAGTAAAATCGATTTGTCAAAGCCTTATGAACACAGTCATATTACTGTAAGTAATGGTAATTTGTGGGAAGAGTTGGTAAACTTTACGAGTTCAAGAGAATTTCTTTGGTTGCACTGATTATAAGGCAAGTACTTTTAATGTAAACCTGGAAAATGAAAGGTAAATATTTTGCGCGGGTGATTAGTCTAACCGCTGCTTAACTGCTTGAAGGCAACAAAAGCTAGCGTTTCAGGGTATAAGATTTCTGCTTGATTGGGCTCTATAATCCATCTTGTGACAAGATTATTTGTAGTATTTCTTCATGGTTTGCATAGAATAAAATAGATAAATTATTAGCCTAGTCATCTGAGGCAGGGTTATTGAGGTATCGCATGTAAAACGGATTGACTTTCTCCGTAAGTTGGGCATGTAAAATTAAATAGCTAAAAATTCCTATTCGTTTTATGCACAAGTCAGGCAAATACTAGAATTCAGAATTAGTTTACCCGGATGGCCTTATCGGAACGACTGACCGGGCAGCTATTTTAAAAAGGCAGATACTGGTTGAGAATTATCTCGCTTTTGTTACTTTGTACCAGAGTACGATGTTTTCTTAACGCACTTGATAACTATTTTTTCACGAGCAGAGTCCATCGAGTGTGAGTTTTGCGAAATAATTATACTCTTATAATTTTCAGTTAGCTAAATCAAGTGAACCTCATAAAACGACAAAAAAAACTATATTTTTCTCTCTTTATTATTATCCTCTCATTAGTATTAATGCAAATAACCAATGTATTAAAATTTTATTGAGCTACACAATTTACAAATGTGACGGACGTGGCATATCATCTACCCTTATCAAAAATTGAATGCATATTGGAGTCTCTTTAATTTATACTTTACCGCGAACCAGTATTCATGAAGAATTAGATATGCAGTGAAGTAACAGAGCAAAACTACGCTGTTAGCCGCAAACAAATTGTGCCACACCTAGAAAGGTAACGCTTCTGAGGAACGCATAAATTTATTAAAGATCGGTGCCGGGGTTCTACAGACAAGATGCAACATGACTCCAGCTTAAAGGATGGCAAACATCAGGAAGTGTCAGGCAAATACGCATATACAGCAGTCCGACATTTTAGTTAGTGGAATCATCAAAAAAAACGAAATAGCACACTACGAACATGGCAACTACTATCTGGGTAAGATGTCATCCAGGTTCGGGCTTGCCTCTTGAACAGAAGACACTGAAGACTGATCTGGCTGTTGGTTCCCTCATTACAGTTGCATTTTGTTGGTATTTTGTTTTGTAACAGTTTATACCGGATAACTCCAGGGACCAAAACAGACGGAAATACCATCGGTTTTAACGTTAGAATAAGAGGTTAGATGCAGAGGATTGCCAGCGAAAAACGAGTCCTCTGAAAGCGTTCTACTTATGGGAAGGCCAACGAATTGGCAATACTGATTACCTTAATACGGATAAATGGCGAGCTGAAAGAATCATTCCAAAATCCATTGAATACCAACCGTAAATATGTAGTTCGTTCATGGAAGGCTCACCAATTTAATTGAGAGGAAATATTCAGACACTGCGTTGGTCACGCAAATAAAATCATGAAACTTTGGAGCGCATTCTCAGTCGCTTGAAACAATTTGCGCTACACACAGGTCGAAAACATCTTGCACCCATCAGTTGAAAGCGCGATAGTTTTCTTCACTTTATTCACTCAGTTTATTCATCCAATCTGGCTAGCTTATCAGTCTACGCTCGCCAGCCAATTATATTTATCTATGAGTATTCCACTGTAAAAGTACCCAATAAAATGGAAAGCTGGATAAGGAGACGCCTAACGGCCCAAAACGTTCTGCGATTACAAGTCGTCTTTTTGCATTTCCCATTGCTTCAGTGGTCAGTGAAATCTTTGATGAAGGTTAGTTAGTTTTAGTCAACCACTTTCTGTCAATAAGTATTGTTGATCCTACGTAAAACTTGATAACTAAAAATAATATCAAGAACCATGGCCTAATTTACTACACCGTGATTGTATAATATACGGAGGCAATAATTGCGGAAATATCAATATCTGGAACATTTTTTGTCACCAGTGATATTCATATATTCCGTGGTCTGAAAAATAGAAAGGTCACATTCTGTATCATCCACGAGCATTTAGAGTGTAGCTGGAAACACCAACAACAAATCCCAATTTAACCATTTCGTACACTTCAAATACCATAATATGGGGTTGAGATAAAGAAAATAGTCGTTCCATTAAGATCACAACTTTTTCTGGTGAGATTTACCGAGTAGTTTACGATAGGTTATGTCAATATTAAATTAGGAAACTATTTGAAAGAGTAGGGAAAGTTAGTAGGCTCCCAAAAATTCATATTTGTTTCGCGCATACTCTGACAAAAATTCACGTGTACTTCGTTTGTTAAGACCCGTGATTTCTGACGTGGTCACAATTAGAAACCTTATTTGACGTTTTGCTGGATTCACTAGGTTGAACTGGACACCGTAGCGTCTTATCTCCAATATCCATTGGTACAACAGGTTACCGGATGTGACAGTCGTTTTACACGACTTAGCCTATGAAAAATGCAAGCACAGAATCTTTTGTGATTATATCGAGCAGAAAAATATTCCTTCATGAACAACAAATTACTTGTTTTGTAGACGTACACATGGTTTTCATCAAAATTGAACATTTAATCCTGCATCAGTGAATGTAGGCATGTAGGCGTTTACAGAGTTTGACCACGTTATTAGGACGCTAGACCAAAAGATCATTCAACGGTAATTGGCAATCAATTACAGGTTTGTCAAAACAGCAGTTTTGAAAGCATTACTTTCAAAAGGCCCTTTTTCTGCTTCTATCTTGGCCAGAAAGTTAGCCTTCTCTGATTAGTTGTAACTAACCTGTATAAATTATACTTAGGTAGACAGTATGTCCAATCGTGCACACATGCAGGCCGTTAGCCTGCCGGCTATCTGAGACCTTGTCAAAAGCAACTTGTCGAGAAATGAATTGTAATGTGTTCGGTCTAGCCAACAGAAACATGGAAGATAGCTTCATGATCTCACAGATTAAGATGGTTTCCCCTACAAGAAAAGTAAAATTCAGAGGATAAACTACGCTACTCCATTATTACGCCCGGTTTCTATCTTATTCGTGTTGAACTGTCAGGCTTTTATAGTGTTTCGGATTAGCTTTGCTTT
>NW_008751774.1:1346404-1389519 GCF_000715545.1 Opisthorchis viverrini | reverse complement strand
TTCGTGTTGAACTGTCAGGCTTTTATAGTGTTTCGGATTAGCTTTATTCCTGCTGGCGGACTCAGATCAAAACAACCGCAGACAAAGCACTTGGACGAAAGTAACTCGAAAAAAATTTGAAAATAGTCGTGTTGTTTGTCACGGTCAGTGTGAACCGAGGTCTTCAACACTGGTACACGACAAAAAAAGTTGGTACTCCTCCAACTGTATCATTCCCCATATATGTGAAGCAAAACAGTAAGGGTTGTTTTATATTTTAATAGGCTATATGTTCCTTTAATGATTGATGGCTCGCTGGTGCAATTCTTTTTGTAAATGGCTGTTAACGAAATACGATAGGTGACTTTAGAGGGAAATCTTATGATCATCGTCAGAATAGCCCAAGCTACAAATCCAAGTGTAAAACAGCACGGCTTATTTCTTTTGTTCTACAAAAGAGCAGACCTAATAATGCAGATATTTTCTGAAAACTTTTGTTTATGGAATACTTCGAGAAGTCTACTCTCGTAGTAAACACCACCATAGCACTAAGTTCACGGATGTGGCCTGTTTGCAAGTAATTTGAAAGTTCAGATTCTGCTAAAAATCACTTGATAATGGGCCTTACTCCCAGAGGTTTCACACTTAAATGTTGTTTCAAATACTGAGATCCCCAAGAGTGTGGTCGAGTCCGATAATAAATGCTCTGTGAATGCAATGGTTACTTGTTTACCTTAAAACTTCCTAATTGGTCGGCGGTGCTAGGCAACTCTATTTACTGTGAATGCAAACAGTAGTAGAAGGTTGTACTGAGGCCCGTAGTATGAAGAAACCCCAGTCTTACGAATAAAGGCGTCCAATGAGAGTTGATCTCCATCCCGCACATTCTGATGCAATCAGGAAAGAACTCTGCAATCAACATGAGTTGAATCTCGCCCATATTGGTTCATAAAACTTGGAAAGAAGCATCAATCCATAAACAATCAAGTATGCTTAAAACCCCATTGCCAGTTTAAACACCATAGTACTGAGTCTCTTGCTTTTCAAGTAGTCAAGCAGAACTGTCTTAATATTACTGAAAGCTGGCTTGACCCACCAAGTCACGGCATGCAAATGCATTCATCCGTTGCACGCAAACTCCGTGTTTTTTAGTGCCCTACAAGCACGGTGCAGCTGGAAAGCTAAGGTTCTCCCATTTATTTAAGTCCTCTTTTCCGAGTTCTTAGACTATCATGGATATCCGTTGCATTGTTGCAAAATTTACATTTCAGCAACCGGCAGTGAGCTTTATTGTAAAACGTATCCTAACACTACCGTTGGTTTGTGTGCTCTGTCTGAGCTAAACTACATATACAGGCCTTTTTCCCAGTGTTCTAAAACCAATCAACACAATCAGTCAATCAACACAGTCAACCAATCAACCAATCATCACAACGATATATCTACAATAAAGTGTCTGCACTCTGGCTACGTTGACTGATCTACCCATTTTATAGCCATCTAAAAGACAAAGATGGAATAGCTTTTGAAATTTCATCTGAACTTCAAAAATGCATGCTGTGCTGTGAATAGCGATGCCGATTTTCAATCTCACAATTAAGAGCGAAAAAACTTCGTTTTGATACTACAAAGAAACCAAACTGCAGTGGAACTTTGCAAGTTTGCGAGTTTGCGCATTTCACTAGTTCACAGTGTTCTAAATACCACGAATAGCTCTAGCTCCACTTCCTTGACTGGAGTGAACTGAATTAGATTGAGTTAGTGTCGGCAAGCCCAAAGAACTCCAAGCTAAAAGTAACTTGCAGAGGGAATACCAACTGCACTGTCGCCTGTTGGAGCAGGTGAGTAAGATTATCTTGCGAACTTCGTTTTACTTGTTGGACTCTCAGCATAACATAAGGACTTGGTGAACAAGGTGAGGTTCTTGTATGCCTGCAAGATAATTTTGCCGCCGTACACCAAAGAGTGGACAAAACGCGCAGTGTAAAGGACAGTCATGCGATCACCAAACAAAGAATTTTACGTATGCCGCATAATTTGAGTATCAAAATTTTGCAATTTGTTTCGTTTTCAATAATAGTCACTCTGCACGGTTCAGTAGGAAAATGCAAACTGAAAGCAAATTGTACAGCGTACTGATAAAGGGGAAGGACGCTCTTCGGCTGCACCTATCTGGNAGGCCAAGATCGTGTTCATAAATCAGTTTAACCGGCTGACCTTTATTCAGAAGATGCCCTGCAGTTAAAAAACCGGTTAATGGATAGGCGGTTGGTGTCAGCTTGAATGGAAATGTACGGAAATCTCAAAAGTGATATTGCCATCGAGACAAAACTTAAAAATTTGCCCGTGAAGCGTCTTGCTTGAATTTTGTTGATGCCATTAACAACTGCTACCATAAATAAAAGTTAGGCCGGCTTATATACATCTGTTTTTCTACTGGTAGCAAATTGCTTATCAAAGAGAAGTGGCAGCAAAGTCAATCAAAATACTACTTCATCTTTGTGCAGGTAGTTTGTATTTGAGTACTACGATTGACCATGCATCAATTTGTTCTGCTTTTATCAGAAATTTATAAAAAGTGAGAATATATTAAATACAACTTTGAAAATTCTTTGTGTAAATAGTGCTGAGTAGGCGACCTGCTTTTGATCATCCTCTTTGGAATTGTGGTAACCATATTATTATTCTTTATATAATGGGCGTAGTTGTGCTCTGCTGATTCTCAGACATGAGTTTATCCATCAAAGATTGTCATCATTCAGTGCCAAAAGTCACCGTTGCTTTCTTAGCTCATCCGTCATCCGTGGTGGTAAAACTCAGTAAAGAAACTTGGAGCTCTGGTTCATCCCGCTTCAACGTTTTTTTAAATAAACTACTCATTCGATTAGAGTAATTTACTAGAAATTTAACAGATAGGGTCCGAGATAAATCTCTTTAATCAGTAATATCAACCCCGTTGTTCAACGAATAAACCTTTGCGTACAATCATGCCGAGTTCAAACTATTAGCCACACAATTTCACTAAATGATTATCATTTTAGAACAAATCATGCGAGTAAGCTGCCACTTTCATCAGCTCCTTACGCACGAAACTTTTGATGTAGAGTGTACTTTTGCGCAGGCGCAATACGCATATGAATTAATGCATCCTCAGTAGTACCCCATTTAAAAGTGGACTTTTGAGAGTAATTACCTTTTGCTGACGACAAATAACCGCACCTATCATTTCAAAAGTAGATTTCCACACAAACCCCAATGTCTCTTCTGTAATTCTGAAATAGAATTACTTGATCTGCGTTTGCGCTACAGTCTGCAATCATCTATGATCAAATTAGACAGATTATGCCCACCAACTCCTGACCCAAATTTTGTGAGCACACGTAGCTTTTGAAACAAAAGTCTGAAACACTGAGTCCTGTTGTTGAACGCTTTTTTTCAGACGTTCTGCTTGTGTTTCACCTTCTTGTTGATGTAAGCGCGGAAAAATAATTTACGGCTTTCCGGAATGCCTGCCCGTTCGATACTGAGTAAACTTTTTTCTGGCCATAGAACAACTGGGGCAAGTTGCTGATTACAAGAAAAACAGTCCGATAAGTAGCACGTGGGTTTGGATGGTAGCGGAAGATTTTAAAGTCTTTGCTGAATTGTGCCGGAAAGGCTCAAAAATCTTCAATTATTGCTATGGATAAAAATATCGCTTTTAGCCTATCTGTTTCTAAGTCCTAACGTTTTATTTATCCGATTCACTGTAAGGACTTTTGGCCAGAATATGGGATTGAAACCTTGATGGTGCGCGAGTATTAGGGTTACCAGACTAGAAACTCACGGTTATTACAGTGGATAGGCGAATGACTCATTGACACAGATGATCTGTCAAGGGTTTTGTTGTTTAGCCGATAACAGAAAGTAAGCTGACCGGTATCTCCCCAAACGCTCGTTCGAAGCGCACCGCTGCAAATTTCGCACAACAAAAATGTAAAACGGTTACACCTGGTATTTTTAACGATTACAATATGGAACGCTTGTCTCAATAGGGCGTTTATTTGGCAACAGTCGATCACCAGTTAAGGTAAAACATGGACAAATGAAAGGGCGAACAATATTGGGACGTAACGTATTTTTATCTTGTCCTTCTATCTAGAAGTAAATAAAATTAAATATCCAGACTTGTCCTGACATTACTCTTCTTTATTGCGTTTTAGAAAGTATTGCCGTGATGAATGCAGGTGAGCAGCTAGGTTAAAGCCAAAAGGGACATCTTTGCCTTCTAAATGTTCTTTGTATGTTCTACGCAGGGGGTTATAACCCACAGGAAGTGAAAATAATGAATAACTGGTTGTTACCTTTGCAGACAGAAGTCGTGGGGAATCACGATCACTTGCAATGTAGACAACCGCAAGATTGATATTGTGGTCTGAAGAAAACCCACATCGCTGTTCTCAAAAGTATGACAAACGCCCGCTATTTAAAAGGACCCACATAGATCTGCCAATCGGAAAACGGATTGTTTGGTCAAACACAAAGTTCTCCGAGATGACTTTTACCAATTAATCTCATGTTATGATGTTAATCAGCACAACGATAGAAATTACTTCCACAGATACTTTCTTGTCGTAGCGCGCTTTTTTGAGCCATTCCTAACCAGGTCTTACTGGATGTTTGTAAACTCTGTCAACCAACTATAAAAGGATTCAGACGCCATAAGTATTTTATATTTCTTTTGGAAACTAGTAAATTCATGACATAATTGCTTAGTTTTTACTGCCCATTGAAGGCTATTTGTATGAAAGTCGTTCACAAAGTTCCCAATAGCGAAAAAAATTTCTAGAATTAATGGAATTCTAAAGTTTGTCAAATACCTGCCGATATTTATCCATAAAGATGAATATCTAAGCTTAAACTAATTGTCAAGAGAAGTTACTGACTTGCGGTAACATTCCGGTCTATCTTTTAGCGCACCAAAATAAGGCTGCAAAGTATACGAAGAAAAACGTTCATCAGGAACAGAGGTTGGCCACCTTAGAAAACGAAATCGAGATCTAAAGTAATCAGTATCTTTCTGTGGGACTACAGGTTCAGCTATCCAGCACGGTACAATATAGCATGCATAATATCGTGTTTCAACCATGGGCTAATGTGTAGCGTGTAACTTTTTCTCATCCAATTTTAATTGCTATTTTTCGCAAGTCATTGGGGACGCCATTTCAGTAAAGTCGTGATTGATTTTGTTGCGACACGAAATGCCAAATCGCAACTGGACCCGAATCCATTTCCAACTAAGCGCAAAATGCAACATATTTTGGCATGTGCAAAGCTAAAAGTTTTTTTCAACTCGAACAAAGTTCATGAAGATTGGTTAGGAAGTCTTAATTTCAAAGTTCGAAATACATCTACATCTGCCGTGTTAAAAAAGCTGTTTTTCTTTCTCTTGAAAAAGTTATTTTCTTTCTATTATGATCTAATAGCACACGATCTGCTCATTCGGCTCATAATAATGCTCACTCTGATCAACCTGCTATGCGCATGAAATTTCCAGAAGCCAGTGGAACAGGCGTCACTCTCGAAGGTCAAACAAACGGGGTTTTTTCATACTCCTCGATGAGTGAGAACTGGCGGTCTTCAATAGTGTGGTGTTGGCGGCGGTTACTGGATATTATTTGCCGAAGTACCGGAAAAATTTTCTAATCAGATAAATATCCCCGCTGCCATTATCACGGACAGGGTTTTTGTCTAAGATGCATATCGCCAAAAAGATTTGCTAGATAATATTCAGTCAGCCAACGACTATTTTCGCACATACAGAGAGCGTAATGTAATGATAATTTCTGGATACTGCGATGGCGGGCGCAGTAGAGTGCGACTCTTAGTGGCAAGAGTTAACTGACTCTGGTTCTGTTTGACTCTCTCAGGACATAACATGGCTTTGGGGAAACCCTGCCTACTGAACCCCTAGTGCATGTTGAATGTGATAAAATCCTCGGTTGAAAAAAAGCAGAAAATTATGATACACACACCACGTATTTTTGATACACTTCATTGGATAAACATTCATGATGGAGGCTTCTTTACGCGAATCCACCTCCTTATGATGATCCATCTACGAAAAGCCATGGGGGAATTAAACTCAAGGAAGGGAGAAAATGGCTAACAAAGGAACATAAGTCACTTTTTTAACAGTTGTATGTTTCTATTGTCCGTTGTATATCTAGGATAAACACAGAAAGACTCTTTGATAAAAATACTCATGCTGTGTTTTTAGTGAACAATATGCTTCATTTGCGTAAGTTTATTATTCACATTAGTAATTCAGGACTGGCCGGCAATTATTCAATGACCTTCACCGTTACTTTTTTTATGACACTCCTTTTATGACACTTTTTTTATGACACTCCTTGAATGATCTGTCACTGAAGCGCATTATCACCTTCAAAACACTTACACTTTATTAACTTTCTTAACGCTGCTGTTCCCATGTTACTTTATTTTATCTTTCATTTATTCCAGTTGCTCGCTCGGATCATGGTGAGTTTGTTTTGCGGCTGCATTTGATGTTTCGTCCCAGATACTATCCTGTTGATCATACGGATGCAAGAGTAGCCAATAATCCAACGTCGCTGCTTGAGCGCCCTGGCAAACATCATGAAAGATTTCGCTAAAATTCTTAAAATGAGTTTGTGAAAACTTTGAAACGTTGCAAGACATTTGACATACCTGTAAGGGGTTTGCATTCCTGAAATTCTGTTCCTTCTGCTGCATGCAGCCTGAGACATCTTTTTCAAACAGTTAATCATCTAAGTATTTTCATCGAATCACTAGGCTTTTCCTCAAAATTTTCTGAGATAACGCTAGTGAAGCCTAAATAACCTAATAACCCTGCCAGTCTTGTGAGGCCAAAGTAAGAGCAAAATACCTGCTACTAGTCACCTCAATTGGCATCTAAATTACTTACTAATCACTGCTAGCAGTATCTAGCTAGCTCTCCCATAATGCGTATTCTTTCCAAAATACAAAATATGATCGCCGTGGCACTATTGTTCATCAGTAGATTTGCCCGGAATGAGGCTTTACTGTCAGCAAAGCCGATAGATAAGAAAGTACTATTTTACGATATCAGAATATGGTGGGCATTCAGTTTGAATGAGCATAAGATGCTACAACTAAAATGCCCGTTCGAGAAGACGTATTACGAAACTATGAATTTCGTTGAGTAAAAGTGGAAATGTGCTGAGTCATCGTTTATCGGCACTGAATAGCCCGTCACCTCTTCCTCATATATCTTCCTATTGAAGCAGACGTCGACTAAAGTTTGGTACACGAGGTGCGGTTAAAATAACTGGTAAAACAAAACTGACGGAGTGGATCATCGTTAACATAAATCCAAGTTTTACACCGTGATTTTTTTGAAATTTTCCACTGGTTGCATCAAACTGTATCCTCTCTATTCAACCAAGCGTTATTTATAATCAAAACAACAAACTGAAAAACAGAACTGATAGTGCCATAATCAAAGGACGTTATCGACACAGTTTATTTTTCAAGGTAACATTAAGCTGAAACTCAGAAATTACTAGGTTTGAAAATCCACCACTTTGCAAATAGTAGTCGATTACGAGAACGTTTTTCTAACTGCTGTAAACCAGATGTAAATTTAATTGCCAAAAGCTTCAAACATGTTCTGATCGTCTATATCTGCCCATCTTTCACATGCAATTTCAGAAGAGGATTTTCCAAGTAAGCCCCAACATGTAAAGCCGCCGTAGTTCTTCAACCGCAAAAAAACGGGTGTTTAAGTGATCCCGAAGGCACAAATCGAGCGCGATCACAATTGTTTGTAATGGACAGTCTTGTCCATAATGAAGCCTTTAGCAAAGACAGTAAAGTTATGAGCGAAGTTTTCCGAGAAATAAGATATCGCCAGACATCCGTGTAGTAAACATCCGCCAAATGTTTGGTCCGTATAAAGCAAACAAAATTGGATGGGTGCGTTTCAAGTACCAGAGGTAAAAGCATGACTGTGTGATTTTTGCACCATACTGTAAGCCTCTTCGTTGTATTTATTGACCGCTGTAGCGGCGACCGCATTCTGACTTCTATCCAAACTAATCTTTGTAATTCTTTCGCTATAATATTGCTGAGTTTCAGTGAGCTTTAAGGAAAACTTTCACCACTGTTCAACCTCAGAATGATTTTCGGCAAAAGTTATTGAAGATTACAAAAATATATGCAGATTGGATTTCAACTCAAGAAAATGTCGACCACTGATGGAAGCTGTCCCATAAATGTTCGAAATATTGCCGAATTCCATTGCTACAACAGAAAGTAGTGCATTTCTGTAAATTTATTGTAAAAATTCTTGAAGCATGTCAAACATGACATATGGTTGGTAAAAGTACAAAATTTTCCTGCAGTTTCCGGTCCAAATAGAGGAGGCAGACTTGCTCGTAAAATATGAATGCGTTATACAAGATCAGCTTCTTTATCCAACCGGAAGCTGTGAGTTATTTGTGAGATTGCGCCTCTTAGCGGGAACCCCGAAGGCGTACAGGCTGTCAAGTCTTCATTGCGTTAACAAGAATGCAATAAAAAGGTAAACTTTTTTAATCCGAGTTGTTCGCGAAATTTTTATCAATCCGAATTATTTTGTGTGACCCAGTGAATGACTGCACGTATGAAGTCTTTGCATGTGAGCTTATTTTGTCTTTGTTAGCGTAAAACTCGCTGAAGTCTAACTCTCAGGAAGTTGAAAAAACGAGTCATTTTCTATTTCTAAAATAAGGCAATCTGACGCCGGCTGTGCGTAAGTTTTGCTCATACATTTACAACTCTGCGGAGTGGTATTTATTGACGAAATCTAAGTTCGATCAAATCGCTTGCTGTTTTCGCTTTTTATTCATGTATTATTATCACAAACAAATTTCACAAACAAATCATATCGTTGAGATGACGCAGCAACCAACCGATGACATTTTAGGGTGCCAAGAATGACTATGTACGTGTTGGACTTCCTTTATTGTAACCTTTGACTTTTTCACAGGGAAAAATTTCACAAAAGGGCAGACACCTTGTTGTGTCTTCCTGAACGGTAGTGCAACTCTGTATTGGTCCCTTGGCTTCCTGCTCCGCCAAATAAGGTATATCACAAGGTACTGTAGCTTTAGACAGCCCCTTTACGGAGACAAAGGAAAATTATTACAACTGTACTTATAAGGTAGTCACAAAGTGTTCCACAAGGTCATTCAGAATCTCCGTGACGGGGCGAGTAGCGTCGATTCAAAAGTGCTCGACTCGGAGTGGCTGACATTCTGACCAATCAGGACACAGCTTCATTTGGTCCGTGTCCTGCACGTGACACGTCCGTCCAAACGATGTGATATTCGGCTATTAGGGAAGGCTGGTTACCAAACCCACCTCAGCACAAAAGTGTTATCACAGTTCTGGGACAAATTTCAGCGTGACTGTTTATCTACAAAAGATAATATTTCCATTGCCACCTACCAGGATTCAATGTAAATCAAAAGAACCAAATTAGTTTGCAGATGAGTGTATATTCGCTAGTTTCGTGCAATTTGGTTTCAAGTAGAACATAAGGTTGACGGAAACCCGGGGACTGCGCCTACCTGATGAGCCCCAAGAAGGGCGAAACCGGTCGTGGGCTGTCGATGGATTTTCCATTATAAATTTCACAAAATTTTATCCAAATTGTATTCAAATATTCGGAGACCTGAAGTACATACATCCACTTTTTTGCTAGGTTACACTAGCACCCTGAGTAAGTAAACCCTTTTTAGCCACCATTTTGCTAGCTTAAGCATAACTTGGTTGCCATGACAGAGGGCGATTTATGTGGACATATGAAGCAGTTTTGACGATTTCAAGAAAATCGAACTTGGGAAAAGGCATTCTGAAAAACCAGGTTTACAAGGAAAAAGCATCTTTTTGAGATTGAGAGGTGCATATCTCAATATAAAAGTGCCCAACTTTGGTGGAGTTGACTTTGGTGACTGGGAAAGCGAAACGGTTTGAAGGTAATGGGCTACTTCTGATAGAAACAATCACCTCGGCTTTTGGTAACTCTCTCAACAGCAAAGAAACTATGCTTTCAGTACTGTTGTTTAATAGTCCAGTGCCTGCTGGTGTGTACATGTGGCTAGTCTAAGCGTGACAATCGACAAAATTTCCACTCGTTGTAGGTGATGGCATGCTACGTAGTACGGGAAACTGAAATTTTACGAGAAAACCTACCGGCTTTATTATTGAATGCCATATATATCTCTTAGATTGAAGTAACCTAAAAGAATTCGGAGTGAAATTTCGGAGCTCAAATTCCCACCAGTCACATGAATTTTTTTGGAGCAGAAGGAAGTTTAGTCAAAGAGTCAACATACAACTCTAACAAACTAGAATGTCAGCCAAATTGAGCATCAAGGAGTTGTTCGTATCGACCATTTTGCTTGGAGCTGATTTGTACTCACCGAAGACGCTCTCGTGTACTTCAGAAATGCATCTGAAGGATTTGACTGGTAAGAACTGTTGTCGTAAATTTGAAATTTTATTGCGTTTATTTCCATTCTGGATATCTATTTTGATGTCTGGATTAAAAGTCGTAGTTGAAAACTTGATGCTAAACAGAGAATACTGTGTGATCGTTATTGCAAGGTCATCTTTTGTTATTTGGTTGGGAGTACGAGATTTCTTTATGTGACAGCCGTAACATGGGTCGTACATTAGTTACCATGAATGTTATGGTGTACGGTCGTTCATCTCTTGACAGCACAGAACTTCCCATTTGAAGGACGCCTCAATGTTAGAAAGAAACGTTAATTTAGGAGTAGCATTTTATAATAAGCCCAAGAGTTGACTTTCTACCGGAGACTTTGTGGAAGATTTCACAAATGAATATAGAAATCCAGGTTATCGCGGCCTCTTGGAAACCCAAACTTAATGGTTCTGCGCTCTGGTCAGTTCAAGTAAAACTAAACTTACAATTTCAGTTGCGTTTAAAAGAAAGCGGAGTATTTTACACAAAACAACGGAAACAGTGAACGGTCTCTCACCAAACGTTTTCTGCGGCATAACCTTTGAGCTACCACAGCAAGATCGTTTTATAAGACAGACTTTCTGAAGACAACCAACAGTTGAATGCACAAGAATTTTAAAACTATTTTGGCTGCAAATTGAGCAATGGGTAGAACTTACGTTTAACAGAAGATAAAAAATTGATACGTGAAGCTATTCAGTCGTAGGCTGTTACCGAAATTGTAGTGTGAAGTATATCCGACGTTGTTGAAGAAAAATATCTTTAGTGTTGTCAATCACCGAAAGATGAAGGACAGAATTCCTCTGTTTGCACTCTTTCTGCACCAAAAACTGTTCATCTCTAGGAAAAATCTCTTTCATGCAATTTTTTGGGTTGTATGAGTTTCACTCGTGAACTTAGGAGAAATTGTCCTATCTCTAAAGCATTTTCCAGAGCATTTTCCTCAAAGTCAGTCTGCTACTTGTTAACCAAGTAAAAGTCGCGTAATTTGTCGGTTTGGGCTGATTTTTCTTCAGAGGCGGTTAACCAACGTGAGTAGATTGTGAAACACTTTCGGTTCGCAAAGCATTCAACTAGTGCCCTTCAGTTTGAGTTTGACTAATTTATACTGTTGTTAATGATTTTCGATGAAAACGTTCGGGCAACAAGACTACCGAGAACTTTTTTGTTCATATCAGTTGGTTTTTCTGCAGAATGTTGAGATCCTTTTGTTTTTTGTAGAAAAATCGGTTCTACGATTTTGTTTTGAGGCAAAAATTTACAATGGATTCATCAGCAAAGCCCTACTAATTACAAAAAGCATCGAAAACAAATGTAGTCTGAGTCCGCTTTAGTGATTATTGACTCTAGTACTCTCGTACCACACATAAAGGAAACTCTGGAAAGATATATCTAATCTACTTTATATCAAAAATTATGATAGACAAAGGCGTATAGAGAAAATATGAAATTTAAAAATCACAAATAGTCATCGGGTTAAATAAATTTTGGAAGCCGGTGTCTAATCAGATAGAATGTGAAAAAAAACTCTTTACTCTCCGCAATTACAGGATGCATACTTGTAATATATGTAGTAAAACTAATTAGCTAATTAGCTAACTGTTCTCCAAGGCTAATTCTCCCGTAGCCAGTGTTTGTCTGGCCTGGACATTTTAAATTCAGGTAAATATAAGAGAAATCCAAATAAAAGTGCACAGAACAATTGAAACGAAACTGTTTTTGAGCTTATCATGACCAGAGGCCAGATTGTCATTGTGTAACGTTTGTACTCATGGACCAGACCTTAAATACACGCCACTACTTTTCATTAAACAACAGTGGATGATCACGAGTCGTATGGTAAGGACGCGTTTTAATGTTACTTTTTATGACAAACGCGGTTCTATCAACCCAAGAAATTATATATTCCCTGGAATCTTTGCCTGATAAGGCATTTCTATACCCTTGTTATTGTTGGTAGTTTTTACACTTCCATTTCCTCGAAGGAAAAATGATTGGCCAAGTGTCTAGTATAAAATGTACAACAAAGTGACGTTGGTGTATAACAAGAATTCCGTTTTTTTATCAACAGCCAATGGGGACCTTCACGGTGAGTTATTGCACCTTCCTTTTTCGTGAGATGAATAACATGCAAAGGGAACAAATTGTCAAAACAAAATATGGCTTCCAAGTAAGCTTCACTGAGACATTGTCTCAGCACGACTGTTGGCCCATAATACGTCAGAATGGAACGTATGTTGTGGGGTTTCGGTCCGGTTGGGCATCGCCAACACATGTTGTTTGTCATGAACTGCAAATATTTGGTTGATTTTTAACAGTGTCGTCTTTAGATAAGCAGACAGGAGGCCCAATTTCATTAGTTGAGTACTAACAAGTACCCAAATATGTCATGAAACCAAACAGGAGCCAAGTAATTTTTAGCTACCGGTAAGTATAGAGTTATGTACTGTGTCGGCGATGCCTGCCGTGGCTGAAGAATTCCATACATAGTTCCTAAATCGGCTCATAAATCCATTGGTGTTCCCTACCATCATAAATTGTGACCTGATCTCCTTTGCACAATGGTTATTGACCATAACCTCGACTGACAACTTACGCCTACTTTCTTTACGAATTGCAGTACTTCTCAAAACACGTAAGACCAATCGGGTTCATAGTTTTTAATTCCTTCAGTGTTTGAAATGATCTGGCTTCCAGTAGTGCTTTTACGAGGCTCATCAAAGACAACTCAAAATTTTAAGAGACACACACCTACGGACAAGCAGGCATAAATTTTGACCGCTGAAACGCAGCATCTGCTAATCATAACTCTAATCATTACTGTAGTACTGGAAGACCCCTAGAGGAAGATTACGTCGCATCATTTGGTCATTCATTCAGCCTACCTTCAAAATAACAGAATAAACCTGCGGACTGTAATATTCTTTGCAACATTCTATGTCCAGAGAACAATGAAGACCCATCCGGGATGAACTGTTCTGTAAGAAATAAAATAACATTGTCTGCATAAGCCCTACCAACCACTTGCGGACAATACTCACCGCGTT
This sequence comes from Opisthorchis viverrini, assembly GCF_000715545.1. Classification (NCBI taxonomy): domain Eukaryota; kingdom Metazoa; phylum Platyhelminthes; class Trematoda; order Opisthorchiida; family Opisthorchiidae; genus Opisthorchis; species Opisthorchis viverrini. The sequence goes on along the minus strand of NW_008751774.1, from coordinate 1,375,956 downwards.
AATGTTCAGGGGTTTCTCAGCTGAGAGGTTTATGTAGATAAAGTATCAGAACAAGTTTAAAATAAAACACTTAGAGAACATAGTTAGCAAACTAACGTTTGCAGTATGACCTGTAGTATCATACGCAAGTTCTGGATCTCTTAGTGTCATAAGGAATGTTGTCTTTAGGAGTAACCTGGAGGAACACTTTCTCTGATGATACTATCAGCTACATTGTTCCTGGTTCGGGGTTGTTTCACCCGGATCGTACAAACGACAGATTTGTATCAAATACACACACATCAGTAAGCGCTCTCTAGTTCCGTGCAGGTTATCAGTGATCCTAGTTTTTACTTTGAGAATTTCACTGGGACTTACTACCCCTTATTGTAAGATGTTGTACTGACTTTGTGTTCGAACAGTAATGGCAAAAGCCTTGGGTAAGTTCAGCGTGAAAGATTTTATTTAATATTTGAGTAATCTCATGTTTTACTTCCGATTTTTATTCTTCGGTCCCAAATCAAGTAGTGGGTCAGATTGGAACGATCTAAAACCTGGTTCACCAATATCTTGCTTCTAATAAAAACTACACGAGCTTGCCTTACGTCAATAGGTACGGTCAGCAATGTTTTCCCTTTTAACTTGTAATACCGTTTTCGTGAGATAAAAGATGGAGATACCAGCAAACTATTTTTTTTGACAAAACAGATAGAAAAGACCCTTACATTCATGGATGTTTCTATCAGTGTAAACATGTATGTATACGTCAGCATAAAAAAAACTAACTGTAATATCACGAAATATGTATTATCCAGGTTCTGTTACCTTGGTTCCACATTTGCTAGAATATATCTTACAGAGTATTGAAAAACAAATGATATTCAGGCCGAATACACCCAGGAACTTCTTGATCCAACGGCATTGAGGAAATGTAGATTAACTGAATAGTAATAAAACCGCGTGCTTTCCTTGTCAGCTGACTTAAAGTGGATGTCTGCTACTTTCAGCGCTGCGGCCAGTATGCACCACCTCATCAGTAGGACCTTTGTCCCTAACTCTGTCATTTGGGTACCTCTGAGTATTTTCCAAGTGATGGAATCCACAAGATTTTCGGAAAGAATTCTTGTAGGTATCTAGCAACTCAAAGCGTCTTTGGAAGGTCACCGTGGCATAAAACCCGAAAACCGGTTCACCTCGTAGCATTAGGATGTCATGAGGATCCTGTGGAAGTTAAGAGAACTATGTAGAGTTAACTTGAAGAGTAATCCGAAACATAAACTAAAGAGGTATCGGAGTCAAACGTGCAGTCAAACTGGATTCAACAAATGTTTTACTGTATGGATAGATACTTCAGTATGTTAGCATAGTGTTTTTGCATTATTCTAACTGAATGTGGAAATTTTGATGCAATAATTTATCGCAGATGTTGTGAACCTTGAACTCTGTAAGTTTTGAATTTTGTACACTTACTGAAATAAATAGCAGTATTGTGCGTCGCAACTCTGCCTTAGTCTATCATACACAGTGACGATCCCAACAACAACAATGCAGCAGTATGCATTTGTCATTTCTGTAACACCTTCAGCGAGATTAAAGAGTTCGGCGATTATCTCTGCCAAAGAAATCGGAGATAGTTCTGTGCGGAATCCTAGCTTCTTAGTCTGTTGTTAGCATCCGGCTACTCCCAATGGGACGCAAAGCTGGCTGACAGCCTTCAATCGCAGCATTATTCCCTAGGTTGTCAGTAGCTGTGTGTATGAGTGATTTCGTTGTTTTCTATTCTACTGATTTTAGAGAGTAGGTAAACGGTGGAATTTGAGAATAACAGTTCTGTGAAGCGCCGCACATCGTAGCTGCCTAACTAAAGCCCTCGGCATACAAATTTCAGGTTCTAGAACCTCACACTGCTACTTACCAAATTTCGATCGCCATGAAAGTGAAAACCGAGAAGTTCACGTGAAATTCCTCAGTGTTTTGTGAATAGGAAACGTAGTATTATTTTAGAATTCTGTTCAACTTCCCGTTTAAACTACTATTTTAGATCATGTAGCCGGTAAGTTTGCCCGAAGATATTGGTGTCATCGTTTCTGAAAGGGCGTTTTCGAACCGAAATTCCTTGTACTATAACCACAAATTCCCAAGAGGGGAACGTTTGTCATCTCCCACCAATGGCTCAGGTATCTCACTATATTTCCATTAAAAATAATGAGGCTCGTCCAGAACCTATCTTTCCCATAACTTTCTAATCACTTGCAGGTGAATCAATCGATGCGAATGGTGAGAAAACTTAACCTTTAACTTAAATCAATGGTTTGCTCATTGACTGCTATTTATATAAAGACCTGAACTCTGTGCCCAAGCCTACGAGAGGATTCTCCATAAACGGTATGAACGTGTGCATGAGGTCGAAAGCACTGTCGTTTCAGCTGCGCTTTCAGAACATTAAGGAAACGGTCAGAAACAAGTATAAATTTATGGGAACTCTTACCGCTCTCGCTCTCAAGCTTGACTGATGAGCTGTGAGTGTTCTGAATAAATCTGTCACCGTTCAAGTGGTTCTTCTTTGAGATCTTTGGCACCATTACCCTCTTTCATCTCAGTTGGTTTATAATCACTTTATGCACTGATGACCTTGAAGTCCCTCTCCGTATTTTCGAATATACAGTGCCCTAATTAATTGGGCCTCCACACATTACTTGCACATTTTATTAGCTCTCTTGTTCTTCTACCGATTTGTGATCGCCAACAGCTCTTAAATTCTGTTTTGGCTGGACACCGCTTTTGAAGTAGCACCGGGGCCTCCAGCACTGGTCATTTGTGGGTCTTTGTCAGAGTTTTTATTTGTGAGTGGTCATTGATGGAAATCAAAAATGTGAATTAAAGCTGCGATAAGACTTTGAACAGGTCTGTTTCATCACTCTCAAATGTATGACCCAAATCTCAAATGTTCAGTAAAGAAGTACGACGTGGAATTTTTTGGCATGGAGGACTTAAACTATTATTGTCACTTAAGTTAATAGATAATTAGCATGCACGAAAATTACATAACATGTGCATAACTTGCCCGGCTTGCCAAATGGTAAAGTAGGGATGATCTCAGACACATACAGCGGTCTTATTTCCAGCACCCATGTTCAACACACCTCTTGATAACTTGGGAGCTGTTACTTAGTTGGATGAGGAAATATATTACTGGTCCTTATGTGTGCTACGGTTTTCAAGCGACATACCCATTATGTAACGTGTTTCGTGGTTTGGCTCACATGCACTTCACAGGGTAAAATTGTGGCTATCATCCTACCTTTCTAACACAGAGCTTAAAAAGGATTTGACGCAGAGTAAGTCATATCAGACAATTGGGATATTGTACTTCCTCATCTAAACGACCCGTCTGCACTAGAATCAGCTGGTGAAATGAAGTTCTACTGCTTGTCTGGCTCAGACAGTAGTGTTCAGATCCTAGGTGTGATTATCGGCACTGGTATTTCATCCTATCACGTAAATAAAATGCGGAGCACCTGCACGATGCCCTTTCGTATACAGAGGCCTTATGAAAGCACTGAGGCAGGCCATAGAGGTGCGTTGAGAATCCAGCTTTCTGTTGCTTCCTTTAAAGCTTGGATCGCAGTACTCTGTCTCTGATGCAGTGCTTCTTCCATGATGAATGGTATTTTATTCTTATTCAACCTGTCACACAGTTTCAACAGCAGTTTATCTCCCTTTGAAACCTTCAGCATCATTCATTCATCATCCTTGCACCTCAAATTAACCGGCTATAGTAACCTTGTGGATCGTGATAATCTAAACGCACAGCTGTAACTCAACGACTGCGTACACGTCAAATAAATCTCAAGTTTGTCAGCAAGAAAACTAGGCGACCTCGTCAACATAGCTTTCGACTGTGCTGAGTTATTTAAATCTTGAAGTAAACCGCAAATGGAACTCACTTTAAAGCGAAATCATATTTTCACAAATACAGTCAAAGACATATCGATGCTTTTCATACATGTATTTTGGTTCACAAACGATTATGGGTTTTAACGCTAAAAACACATTCTGAGGGGAACTTTTAACATAATCTGAAGTAGTTTGTCAAGGGTTGTCACTAGAATATAATTAATTTAGGCCAGAATAAAAGCTCGATGCCATGCCTTCTCAACGGCTAAAGTCTGCCACCAAAGCATAACGACCATGAAGAAAACCATCCCTACATAGCTTCAACGGGTGAATAGACAATCATCGTATAACTTTAACGTAATTTTCGCGTGTCACAATATTTATGGAGTTTGATCGTTCCGTATTTCTTCAGTTCTTGAACGCTTATGATTTGTGTCATGATCTGATAAGACCTTTAGAAAATGGCCTCCTAAGCGGCTCCATGGATCAAAGAAGTTTATTTTTGTGCTGGCCGCAAAAGTGGGTGATTGCCTATTCAGAAAATTTCCATTCTCCTTAAATCGTTTTCACTATTCCGACTTGCGTACTCCATTCTTTCCAGACTACAACGCTTTCCTGTGAGCCAAACTTTTGTCGCACCACTTTACAAATGATGTGACCTTATTACGGCTCGTACTTTTTCCAGACGGATTCATACTTGGAAAGAATCCTTAAGTGTTGATTGTCCACCACGGTAACACGGCACATAATAAATAGATAGTAGACAGTTGAAGTGTTCAGTACAGTGCACGACGACCAATTAACTAGCACTTACTGTGAACGTCCGGGATATTTCAGAAACACATATTCATAGTACGTGTCTAAGGAATCACGCTGCATCAAGTCCGTCTAGTGGACCGTTGAGTCACATACGGACACGAATTGTTCGGAAAGTTTTTCTACGGGCTCTTTGTTTATCTAGTTTTCCGGGTTTTCCAATACTAATTTTGAACTCACCCTTACACCCACAAAACGTCCTGCCTGACTTAAAACCGTGTACATGTCCCCTTTTAAAAATGTTGCGAAATTTTTCTCATCTTCTGCAAACATCGAGACAAGAGAGGTCACTTCCTATCCAGAACTTCCCTTCTGTAGAATTCCTTATTGAAGATGTCTGTGACGAATATAATGAGTAATGCAGGGGAGTTGTATTCATGTTTTTTGCACTACCAGTTAGCTATTCCTCAACAACGCGGTTACGCTGACCTGCTGTCCTATACAGCGATTATTTTCCCAAGAAAACCATCAGTATTTTGAACAGATCCTGCATCCGTTACATAAATACAGTTGTTTCAGTTTTAACTCTCGACTGATGATTTAACAACGCCCTGTTATCGCTCTCATTTGATCACTTGCATATTTTTTATTCCAACAGGACCGCCTGTGATTAAGTCTAATACTTTTCTGAGTTCCATTCCATGTGAAAAGCTTTGGTTACAAATAAATCTATGCACCACAATCTTACCTGTGTGTTTTTTGGAACATACACCTCGGTGGCTTGGGGGGCTTTACGCTTCTTTATCAATATGTTATTGGAAAGTAGACTCGTTAGCTAGAGTGAATATCTGAACAGTTGAGAGAATTTATATGTGGGAATAAATCTAGCCGTAGTCCTGAGCTTTTCATGTACAGTCAAAACCGTTGGATGCCCATTACTTGTAAATCGGAACCACACAGCGCTCCAAGATTACATCGGTTTCTCTTTAGCCTTCAATCAGCCTAATTTAGGACACCAAGTGCTAAGCCCTGGGGTTTACCTGATATGGGAGCCCTCATCCTCGAAAGCATTGTCAAAAGTCGAAGCTGAGCAGACAGCTGCTTAAGTAAAAGGTATTGATTGGTAGATGGAGAAACACGTATTCTACTACTATTGGTTTGTTCTCGTCCAGTGAGTACAAATGTTAGTTGACTGCCATACTCATTGATGCTCTCGGTGTACTTTCGACGCTACCAATTACAGACCGGTAATTTCCCCGTGTTGAAGTTTACCCAACTGTTACCCCATTCCTTATATGATCAAGCAGTCAAGCATACGTTTACGAAAGAAGGGCAAATAACTGTATTACCGGCAAAAAGTGCTTGTCACATACCAACAGGTGATGGAAGGGAATTTCGAGGTTCCAATTTAAAACAAGTGTATTTCCGAACATCCTTAGCCTTCCTTTATGTAGGATTGTTGTTTCTCTTAATGGTTCCTTTAAAACAATTGGAGCATGCAAGAGAGTTTCTACCTTATGTTTTAGACAGTCTTAACTCATTTGTAATGTATTTCCTTTATGTAACTTCCAATTGTATTAATTCATTTAAGGCCACATTATAAAGCATCAAACAAACACGGTTTAAGCCAAGTTCTTACCATCTGATGAGAGGAACATGAGTGTACGGAGTCATGCATTTTCAACCCGCATTAGGCACGGGTTCAATGTGGCCAGACTCCTACAGTTTCTTACCGAATTATAGCTGCCATCTGGACGTGGTGAGCTGGCTTGCGCGCTGCAATAATTCCGCAGACCACACTGCCTGGAACTTTGTTCTACAGGATGCAATTATGCCATAGAGGCTGAAAGAACGCATTCAGAACTCGCACTTCGAGTAATCGTACTTCGAGGTCATCAGAGGTCCGCTCAACCGTTGAGCAAGATCGCCTGCTAGATCCCCAGTACGGTCGGAGCCCGAAGAGGCTCCAAACTAGTCTGCTGTGCGTGACAACACCAGGAATGTCCAAATACATGCGCCCTCAGCTTGGGCAGCCCTCGGCAACCAAACATGCTAGACCCTTGAGTCGTCGGCTCTGAATGTGGTTCTCAAAGGAAATTTTTCAGCCCGCTGCAATGCGGGTCGCAACATAGGACCGCGGTCTCCGAACAAAACCCTACATCCTTCTGTCATGCAGATCAGACTTTTGAGGCTACCTCAACTAAGACAACCTCAACTAAGCCCTTCACTCTGGTCTGGACAACCGAAAAGTATCATTGGTTAGCGCAGCTTTTTGCCCACCGTTGTCCCTCCTCAATTTCTTCACATCTACAATCAAACGTCACTGGATCATTTGATTGTCACTCGTCTGAAAGTTTGCTTTATCTGCGCCGCTGCTCAATGACGATAAATCCACGAGAACCTTTCTACAACGCCCGTCCTCTGTGTCCAATGGCAAAAAGATGGTGTTTTTTAGATCTAATACTTCCTAAAATAGTTTTATACCGTATCTCCGAAACACTCACGCAAGATCCAAACAGGGTCATGCATCCCAAACCACCAAGGTCGGATTCAGCTATTTCACATATAACTCTTTAACACCGTCAAGGATAACATGACAGGCTAGAAGCTCAGATTTCATTATGGTTGAGAGACTTAAACGCAATTATTTAGTTTATCGAGGACTCACCTGAATAGCTGACTTGGGTTAGACTCTATACGTACAGACTGCGGACTATTCTTTTAACCGTGTGCTAACCATGAACTGTTTTGTGAAGAAGTGACTTCCGAACTAAACGGAGACGTCCCGACGAAGGGGGCCCTCATAAAGCATACCAGCCATTGACCCAAATTAATCATCTCATCATCATTCATCAGTGGCGTGGATTAATGGCTATCTTTTGTTTGGATGTTCTCTTTCCTTGCCGGAGCCGCTTGAGGATCACTGGCTTAATAACTAGAAGACTGGCAGATCCAGAAGATAAAGGAATTTTCCGCTCTTACAATGATGAGTTTCTAGGGTTTCAGACACTGAAATAATTACAGCCGGTTAGCACTAGATTTATTTCCTTCATTTTCTCACAATATAGCGTTCAAATAAATTGTTGATTGGGTGGATTGGATGGCAACAAAACATCAGTGTTGAAAACTGATGGCGAAGCACATTGTCACATTTCTCTAGAGATATTGGTGGATCTGATAGTTATTCGGGTTTTATCAGCAGATCCTGTTCACAGTATTATATTGTGCCTAACTTAGATGATCTGACGTCACCGATCTGCACCAGAAGTAACTTCACTACGTATTTCTGAGTTTTGTTAATGCTATCTATGTCCGTGTCAAACTGATGAATTGACAAACTATTTGGACATGGTATCAGACTGGTTTTGTCCTGGAAATCGTTATTTACTCTGCACTGCCTCTGTCTCTGCGGATACAGTTGTGTACTCATTTGTGGTTTCCGCCATAGGGTTCCGCTAGGGACTGTATATTTATGTACTTTTTGGTCTTCTAGAGTTCAGCTGCTCAAGTCCGCTGGTTTCATGACAGATCTGGATTCGGAACGCCTAGTGAAGGAGATATGGATTCACGAACATGACCTATGATAGAAACGGCGTCAGCTAAACGCAAACACATTTAACGTTTAGTCAGTTGGCCTTTAGTCATCTGCCAACCAAAGCGATGGAGTATTTTATGTGAAGTCCTTAGGGGACATGAAATGAAAAGTGTATTTTCTGGCAAATCACAGCACATTGGATTGGTAACGAACATCATATCCCAGGCCGCGGGATTACATTCTCCAAAAGCTTTCTGATTGCTTGAGTTGCATTTTCGTCTTAGAAACAAATCGACCAGGAATAAAATTTACACATATTGAAAGAAATGTCTTTGTCTATAGCCCCAATGTGTCACAAACTGAAGGCTCCGCGATGGAAGAAAATAGCAGGCTTTGATTTTATAGACGTTAGTCCCACTGGCTCAACTAAATGTGACTCGGAATTTGCCTTCCTCACTGTACTTGGAGCCAGCTGAAACCGAAGGCCCCGGGACACTGTGCGGCTGCTTAACCCTTACTTGATTATGTGTTGAAATACTGGTAACTCGTGTGAGTTGGCTGTTGGTCATGGGGCTGCTGATACGTTTGTCGAGGTGACAAATGACTTGCAAACATTTCGTTACAATACGAAGAGACACCATCAGTGCGTAACTGCGCGCTGGCTAGCAGGTTTCCACTTAGTGAGATTACTTTAGGATCCACAATCTTACAATAGTAGGCGGTCCTACTCTTGTTGCGCTCTTTTAGGGAAGTTCTTGATATCGTATGTATAGTGAATCATCAAGGAGCTTATTTGTAGTCACTCCTAGTAGTCACTCGCCTACTGGCCACGTTAGTAAAGTGGGACTAAGATGTCTTCCCAAACAACAGGCTGCTGCAGCGTACTTGACCTCTGAAACCGAAAAACTGCATACGACCGTTTACCACTGCAATGCTTATAGAAGTGTGTTTTACTTTCCTACCGGTGGGGAAACCCAACAGGCAATCGACTGCTGATATTCTATACAAAACAGGAGCGTCAGAAGCCATCTAGCGGCTACCCAAAAGGGGAAGACTGTGCTGTGCACTAGTCCAAGTGGAGGATCGCCTCCCGGAGACTGTCTTCAAGACTAAATGCAACGACTACATTGAAACCCGCATCGGTGAGCACAGAAGAAAAATAAACATGCCGCCGAGGAATCCAGAAGAATATCGTGCGTTACTGAAATACAGCAGTGACGAAACATATACCGAACACGGGACCTAAAATAGATTTAGAAAATGTTGAAGTTTTGAAACATGGACTACTGCCCACGCCACATAGACTGATGACCGAGGCTGCGGAAATCGTCAGGTATTCTCGTGTAAACAGGATAAAGGCTTGGAACTGGCAAGCGTGTGGACGACGGTTTCAGATCGGTCGAGCTGATGTGTGATAGTGTGTGGTTATCACACAAGGATAGAAATCAACAGAGGTAGCTTAGTTCTTAAGTGAAGTTATTCTCATCCCCACCCCACCCCAGATAAATTAGCGTAGAAAACAGGGACTACTGCCCACGCCACATAGACTGATGACCGAGGCTGCGGAAATCGTCAGGTATTCTCGTGTAAACAGGATAAAGGCTTGGAACTGGCAAGCGTGTGGACGACGGTTTCAGATCGGTCGAGCTGATGTGTGATAGTGTGTGGTTATCACACAAGGATAGAAATCAACAGAGGTAGCTTAGTTCTTAAGTGAAGTTATTCTCATCCCCACCCCACCCCAGATAAATTAGCGTAGAACTCACAAGACCACAGAGACCAACGAAATCTAGGCAAGGTGAATAATCAATTAAAGCACCTTGAAGTGGAAGACCAAGGAACCAAACCAGATGGAAAATAAGTTGAAATTCCTCCAACCCATCAACTGTAAGATGTAGGCAACCACACTAACCAATCAGACCCCTTACTTGGTATTCATCTTTGATCTAGTGTGCTAAGCTGAAGAGGTCTTATTGATTGGTTCTTCGTCTCCTAAATGCCTAGCCAAATTGGTGACCTTCTGACCTAGCCTGATGAAGCTCTTGTTTGTTTACCAAGCCAATCTGAAACGACCAACCGTTCTCTCCAGCAAATATAAGAAGTGCTTTACTTTGGAAAATCAATGAACTGCCAGGCAGGATGCTACGTGTGAGTTGTATGTGTACCCCTCCCTCCCCCAGAAAACACAATGAGTACCAGAAACACCAACGAATTAGCGGTTTTGACGGTCGAAATAAAATGGCGCAGTGGTGGAGCTAGCTTCACAGTTATACCGTGTGCTAACTGATGCCCCAACTGCCCTCAGCAGTACTCAACTGATCCACCCAATGAGAATGGAAAATTACATCGCACTGGTGCCTCCAAACGCAGCCGCTCACGTCAGACTTGTTATGCTAAAAGATAGGAAAGAAACATTTCTGAAAGACTAAAAGCGCTTTTCCTATTACCACTCGAGAAATATGGAAATATTTGCAGATGAAAACGCATCGTGGCTTGGCCTTGGTCAAAAAGCAACACAAGTAGTCAAATTACGTACATCTTTAGGAAATCCTAAAGTAGAAGTATGGTTTACTGTCATAGCAAAATAACGAATTGCGTGAAACATAGTCCGTCCTTCACAGACCTACCGTTCCTATACGGATATCTGGTTGCCATCGAAAGGTAGTGGAACGGAAGCAAAATTTTTAGGGATTCAACCTGTGCCAAACTTCATCCTAACCGCTGTTGCAAATGTGTTAAAAAATAACCTTGTAAAGATTAGGAAACATAAGCTTAGCTTATCCAGTAGACTCATTTCGATTAGTCTACTGATGGGAGTTGCTAAGTAGCAATTCATTTCTTGGGTGATAGTCCTCATCGCTATTCAGCCAATTTCAACACCAAACACTCAATACGTAGAGCTCGGCAACTTGCAGCAGGCTCTCAATCCCTTCTTGAAGGCGGAGAGAACAAAAATAAGCATGCAGTATGTGAACGAAACCTCAGACTTAGTCCTCAGGTTTATACGCTAGTGACAAGCCCGGAGCACACCAAATTTGGTGAGGACGCTTTCAGTGCCACTGGCAGTCCCCGGTGGGTTGATAAAACTTTCGCAAATTGCTAACATTTACCGTTGGGTATGATGGGCATAACTGGTCTTACAGCATCCGTATGACAGTGGAAGAGGGGAAACTACATGAATGTGCTCAGTTGAGGACAGGTCTATGTCCGTCTGTGGCAGGTACAGATAGATGAGAGATCACGAGTCAGTCTTTGATGGCTTTCAGCGGATGGTTCTGTGGTGCATGTGCGGCTTCCCTAGTCAAAAGAAAAAGTGAGCCTTGTCTGGCCAATCGAATAGGACCCAGAATATCCTGCAATGTGCTGTTTGTCTAGTAGCATTATTACGATTGTTTCACTTTTTTATACATTCCTTAGCTCGTCTGATTCTTGTTGATAAATCAGTTGCATGTTTCTACTCCGTGTAATCACTAGTAAACTTGTCTGATCCGTTGTTGAACATACCCGGGCATTCCGTCGTCTTACACTCGTGTTTTAGGTTGGCTAGGTAATCTTTTTGCATACAACCTTGACTCCCACAACCGTTTGTTCATTGACGAAAGGGCAAAACTAATTGCGTCATTGCAGCGGGTTCACAATCTGGCAAAAAGTTAGACCGCGATTGGTCGACAAATAAACACAGTGCCAGGGTCAAAAGTGGAGTTGCCCTGGAGGCCAAACTGCACAAACCGAAAATGCACCTAGAGTTCCGCTAACTAGGCCAGTGTAGGAAGTACAGAACTATTTTCAACGGGGCCGTCGTAAGAATAGAAAAGAACCCGTCCATCGACATACACACGATAATGAGAAAATCAATGTGAAAATATCTGGATGTGTTAAGGCTGTGGATGGATTGGATAATGCTCCTCCGGGATGACGGAATAGCGCCGGACACGACATTAGGGTGGAAAAGAACTCTCGAGTGGGTCTAAGCTGGTGACGTTTTGTCATCATCTATTTTGCGGCCTTAAACCCTGCTTCAGGTGAGGTCAGCAGCCTCCAGTTAATAGCTGGCTCGTTGAAGCCCAACAGGTCCATGTATGTGGTTGAGCTACGTAGGAAACTTAAAAGGACGTTAGAAGATCATCGGCGGCATTTGTTGGGGGATGAAAACTAACAGTGGAATGGGCCAGTAATAGGCCAGTAACGATGCGGATTAAGCCACGATGTACCGGCGAATTATTATTTAGGTAAAGGTGAAAATCACGGTAATGGCTGGGGAAACCTGAACAAGAAAGCAAACCACACATTGCTTGAACAGGTTGAGGGCCAGAACGATTCGCAATGCAATCCGGGAGGAATTGCTAAATTTTACACATTTGAAGTGAAAGAACAAAACGTAACGTCGGTTACTGAGTTGCCCAGGTTGATAACTTGTCATGGACACTTGTGCACCACAGGTCCAATCAAGAGACACCAAATGATATGGTGTATGCATTCACAGCCTACTTCTATTGACTCAGTTACTTCAAGGGATGAAACTGCTATTGCGCCGAATCCGATTCCCAGGATGTGCCTAAATTCTACAAGCTACTCGTTAAAAAACGTCAAAAGTTTTCACAGCTGTGGCGCGTCGCAAGCAGACCTTTACATCCAACCGTATCACTTCTTAGCATTCTTAAGAAATCCAAGAAACAACATCTTGATGATGTTGGTTTAGATATCTTGCTTGGTCTATAGTTATCCGCTTCAGAATCTCAATAGAGAGTTGGCACCGATGATCGTTTTCTAATGCTGTAAATAATTTTCCTGAGATGGCCCAAAACTTCACGTTTTAACCACAAAATCTTCCTCCTCCTCAGTAATTGTTGAGTTTCAATTGTCTAAAAAACCGGTTTAGTAAGCTTATTTCCACACACAGCACTATTACTGTTTGTTGCAAATTTTGTTGGGGGCCGCAAGTGTTCATGTATTGCTTTTATTATAACAACTATGTGTGGATTTTCTTGTAGTTCCAAAAGCAACCACATAATCCGTCATCTTAGTGAAGGCTCTGTGGAACGTATCTCAAACCTGTCTGCGTATAAATTGAAACGAGGAGCTACCATACTTTGTGGAACAACCATGAAGAAATTGACGCCGATATCGATTTAGTAAATGGACCAATCAGATCAATGCAAGTATTTCATTGGCTGAATGTGAAAGTCAACTTTCATGTTTATCTATGGGCATGATTTTGGTTATCCTGAATACTTCAGGTTTTCAGAACAGCATTAACATTTTGCACTGGAATACGTTATCACAATAAAGTGGTGGGCCTGTCTTTTTGACAGTCAAGGTGTTCTTCTTGCACTGACCGAATATCACACTTTTTGTCGGCATCCGTCAGTTGCAAGATCCTTCCCTGCCCGTCTTTGAAAATCTGCGTCCGATCTTTGTTTGTTTATTGTGCATAAATCGGCTTATAAATCGCCGCTTTTGTTGACGATCCTATTGACGTGATACGATGCTTTGGTACACGGGGATACCAAATTTTTATTCATGTGGATAGAAACGACTTTCCGATCGTGTTGTTTGTCGTTGCGCTTTTCGACAGCAAAACACAACAGGCGCATTTATCCCAATACCGTCAAAATAAAGATGTCCTAAGAATGAAGAGTGAGCGTTTAGAAAGTCGTAGACAGGGCTACCGTGCTTTCTGCTCATATTTGCCAAGTTGTGTCTGGTAAAGTGCGGCCCCACTAACGACATCGTGTGTGCAGAGCCAGACGCATTACCCGACATCAGAAAAATGGTAATATTACAAATAGAACAAGTAACACTAATAATAATAAATAGTTGATCGAATGTATATACACGTTAACTTTGATGCATAAATTTGAGTTCTCAAGTTTAAGTTTAAAGGGTAAAAATAAAAATGCATTGCTTCGTTTTATTTTCGGGTCCCCACAGAATGCAGAAAATCTAACAGAGAATGTTCCAACTCGAGTGGTTGGTGACCCCAAATATTTGCATGAAACCAATCAGATATGTTTAGCCTAGTAGTACAGACACTGAAAAAAGTACTATTTGTTTGCCGCTGGTGCGCGCCTGACTTTGACATGCTGCATAACTGAGATATATCAAATAAGTCAACTCTTGAGAGTTAACGAACAAATAGGAATCGGTTAAAATTCAATGCAACGTTGTTACCTTCTATAGCTCAAATGAATTGCAAATCGATTACAAAATCAGGAAAAGTGATTGCGGGACTTTAACTTCTGACGACTTCAATTCAGACCATAGCACCAATAGGATTTTATAAATAGTCTTTCCATAACTCAGACCAAAGATTTTCCACTATCTACATGGGAACTTTATCATACGCTGGAAATAAGTAATTGAGTGAGCCAGTATTTCTTCAAAGAATCTTCTACTGCAATCGGACCCATTAAAGAAAGACACACAAAAATATTATAGCTTACGAGTAACAGATACACTTCTCAAGCATCTCATGGTTCGAAAAATTACATCATAAGGCCTTGTGCGGTCCGAAAAATCGCAAAATTTACAAAAAACATAATATATTTTACGCGCGTGAAACCTGTTCATCCTGCGATACCCATTCATTTTAGGAAAGCACACACCAGTTGTGAGGCATTAATGCTGCGGGTTGTACCGTGAACAGAAAATCCCATTCAGAGTCTCAGGGATACAGCGAACACTAAGTCTGAGGTACTGCTAGCAGGGAACTTAGGATATACGCATTTGTTGATAGTAGCAAGAATGTAAGTAGAATCATGTATGTGTATACGTATATAAAGATATAAGTATACGTCTGCAAGCTTATATAAACATATGTACGCACACAATCGATGTGATGTGTAGACGTAAAAAAAGCTAGCAAGCCATAAGCGCTCAATAGAGATAAGGTGTTGGGTAGAAAGGTTTGTTCCAAACTCAAGAACTTGAATGAGAAAATAAATTTCCGCGCCACTATGAAAAAAGCTTATGTCCTCCTTTAGGTCTGGAAGAGACGGTAGGTTAATTTGTGACATCCACATAGGCGGTGGTACCAAAGAGTTTAGAACAAGACGACCTACTCCCACTAAAGCAAGAAAAGTTAATGAGGCAAGATACCAAGCCCTAGCCTTCTGCTGGACGTTCACCGAACTTCGACGCTTCTGTGGCAAGGTTCAGAATCCACAATGACGTCAGACTGAAGCCGTTCTTTGCTGGCTTATTAAACAACACCTATAATTGCGTATAAAACAGTTCGTTTGGTGATAGTCAACAAATACCGATCCAAAGGACCAATACAATTTAATTGAAGCAATCAGCGAAAGAATGCACCAAGAAGATCTAAGCTTTGTCGGCCATTCACCGCTGTATTACGTTAGGCCATGTCGAACGTCTTCAACAAATTCATGAAAATGCCCGCCACATTTCGCCCGTTCCAGTGGTAGTCGGAATTTCGGCAAAAATGGGTGAGGTTTATTGAAGGTACTCGGAGGGGAGAATACTAAATTGGAAGGAAAGTAACAGACCATGATAGACGAGGAGCTGTGGGGAATCCCTGCTTTTGTGTGTGAGGACTACTGGCCTGTAATTTTTAGAGTCGAACCGGTTTTGCTTTTCCGTACAAGATGCATAATCGCGTGCGCCCAAAAAGAAAAAAATTAGCCGGGAGGAAATTGGGGAAGAAAAAACAGTACGTGGGAATGCAGACAGAGTCGCACAGCTCTCAGGATCCTGGATAGAATGTCTTCTGGCCTATGAGTAGTATCCAGCAGGTAAGGTAAAAATGCATTTCTAGAACAGGTGCGACGGAAAACATGGAGGTGAATGATGCAGTAGGACTAGCGAGTGTTGGATACGCGAGCAGCGGTATCGGGGCATTGAGTGGCAGTTTTGGGAGATAGCTGATGCTTCAGAGACCGCACATTGTAGATCTTCATAGCGGATTGTTAAGAAGAGGTGCATATGTTTTGGCTTTCGCTGCAACCAAAGGTATAAGTGCACTTGATTTTCAGAGTTGTATGCATTTGTCAGAAGCTTGGTTTCATTGTTTTTTCGATGGGCTTGAATGGTTTGAACCCTTATACATCGGAGTTCAGGTGTGCTAAATAATCAGTGGCATTTGATATGCGGACGTAACCCATCCGCACCATGTGTATTGCGTGAGAGACTCCGAAGTATGCACGTACGCTATAATGACGGAATCGGGTTGAAGTATGAATGGACATGTGGGAACTGGATGATTTCTGTGTAGTGGTGATGATTCTGTGCACTTGATCCTCATTGCAGATGTCTAGGTTGTCTGACTAGACAAACGAGTGGTCGGCTCCAACGAATTTGCCTAGCAAAGGGCAAATCCACGGAGGCCAGGCCCGCTGGTAAATCTTCATTGACATATACCCGTACCAAAAACACAAAATTGTCACTTCGGCTTAGCGAAGGGCGGGTTGTGACCTCGTCGAAGATAGAAGAATATTGAGTTCCACAACTCAGAGTTTTTGGTGGCACTAGGATCCCGTTGGAGCTAACTTTGTTTTCACCTTGAGGTTAAGTGGCGTTTAGAATAGCAGAATCCAAGCTAGAACAGAGGGCGTCATGTATCACTAGTTGAAGGCTAAGATGCTATTGTCTTCAGTCTTCACGATGTGTAATTAGGTAGGCGTGAAAAAACGAAGGTTTTAAGCTGAAAGGTTATGCACCAACCTCAGTAAAGGAGGAATGAGGGCGACAGGAAGAACAAAATGAAACGACCGTTTCGAATTCTTAAGCAACGAGCACCAAGGTTAGCAACCAAACCGGGAAAACTCCGAACGAATTGCTACGCAAATGTGCTGTACCATAAAAATGAAAGTAGCTACATGGACTACAGAGATACAAACCTCAACGGTTTTCCACTACTGGTGAGGTACTCCAAAAGGCAAGCAGAGCCGATATGGATCAACAGTCAACTATATCGTGGGGCGTCAGGAAGTCAGCGGTATTCGACATTCGAGGGGATGTAGCGACGGCACACGTCGGTTCTGAAATGTGAAGGTATAGAGTTTGGTATTACGGAATCCACACGGCACACACAGCACACATTATCACAGGTCGGGTGACACGGAAAAGAACACCGAAGCGTGGCAACAACGTACGTGTATTAAACCGAAACCGAAACCGGAAGACGGGGGTACATAGTCAGGTCAAGTTCAATCAGGGAGGTGTACAGGAGGGTTACTATTTCCTGCCCGGGGCCCGTGGTGGCTCGTCTGTGGTACCTGTAATAGGGAGAGAGAGGGAGAGGCACGTATAAGGTCATACGAGAGAAGTGCAAGCAGATTCAGTCGAGTTTCAAATGCGTTACACAACGCGTGATCGAAACCGGGCTGCAAACTCATGCACTAAAACAAGTCTGCAGGTAACCAAGTATTGGCACAAAAATAATATAACCGAAACGGCAGAAACGATTTGCGCGGTAAGGAAAACGGAAACTATAAGTGTCCTGTAAAACTGGAATCGGATGTGACCGCGACGTAAAGCTGTCAAATGTAAAAGTGGAACGTAACTTGAAGTTTGCCGGCTCTGACGGCATTTTGACTGTACATATCTCAAGAACGATCACGTAGGCGGGCTGTTTGGCTTTGCACCTGCGTTTACCGTAGAGGTGCTTTGCCTTCCACAGCTATCAAAGTCCCTGACAACCGTGAAATGAAATCCTCACTTCCAAGTCAGAAACACCACTGCAACTTCTCCCTTTTAGACGGGCACCAATCTTCCAATGGAAGGCCTCCAAGACGCGCACAAGGATCGCAGCAGCCGAGAAATACATCAAAAAACTTTTCTCTTTATAACTGAACATAGTGCTTTCCCTCCCGGGTTCACTGTCGGCCAATATTGTGGTCACTCATGGACGGGCACATAAGAGAGCCCGAGATGGTTAGAACGAGTTCTTTCCCCTACGCAAGATAACAAAACTTGTTGGATCGCTCTTCGGTGCCGACCTTACAAAAGTTTGATAGGAATTTCCTAACACAGAGTGTTACGAAACTGTAGAGGCTGTACCGTGATTGCTTTGCTTTCACAGCTGTTTAAGCCGTGTGTAAAGAAATCTGACTCAAACCACCTGGCCGTTGTGTCGAGATCCCAGTGGATAGGTACTGTAAATCTGGGGTTGATTGGAGATGCGGGAGGGCGAGTGGGGCATCTTTTTAGACAAACGAGAGCCTATCCATTCAAACGTCCTCTATTGAACCACCAGTCCACAAATTTGTGATGCGTTGTGGATTCAAAATCCTCCGCGGAGGCCGACTAACCATCCCCCGGCGTCGCGTAACATTGTCCCTCAAGTGCGCAGGTTAACAATTTGTTTTTACTACAAACCCTTGAAGAACCCCCTTCAGCTCTTACACCATACAACATTTGATGCAAGGTGACTAACATATACAAGGCCTCCGGATGAAACCTCGGCACATGGGGTCTATCAGGATATAATACATCGGCACCAACACAAGCCGCTCGAGAAGTACCTCCGGACTTAGATTGTCAGCATACGTTGGATACCGCACACTCCAAACGGCGCTTCTACTGGATTGGGTTGCCATCGATCAGAGAAACTTGGTTGATGTAGCAATCATTGGGAGCTCTGTGAAACCCTGAGAAACTAAATCCGCCTTGGGCTGAAAACAAGCAACTTTGATCGTTCGTATAAAACTTCAATCAGGCTGATTTCCGAGAATAGCATACGGTATCCGATCAGCGCAATCTGGGACCAGCCGCACACTAGGAAGCTTACAGGACTACAGTATTGAAAATTCACAGTAGTGACGCAATTTCCGCCCCAGGAAAACCATTCAATTGTCGAACAAACACTAATCTGTATAGAAAGATTTTGAGCCTTCAAAATGATTACCACAGAAAAACCAGGGGACAATCTGGTACCTCGTAAGACTCAGAATCGCTGTGAACCGAAGTCCTGCCAACTGAACTTACGAAAGTTGGCCATCGAAATAAGTCCCAGCCAAAAAAGAAACTAAAATGTACCACTCTGGTGAACGAGACAGCCGAAGTGACGGACCAGCGCCCTTCTGCCTGTGGGCCAGAAACTGGGAGAAACCAAGCGTCATCCAGTAGTGGCAGCTGAAGCCATAACTGCAAACGGCGCGGGGTTGTATTAGGCCCAAGATACTTTGACGCATGCAGCCTTGGTCAGTGGCTACCTGAACGGTTTTCACCCAGCATGCTGCCTACGGGAAAATGAGTTTCGTGTACCTTCATACTGGATAACTCTCTTCAGTGCGACTTAGATGAATTACTTTCAGGTAACTTAAAATACCCATAGCTAAACTCGGCCAAACGTCCTCAATTGAAGTTTTGTTGGTCGCTCAGCGAATAAAACCATCCGATTGTTGGGAAGCAAATGTGTCTCCGCAATTTGCAAAACTGGCGACTGCTCATCTTCCGGCAGTTGCATGCCGGTTGATGACGGGGAATATTCTGATTCGAACCATCCTAATTACAGCACCTAATTACCGACAAATTCATATTCCTAATCTCACGGAGACGGCGGACTCGTATCGGGCAACACACTTTTCGAATTCTCAAAGGCATTCGGCCGAGTTCTACAATTCTCAGTGCTCCGCAGCCTCGAGAGGTCAAAAAAGATTGCGACTATTGTTTTTAGTAGGGCTCTAGGAGTGGAAGTTGGGGTAGGCTCACTCGCTTCTGCGTCACTCTCCTTTAAAATCCATACAGAATCTCTCTGAGGGAGAATTTTCTTGCTGATCTACTTCGACAACCTTTCAAAAGTCTTCTCAAGCCTCAGTCCACTTTTTGCGAATGAATAAAAACCATAATTTCAAACCCAGCTCATTTCAGATGGATGTCAGTGCTGCACAACAGTGACCATTATACGGGCACTTTCCTCCGGGTAACGAACATGCGTCCACAAACTTTGGAAGATACATGGCATGCGCTTCTGTCACGCAAGATGACAGCGTAGCAGACGGCGTTACGGATAGATATTAAACTGGGCTTCATGCATGACCTTCTCACTCGACCACAAACAACTGGCCAAAAAGGAATCGCCGTTCGTTGGACGATTCGGTGGTGCTCACGTTGATTCCCTGACGCTACATTTAGCCTACGTCGAACCGCTATTTAAACGCACCAGATATTTTGTCTTCTCTGCGCCTATACAGCGAACTGTAGCGAAACTGGTGGCTAGTGCCGGCTAGTGGGCGACGTATTTAAGCCCTCCATACGACCCGTGTTCATTGCCTTCAGGCAGGCGGCTGCTATTACGCCTATTTTCGTGTTCGATGAAATCCTGAGGCCAATTGTATAAAGGCTCATTGGCCACATCAATATACCCTACAAGAAGACGGAACACAACCAAATGAAATATCTTTAAACAACTAACTACCAAAACCTTATTAGCCCGCGCAACACGGATTCACGGAGAACTGCCCCTCCACTACGGAGACGTTTGCCTCCACATAGAGCTTGAACCAAGCAAAAGAATTGAGACTCTTCTCAGATAACATTCAACGGCTTTTCAAATGCCTTAAATCTGATTCTCCGTATCCCATCTGTCCAGAAAAGTGATGCATTTGACTTTCGGTAAGCAGTGCTTAGACGGACTGCGAGGTATTTCGCACCGGACCTTGGGCGTAAAAATCAAAACAACTTACTCCGTCCAGCTGATGACCCTAAGAATACTTCTGTATTCTGTTGGGGTCCCAACTTCTTCTAAACGGCTTTCGTGAGTGATGCTATGACCAACCTGACCCTTCTTTTCACTGGAGACCACAAACAATAAATCCACGCCGTACACGATTCCCGACTGGATGCTGACTTGACGAAAAAGCGGGAGTTAGACAGGCGCCTCATGAAGGCTGACGAAAATTGCGCACTTATGTTACCGGAGATCCCGAAGTCACCGTGGTTTATGGTGACGAAAGGATTGGGGCAGAAACCGTTTAACGGCAAAGGTCTGCGGTTTTCCTCACTCTACCATGAGAAAATTATACCAAAGCAGATGACCAAAGTTCGCTTCCCTCAAATGACGCTCAAATTTCATGATACTGTTAGGCGTATATGTCAGAGGGCCCCTGGACTGTCTCAATCAACGCAATGAGTTCTACCGAGATAAAAGTGTTCCGTTCACAATCAGGAAGATCATTCCTAAAATTTGATCCTCAAAATATGGGAGGCACGCAAAATACCGCCCAGTATTCGCAAAATGGACTTTGTTCCTCGAAAAGTATGACATTTTTAAGGTTACCACTTCATGGTGAAGAACCGTCGTGTCTAGGAAATTCTTCTGAGATTTGTCCACATGGGTGATTTGACTGAGTGAGCGAAGCCTCAGGATCATCAATCATCGCTGACTGTAAAAACGGCGATTCGAGGTAACACACGAATCGTTTACAATGGATGATGGTTGCGGATGGTTCTGCAGCTGAAATGATTCGGCGGGCATTCTAGAATCTGAATTTTGCTTGTGGACGCAAAATATTTTATGCTGTTCATATCTTGACGAATATCGAATTGTATGCTCTGGGACCTGGATCACTGTTATTATGAGTTTTCGTTACTGAAGATGGATTCATTGTTTTCCAAAATCCAGTCCGAGGTTGAAGTAACGTGAGGGTTGCGGATGTTGGTGACCTATTATTACACCGCAAGTTCGGTGGTGAACTGCAGCGGAATTCTTCATTCTAACTGGCAAAACCTGCCAAGACGATCGTAATGTCAATTATATCAGACAGCTGAGGAACCTAGCTTACGTACACCACAAGCCCTCGCCTAAGGGTCCACGATACCTAATCACCTAGCCACCAGGAATCTACGTCCGTCATACCGGACAGCCGGACAAGAGTAGTTGGCGCACACGAGACACATCGGTCTTCCGAATTTTTGTCAGGGCCGAAGGCATGTCATCTGCCACAGTAAAATCCAACTATCGGTCACTTACTCAACATAGGTGGCCGATGCTTCAAACAGAAGTTGTACATGGTCTGAGTGGTAAGGACCTTGCCGAAGTTTCCGGCTACGATATGCCGAACTTCATACAACTGCATGGTTGTGTTCAAGATAATAAGAAGTGGCCTCCCACTGCCTCCTTAGACAAAAGCTCACTAGACAGCCGCTGCTTTGGTACCGTTTTTAAAAGCAAGTTCGCTCAGCTTGATAGCCCCTTCAGTTTCCTCAAATTTTTAGTCGGTTTTCTGACCATTTTGTAGTATAGCGAATAACGCAGCGTCGGTGTCGCTATTGTTGGCTGCAAGCAGAATTACCACACAGCCGTCCTTCATGCATTCATTTAACGGCTTCCCTACTGCCGTGAACGATGAAAAGAGGACGGCCACCAATTACTCAACGAACACCTAAAGCCGCTCTGGAGCCATTGGACATCAAGCTTAAGGGCGAATGCACGCCAATGATCAAGCGAGATTAATTAAGACAAGTCAAAACAAAAAATGAAGATAGATTACGGTGATTTTTTACCTGAGCGTATGTGCAACAAAATGGAACAGTTCCGTGTGAAATCTTTTATTTCACCCACGAAGGTCTTTCAGAAAAGAGAATTTTGCGGACGAGGTCCATCACCCGGAATAGCCTGGTTTCTTCCCAATCAAAATTCAGCCATGTTTCGGAACAAGGTTGGCAGGATCATTTACAATCCCGAACTAAACCACTGGTGTAAATATGAAGGAAACTTGTACAAAGAAGGGGTATGCAATTCACTGACGCTTTTCCTAGTTTCCGGTGTTAAGCGTATAGAACAGATCGTCTCAAAGCTTTATAACCAATGGCTCCAAATGACAGTTTGAAGCCCTTTAGTATGCTTGATTTCGTGACTCGTAGTTGACAATTTTTGGAACGCCAAAAAACGGAGAGGCAGTATTGCATTAAGTCTC
Source organism: Opisthorchis viverrini (assembly GCF_000715545.1). Classification (NCBI taxonomy): domain Eukaryota; kingdom Metazoa; phylum Platyhelminthes; class Trematoda; order Opisthorchiida; family Opisthorchiidae; genus Opisthorchis; species Opisthorchis viverrini. The sequence goes on along the minus strand of NW_008751774.1, from coordinate 1,352,913 downwards.
TTAGGTGGAACCCGTCAACTCTGCCAACTGGCGGTCGCTGAGTCGTCCAACCCAGGAAACGAGTAACCACTGAATTACAGGACAACATTCAATCGCATATTATTCCAGCCAGTTTTCGCACTTCAGGCTCCTAGAATTCCACTGTCATATGCAGGTGAAGTATACCAGAAGTTCTCAACACACATAGAAGTGAAGAGCCTGAGTTCACGAAATCTTAGAAACCCCACCAAACAGACACCCCATCTGACCTTGAGACACCCTCGTGTAATTATACGTCTTCACCGCCAGCTTCGATTTCACGCACTGCTATCCGGCCACCTACATTTTGAGACGACTAAATTCCTGATTGGTTCGTTTTCTACATGAGATATCCACGCGGTCATTTGAATAAGTCGCGGCGGCCTGACTGCGTTAAGATTGACACTTAATAATCGTAAGGTTTTTCAGTTGCCGAAGTGTCTGAACTGCCCCTTTAAGGGTTACTGATGGATAATTCTTCGTTGAAACTGTGAATTTTGTGAAGACTGCTCTACCATAAAGAATAAGATAATTCAGTATGCAGTATTTCTTAAGTGGAATGCAGAAAAAAAGTCACCTAAATTAGCTACGAATTTCCGCTGCTTCAATTGATAATTCCATTTGTATTATGTCTTCTTAAGGGTGCAGATAGTTCAATTTTTTATGAGGTACACCCTTACTGTCAACGCTTTTTAAAATGCATGTACGTCGCTTGCAGATATGCCTGTCTGTATTGCTACTCTGATTGCAGCAAAGCTTTCGGTAACCAGTTGATCGCTTGAGTCCTTCAATGACGTCCGACCAATGAGTGATCAGTATTATTATCTCTTCTGTCCGTAGTGAACACTGTCTGGCGCTTTACTCCAATGTCCACAGTTTTTGGTTGTCCCTGTAAATATTACATCTTGTGGATCTTTCTTTCCTACTGTGCGGCCAACTCACTTCTAACAAAGGATAATGAGGCGCAGAAAACTGTTTCACAGAACGATGGTGAGTTGACGGTCTAGTATCAGTCATGTGTTGACTTATTTTCACTCAGCCGCATAGAAGCATAGCCACTATACATTCTTAGGAAGCAGAAACTTTTCTGCAGTTATTGTTTCCCTTACGACCATTTCTTAATGAGAATGCAAGCCGTCACTAGGAACAGTGTAAATCTGACGACCCAGTCTTACGTAAGGACAACATACCGGGACTAAGTTGTCCAGCGTTCAGAACCTGCGGCTGGATTTTCCAGATTACTCATTAGTCTTCCTTGTGATGTCTCACTTTTTGTGTGCATCCTATTATACTGCGCTGTAGCATGCTGGGTTTTGACCTGTTGGACCCCGTAAGGACAAGACGTGTTCGTATATGCATTGTACATCTGCGAATGATCCACAATACCACTCCAAACGTTCCGTATTTTATACACTACAGCTGAGTTAGAGGTTACTTTCTGTGACTATCTTAGTGCAGACCAAGCCTATTAATGGGTGGCACTAGCCAGCCTTTCTTGTCTTGGATGCGTCTTGTGTGGTGCGGGTCATCATACTACCTTTTGCGTACGTAATGTGACGATTCTTTCCCGCTGGCTTGGCCTGTTTACTGCTGCAGGACCATCTTTGAACTCCACTTCTTATCGCTCATCCATGTTCAAAATGGGCACATGTGAATGGCTCATCAAACTGCATGTGACATTCCCCAATATTCATGGTGATCCGTCGGCAAAGTTTTGTGACAGGTGAATGTAGAAGTGAGTGTCAGCCTACCGTACAAGCTTGAATCAGTCAGTACGTTGTGATGGGCTTTCGGAAGCTCAACTAGTACGAGGTTAACCTCAACACATATCTCGATCTCATCTAGGCCGCTATATACTTTTAGCCTATAGTGTATTCTCTGTCTAATCGTTATCAACTCCTTATTTTGGTTGATTCAGTGGTCACTCCGATGAGTTGCGGTGGTTTTGGTGTAGTTCTCAGTCTCAGAACTAAGACTTCCCCACGTTATTGAAAACCCGTAAACATCAGTGTGCTGTTCAGTTGTCACTTCCTTTGGCCATTCATGGCCGTCCAATCACCATCCGAGAAGTTGGAGGCTCAAATTTCCCATTTCGAATTGCTTCTCCCTCCATGATCCACTGGCTTATACTCTGGGCAGCCATTATAACACTCCTAAAGTCTTTATACCAGATTCGCTAGTGGATGAAGGCCATAGTAACATGCCTCCCGGACCTCCGGGCTTCGGATCGCAGTATATATGGTGACTTGTTCCTACTGCTTTGGTGGCTCAATCACAACTGCCTTGTAGTCAGGCTTTTGGACCAAAAGTTTTGGTCAATGGCCGCAGTTACGACTTCTTAGCAGAACATGTATTTGCTGGCTGCGAAGTGTCCGCAGCCGATCGGTGCATAGGTGGTTAGTTAGTAACCAGCCGGTCTATTGCAGAACAACTACGACTTTTCAGACTAAGTTGGGTGACACGTATCATGCGTGCCGGATGACATACGCCGAAAAGGACGCATTCCATTTCAAACCTTTGCTTCCGGAAAGTTCGCGGGATGAGGTACGGGTGATGACTTGTCACTACAAAATATGAGCTGCCACAGTCAAACAGTGCTGCGGGATCTTCGTGCTTCCTTAGCTGTCCCCACATTACTCTCCCTGATTGTGATTAGAAACCATACAGAACATGCCATGTAACCGATCTTAGTGATGAGCATGGCTTCACTTCCTACCTAGTCAAAGTTTGCGTTGTTCGATGATATTCGAAAAGGTCGCTGTCAACCTTACTCCTAGTCTCTTACTCCAACATGGTACTCGGATATATTCATTTGGATTTTGTCTGGAGGTACGTATAGTCTTAATCGTTCCTCCTATCGATGAGCATTTTCACTTTTCACTCTCCTGTGGCTTTCCTTCCTGTGTGTTGTATGGCGGTTGAGTATCAGTATTTGCCACTGCTATCTGTCGATGGTGATGTTGGTAATCCAGCCTGTGCAGCAGGTTGATATGTGAAGAAAATCCGGAACAGAGTTAACTTACCCCAAAGCAACAAACTGACAGTCATGAGCGAAAACGTCGTAACGAGACATCGTTGGTGTGACCTTGCTCCACTCCGTTGAGTTGCTGGTCTCTAATTGATATCACCATCGACAAGACCCGTTCAACTCCACTTCTCAATCGCCTGTGAGATGAGTTGGCGGTCATTTTCCAGATTTTAAGGTTTTGAGGACGTAAGGTTGCCGAACGTAGTCGACATTTTCAATGTTTTATCGTAGAGTGTATTTGTTGTGCAGCCATAAGTACACATTACTAAATGAAGAACAATAAAGGACCAACTTTTTGATTTTGACCAGGCTTTTGATTTCTATAAATCTCGCAGTGGAGTACAGGAGAGGGGAGAACCCGTAGGTTGGACCTGCGCAGCATTTTGGCATCCCAACACTAGCGTATGAGCCTTCAAATTTTTCTGGTATAGATGCTATCGATCACGATCACTTATCCAATCATCTCCTCGCACTTTTACTCACGTCGGCCCGTTAGGGCTGTTTCGGGAGCGGTTTTCTTCAAATTAAGTAACCCCCGGAAATTTCGATTTTTCAGGCTGGGTTTTACTGTACAGTATACTGTCTAATCCATAACCGGTGTAACAATTTCCATTTCAAACTTCCTCATTTCTTCCCCTCCTGGCGGTGTTAGGGATGGAGATAGCCACAAAGTGAACATGATAACTTGATGTATGCATCATAGCTGCTTACTAGAACCCTCCTTTCAGGTTTACATGCACAATTTTGGATCCTATAATTGACTGGTTTGATACAAGTACACACCTGAACCAATCCAACTGCGACCCTTCAAACGAATGTGAACACTGCCTGTCAACATTATACCATTTGCCGATTGTAAAACCAAACATTTAATGGAGGCCTCGCCGTTTTTCCAGTTCATCCAAGGAAATACCTAAGGCACATTTGCAGGAGTGGATACTTGAGCATCAGCTTTACGCCTTTAAGGTGATGCTGAACGGAGCTTGAGCTCGGTGAAAAGTGTGATTAACTTCTTAATGCATTTAACTCAAAGACCTTAATTACGCGTAATGTTACTAAGACCAGCTGACCCGTATTTTTTCCAAAAAAACGCTAGCGTATACTGACCTTGTCCTAGAAATTCAGGAGTTTCGTGACGAGGTACCCCATTTGTTTTTCCAGTTACATTCGCAATGTGAGGAATAAGGTGGGGTCATGATACGATGACTGGATCAACGGCAATCAGGCCGCTACCTTAGAATGGTCTCCCAGCGGACCGAGAAGCAGCGTGTACCTGAGAGCAAAGGGGTACCAACTTCGGAAACGCAAAATAACGATAAACCACCAGACTGCCCAGACATTTGAAAAGGCTCAACAATGAATATGCGCGATGACTGGCTGAAATAGACTTTCCAGCCGTGAGCGAAAAAGTTTGATATATTGCTTACAAGTAAACGTCTATTCCGCTTTCCTGCTCGAGGCCTCGGTTCGGCAAGGATATGCCGGATCCAGAGGGTATATGAGCAGTCGCGTGTGAGGGGTGTGTGCAAGAACAGGTGTTTATCCAATAGGTGGAGTCAGTCTGTGCTGAAATGGCGCGAGGCACAGTGCAGCTGTTTCACCCTTATTGAAAGTCATCAGCAGTGCGCATCTCACGAAACTCCATGGAGTTTCGAACCCGTGACCTCCCAGCTAGTGGTTTGAACCCATAACCGTTCGGCCACAAGTGGTTCATCAGCAGTGTGGTTAGCTCACACTTAGACGGGACATAACACCACTCATCTCTCAGTCACAGAATCCGTATCACGTGGGTATGGGTTGACTGGCTTCTCGAGTAACCTTTCCTCAGGGGGGAGTTTGTCTCATCAGATGAATTTTCTTCCTCTGAGGTACTTACAGATCCTTAGTAACTTGATTTGAGTTGCCATGGTGTCTTTTGGCAGCGGAGTAACTTTTGTTCCCAGCACTACCAACAGGAGGTTCCTCACGGATTTATAACATAGACCGAATCTTCTGTATGTAGTGTCCATTGTACACCGTGTGCCATTTTCTTCTTATGCTTGTATGACATTTTAATTGGACTAAAGAGAACCGTATTGTACTACTGCAGCGGTTAGTGTCGACAATCAAATTTTCCAGATCAACTTCGCATGACCCTATTTTGCAAAAAAAGGAACTTGATAATATGGTGGAGTAGTTTTTATCTGCCTCAAATTGGTCTACTCTTTGTCTTGTGTCTTTTCAAGCGGATTTTGTTATCCTTTTCAGAAAAAGTCACCTCTGGAGTCCCTGAACATGATTCCCCCATGGCAGATAGTGAGTCAGCCGACTCAGTAGAGCCAAAGGCAGAAGGTAACTCTTTCCCCAGCAACAATGTTATCTTTTCAGTCAAGCGCTCGGATTCAGATGAGCCTGAAGAACCAACAGCACCGGCAAAGTCCGAGGGTATGTGCACCTAGATTTCGTTTCTTACGTTGTAGCACAACGCTTGTATGAGGAGGGTATGAAAATACTCGACGAAGGAGATACCCAAGCAAACGTTAGAAAGATGTAAGTTTCGGTCTTTGAGCGAAGTGATGTGCATCCCCATCCTTGTCTTTTTATAGATTGTTACTGAATAACTGTACTCGCCTTACGAATAAGTTTGCAAATTAGTCCGCATATTTCCTATTAGTCGTGTCTAGCGCAAAGGCTGATGAGGAGCCAGGTTACAGGATCATGTCGGTGTATGTTACTTTACTGGCTTATCGTAGACTCCAAGTCAATACAGAGACTAAAGAGTCCTGGACACATGCTAACTCATTAGCGCCATTTGACGACCCAATGGCCAAATGAAACCAAGGTAGGGTAATTATTTCGGCTACTTCATGGGCACTTCAAAGTGGTTGCTAATGCCATGCTGACGATCTGTTTAACTGTTCACGAAATAAAGAAAAAGATGTACTGGAATATCCCCACCTCATTCAGTATTAGTGAGGTATGAATTGTACACTTCGTGTGACATTAAACTGCGCTGGTTGTTGCTGATGAAAATGCTTAGAACAAAGTTACGTAACTCAACGTTTCGATCACCGTAGGTGATTTTAGTCAGGAGTAGAATAATCGGAATCACAGAGAACAAAGGAAACCGTGACTGACTGGTATCTACCATTATACGGACAACTTAGAAATGGGTATTTGCTTGGCCTAAGTGTGACAGTAACGTTCCCAGAACGAGTGTTTCCACTGATGTTTATCCGGGGTATCCAGCTCCGATGCAACCTGCTTAGGACAAAAGTTAGAAGTGCTCGGCATGGTCATGGTGGCCAGACGATCTTATGTCGTGGAAACTGGCCAACCGGAGAGTTTGGTGCATATTTTGCAATCCTGCTGGATTACGCATGATGCCAGATGTGCTCGTCATAATCGGGTTGCAAGGGAACTTGCAAAACGTCTCCGTCGACTGGGGTACACCGTCTTCGAGGAGTTGAGAGCCCCTACTTCT
>NW_008751774.1:1270590-1345605 GCF_000715545.1 Opisthorchis viverrini | reverse complement strand
ACCAAAATCTTTACATACTTTGGGATTCACCTCATCAGACTGGCACTGTCCTTGGCATGATTTCGAATGAGACGTTTCTCTCTTTTCTCCCATATTCTCCTGTTACTCTTTCGCATTCATCGCTTGCACTCACTTTTTATGTTTGTGACCATGCTCTTCAAAAATAAATGATAATTGATGAGGCCGGACTGATGCCCATAAGCCGTGGCCACATAATGGAAACCGGGTGACCGTCATTGCGATTGGCACAGGCAAGTTGTATAAAATGCCAAAGCCTCTACACAGCACGGCTCTGTATGTGTTGTCAGGACTTGATGAATTGGATGAGACCAGTCAAGTAGAATATTTCGTTTTTCCCCCAAGGTGTGCGAAGCAATGGCCGACTCTCTTTTTCAGTCTTTGAATTGCGACGGATTTTCGAGCGGAAATCGTCTCTTGTGTTCTCTGACCCGCAACACGTCGCCTACCAGGTCACCCTGGAGTGACTGTTTAATTCGGTTTAGGAATTGTTCGAATTTGTTAGCGCGATTGTCTGGTCCACCGTTGTTAGTGAAGTCCCTTAATTATGGTTCTTTGATAGGTCTTATGACCAGATGCCGTTAGCAGTCAAGGTGAGCCAGTCTGGTTAGCCGTCCTTTTGCAGGTAATACGTTCGCCTTACCTTTCGCTAGGGGTTCATATCCAGAATTTGACCTTAAGATGAGAGTTTTCGGATGACTTGCTTTGTTTTCTGTGAAGTTATAGTGCCGACCGTTCCCTCCGTTTTCTGGACTGTCCCGTTAGCGCCAACGTAATGGGTTTTAAAGTTACTTCTCACTGTAAGTTGACTCCTGGACGATATATGTATTACTTTCTGTGCCATCCTTTGAACATGAAACGAACTGCTGTAAGCTCACTGCTAAACGGAACTAAAATAATTCTCCTGACGAAGCCTTCAAAACCACTGATGTCAATAATATCAGGGATACAGAGGAACCATTATCCGGTATCCTCCATCGAGAAGGTGCTCGACCGGTCGCAGTCAAGATGAACTCCAGAAAAGAAGTAAATCACCGAACCATCTTGTCACATGTTCAGATCTGTCTCCCACAAACTGTTGAGCGAATGTGTGATTTCGTCGGAATTTAACATACGTTAAGTCCTCAAAATTGACAATGCCGTTAGCAGACACCTGATACATCCTAAAGACCACATCAATCTATGTTATGTGCAAAGCCTGTTGTGGGGATTTTGTTTCTACCTACATAGGAGAGAGGAACTGGTAACTGGAACTGTGTTGCAAAAGATACGCTTTCCGTTCATTTCGTATGCAATTTAACGCAATTTTTACGGTCTGCCTGTGTCAATAGAAATGGCAGTCAGTCCGTATCCACTTTGTGGCCACGATCTATGGGCATCAATCCGGCCTCTGCTTTAACCCACAGAAGTGATTATCACACTTCTGCCATGCAAGCACCCATTTCTAGGTCGTCCGCACAATGGTAGTTACCAATCAGTCCCGGTTTCTCTGTGATTCAGTGGTTATTCTTCTCCTGACTAAGGTCATCCATGGTGATCGAAACGGCGACTTACGTAACACTTGATGTTATCTTTCCGCCGGTAAGCCACTCACACATTGTATTACTTTGTACTATAGAACGAACTGCATACAGTACAATTGCCATGGCTGTTGGAGCTGGAAGCACTATTGCTGTCGCCAAGATGTCGACTAGCCTATTCGCTCAAATTTTCACATCGTGTTTGTAGTTGATTCATTTGTAGTTGCTTACGTGTGATGACTGAAATTCACACAGGCAGTTCGCCTTATGTGGCGTTGATGTACATTTAAGGGGGTTTCAAACGGTGTGTGGAACCGCCCCAACCGATGTTTCGCTATCCGTTGTTTTCATGCTTAGCTTTTTTGTAAATCCTTAATGCAAGTGCTTTCATTGAGTTTCTGGTAGCCAACACAGAGATCAAGGTACGAGTGGCTGACCGGAGAGGCTGCAGTCTCGAGTTCGCCCGCTGTTTTGTAAGTCTAGGCGACCTGTAGTTGCCTAGGCCCATTAGTCACACGCCATAGCCATGCAACCTGACATGAGTATGTATCTTGTTTCCCGGTAGAAAAAGCCGCATCTGTACGTTCGTGCGGGTGGGGGGGGGGTCGATATCGCTGAAATAATCAATGACTAGTTGTCCAGGTGTCTAGGCAACTTGGACTTGTTTTTCACAGCCGTTTAATGGTAGCGCACTTTCGATACCTAGCGGCTGTGAAATTCTTGATACACAAGGGCTGAGATACCGCCGGGTCAGTCAGAAAGTGGGTTTGAGTGATCAGAAATGGACGTGTCTACATTTCTGATCAGAAGCTCACATTGGTTCCTGCGGTACATCAAGCTCTGTTTTTTTTTCAACCAACGAAATTTGCATCCCCAAATGATTAACTTTAGGTGAACTGTATCGCGGAGTCAGATTTGAACATACCGTTCAGGCTAGCATGCCAGTTTTTCTACTCTTCCTCTTTTCAGCGCATTCCAGTTTTTGCACGAGGCGGCCGAGCGAGGGCATACTCAAGCTCGTGAATGGGTCGCTCTGGGAACTCTACTTGGATGGGGGTTCTTTCAATCCCAAATGATTAACTTTAGGTGAACTGTATCGCGGAGTCAGATTTGAACATACCGTTCAGGCTAGCATGCCAGTTTTTCTACTCTTCCTCTTTTCAGCGCATTCCAGTTTTTGCACGAGGCGGCCGAGCGAGGGCATACTCAAGCTCGTGAATGGGTCGCTCTGGGAACTCTACTTGGATGGGGGTTCTTTCAATCCCTGCCTCGCGCCCACGCCGATTTTACTCAGCTCGCGCAGGAAGGAAATCCGCGAGGACAATTTGGTTTAGGTTTGATGTACGCCTCTGGCTTGCTGGTCAATGCTAGTATTCCTCATGCGCTAATCTACCTGACGTTTGGTGCTCTCGGGGGCGATGATCTAGCCGAAATGGCACTGGTAAGTCAGTGATTAGTTAAGACACCTGTTCGCCTCAACAGATTTGCGGTTCTTTGAAATAAGTCTCCGGCTAACATTTTCACGTAATTCGACGTCGGAGTTGTTTTCATTCCACCATTTACACGTCCGACTTGTCTGTATTTGAATCAAACCGCGAGGCTGTGTGCTTACGTCTACCAGTTTTTGAGTTTGACGCACGAGAGGCAGCACACAAGGCTCCACATCATACCTCGTGCAAGACATTTGGTTCAGTTTAAGGATATGTTCGCTACAAATCTAAATATATAAAGTTACTATTTTTAACAGAGATTGACTGAAATATCTCAAAGCTTCTGTGTAATTGCTCTGGTGTAATACGATCCCGTATCTAGGCCATACATTTCTTCCACTCTTCTCATTTCTGAGCGTATACTACAGCATAAAAATGTATTTGACTCCGTGCTAGGGACAGTTGGCATGAGTTGATCCACCATTCTGGGCTTTAGAAGACCACAAGTTTTCCATGAATTGGGTAGTCGACCCAACAGGTGCACCACTTCCTTTTGTCTATCTTTGTCGAGCATCTCTACTTTCGTTTTATCTAGGCTTACCGCTATTGGACTGGAACTGGCTTGGAAGAGAGCTGCGAGTCCGCACTAACCTACTACTACCGTGTGGCGAAAAAAGTTTCCGCACAGGTTTCCCAGCGTGCTGAGACCAGCGGTTCCACTCTGTTTGGTCCAATTGTTCGACGTGCCCGACTGTTAGATGAAGCCGACGCGAACACCGGACTGCTCAATATGTTGTTTGGATTCGGAGCTGGAAATGGTGATCAAGCTCTTGGAGGGTTGGCAATCAATGAAGATTTGTTTCAGTACTATCAATTTCTGGCCGATAAGAAGAATCTAAGCGCACAGGTTGGCTTGGGTCAATTTTACTATTACGGACGGCATGGTGTAGAGAAGAACTTGGAAAAAGCCTTCTACTACTTCAAGCTAGCTTCTGAGGCTGGAAGTTCCCTAGCCAAGGCTTACCTTGGTGAGGTGAGCTATATTTCCGTACATTCATTAAGAGACTTTGGTGTGACTGGACAGTTCTGTAGTGTTTCGTATGACATTTAGGTTCAATGTGTAGCATGTAATAACACAGAGTTACCACCAGCGTAAATTGACATTACAAGGTGTTTTTGATGTGTGTCAATTGTGTTGTTGTGGACTCAGCCGATTTTTGGTTAGTGGGAGGTATCAATGTCTTCCGTTCGGTGACCATCAGTGTTCTGTCCCTACACAAGACCACTGAGCTGTGGTGATATATCCTTGCCATTGATTGACTGCAGCAGGTTCCCGTATTTCCTTCTTGTATTTTGTAGATGTACATGAGTGGGACGGATACATTGCCGGCTGACCCGGAGAAGGGACTGAAGTACCTTCGACAGTCAGCCGAAGATGACAATCCGATTGGTCAGACCGGTTTAGCAATGGCTTACTTGCATGGGAAAGCTGGTCTATCTCCAAACCCTTTAAAAGCCATGGAATTACTATTTAAGGCAGCAGATCAAGGTTGGGCGGACGCCCAATTGACTCTGGGACGCATGTTCATGGGTACGTTTGACTTCTATGCAATGTGTTTACAGTTTTAAGGTTTCGTTGGCCTAAATTCAAATGTTTCATCCTTTGTAGGACATCGGGACTAATCTCCCGCCCAATAAAATCGCAGCAAAATGTTTGTTTTCCTTTTCATTCCTCATGGTGAAATGTCCGACGACAAATTTCTTGGGCAAAATGCCCTTGTTGGAACATATATCCATCAATTTATGACCAATTTTGAGAGTTAGATGAAGACTATTCCCACATTCGACTTATAACCGGTCGTGGGCTTCGGAAGAGTTGTCAGAAACTTTGTGAATAGTTTTCTCTATGAAAATATGCTGCAATTTTTAGAATATCGTACCAACTGGAAAATGAGGCGGCCTTTGTGCGGTACATTCACTGAAGAATATCCTAAACGAGAGATTCAGTTGACTCTCCCGTGAAAACTAAATTGATATACAAATGAGTGCATTTGTCAAAATCGGCTCAATCTGGGTTCAAGTAGAACATAAGGTTGACGGAAACTTGGGAACTGCGCGTACCTGATTAGCCCCAAGAAGGGGTAAACGGGTAGTGGGCTGTCGAACAGTTTTCAGCAACCTTGTGAGTAGTCTCCTTTCCCTTATTGTTCGCTTGGTACGGCGTCAACGGGCTTCAACAAATAAATGTACCAACAGAAGAATGGCGTCGCGACTGGATTCCGGTTCGGTCCCCTCATCGCACATTTCTTCAAGTGCAGTTGAAACTTGGCCGTTCATTAATTGAACGGTCCCCACTTTTATCGATACGTAGACGATATCCTCGTGATTGCAGAAGGTAATACTAACTCGAGACCTCCCGTGAGGCCTTTTTGGTAACTTGAATAGAAGTAAATTTCCTCTGTGTTTATATCGGTAGGAAAACGGACGAAAGTATCCAGCGCAAAATATACAGAAAACAAACCTGGGCAGAACAGTACATTCGCTTTAATTGTTTTGTTCAACTCCAACAGAAACCAACCAGCCAATGAAGTTTGCGTTAATGGGCGACTCGTTCGAATGAGGTCGAGGTAGCTCAATGCTTAAGGCGTGAACTTTCTGACTGAAAGGTCCCTGAGTTTGAACCCAATCCCGGCACCTGGACTTCTCCTCTCTAAGCTTGGGCGACCTGACAGTGTCTGAGTCCCTGTGCTCCGTCAGCCCTCATGCATGGCAACCACACACTGAAAAAAGTTTTACACCTGGACAATTATATTGTTATTATTGTTACCATAATATTGTGATCTGAACCCCAGCTGTACCTCTAAAATTAATGCGATGTCTGACTGACTGGACCGTGAAGATACATCTCGATGAATGTTTACAAAACCAAATAAAATCTATGGCGCAAGTCTTACCGTTTGTGGCTGTGCAATGTTTCCTTATTGAAACTCTACGGCCCGTGAAATCAGGACTGAAGGCGCTTTCTGAACCTTCCAACTAAAACGACTTGTCTAGGTGGCAACTTTCCTACTGGAAGACAAACTAACCAGATTCTGTGTACTCATTTGTATGCTTGTCTCGAGCACCGTATAAACAATGAGACATTCGTCTAGAATAACCCGTGAACACAACCATATCTCACTGGGTCATGAATCAAAGAATCCCAGATGTGGCGCTCAGCACACTTGGTCGAGGCGAACCACCATACGAATCTTGAACTTGTGTTGACCCACAATCAATTCAGCCACACTCACGAATTTGGCAGTAAGATGACCCGTTTCACTGAGTTGCCTCTCTGGCTTCATTGTCCCACTTTAACTCCACTTATTCGTGAATGTTTTTGGGTAACTTGTGGTGCACTTGACTACTGATGTATTTATCACAGAAAACCATCTTTGTTCTGGTGTCTTTCGTCGCGTTTGTGTTCACATGGAAAGTGTTTAAAAAACAGTCGATTCCAAGAGCCACTTAGGTTGTTGATTACAGCTATTTAAACTTTGGTGTGTCCGTCAATTCTCTTCGTCCTTCATATTCCCTGATTCCTTTCAGGTACACTCGGTGCCAAGGCTGATTACAAATTAGCCGTCAAATATTTCACGATGGCTTCACAACAGGGAAATGTACTGGCCTTCTTTTACCTCGGTGAAATGCATGCCACGGGTCTGGGAGTGTTGCGGTCATGCACAACCGCTGCTGAGGTTCGTCCGACAGGTTTCCTGTGTAGCTTTTTTATTTTATGTGATTATAAAGTTGTGGAAGGGAATTCCAGTAAATCCGATAGTTAAAGAGAAACCGTGAACCGCTGCCTACATTCCTTTTTTGACCATTGCAACTGTTTGATTGGTTTGTAATTTGTGCCCTACTAAAGTTATTCGATATGGCGTATCTGAGAAAGTATAGATGTGAATTCGACATTAATACATTATGTTTAACTCCACAGTCCGTTTGGACACTGTGTTTACAAGCTTTTGGCAGATAGATCTCTAGTAGCATGCACTTTCAACATAACTGTACTGTAACTGGCGTCTTTTGAGTCTGCCTGAGTCATAACCATGTCACTTGAAAGACCCATCCGCACAATGTTTACGATTCAATCGTAAACGTCGCATTTCCAATTTAACCTCACTGGATTTCGGTGGGTTTAGCTGACAGGCATACAGGCCTAGTAAGGGAAACTGGGACGGAGAACTCTCCGTTGCATGGGTCTTCCGTAGCTTGTCAAGCGGATGTTCAAATCACTATGTGAACCACGGCAATGTGTACACGCATTAGCCAGGGTGCTTATATCTGTCCTTGTCATCATTAGGGCCTTAGTTTATCTAGGCTCGCACAGCTGTTCTTATCAAATTTGTCCTTAGCCACTCGTAGTCTATTCGACATTCGTTTTATATCTCTACTTTGTTCGTTCAGGCCAGTTCGTTATCGATTATTTCCTTTTTTATTTTTATTCATTCGCTTCAGCTTTTTAAAAACGTGGCTGAACGTGGTCGCTGGTCCAAATGGTTTATGTATGCACATTCTGCCTATCGGGCGCGACGGTACGATGAGGCTTTCGTTACCTACCAGCTTTTGGCAGAGCTCGGCTATGAGGTGGCACAGAGCAACGTGGCTTTCATGTTGGAAGAAGGTAAGTAAAAGGATGAGGTATATTGTTTGACATGAGTAAAATACAAAGCAGCAATAGCCGACGAGTGCGTAGATTTTGTTTGTGGTCTCTGCTTTTAAACTGAGGAGCCGTTCTCAAAAGTGTATCCTCCTGTTTCCAACCGCAAAATGGGCCTTCCATGTCGCTTTGAGACTTCTGTCCCTGGGAGGCGCTGCTTCCATCGTCATCATCGACAACATGACATTAGCCTTATTGTGAAGGAACACTGTCATATAGTGCCAGTTCTGTTCCATAAGTAAAGTGGTTGATTTTCGCCAAGTAGAAGCGTTGTTGATTTTCTGCTATTCGAGATGTGTAGGCGTTCATTTTGTCTCGGTATTCGGCCTTCCTTTGAGCACGTCAGTCGAGCAGTACGTTGTTATGTGAGGTGTCTAATGCTCTAGAGTGGACTTTGAACATTGACGATGTCGTTTTTTTTTTCAAATAAAAAGTATTATGAACCAGCTTTCCATCAACCATCTTCATTATGTTAATCACGCCGCACGTACTCCGCATCACACTTGCCACAAAGAATGCATTCATCGCAACCACTTTCTCGCCGTTTCGGACCTAAATACCCCGTTGAATCAATCAATATTGTTACTTTCCTCGATCCGATAAACTGGTCCTAGGATTTTGTCGAACACGTCGGCTTTCTACTGTTCTTGAAGTTGAATAAATGGATACTCCGTGTGTATGCGAGACTCAGGCAAGCCTCGAGTGCATCCCTCTTCTACGGTATTTTTTATTGCCTGTGCAGCACAAAGACTGCTTTCATGTTTCGCTTAGGAATTCATGCAAAATATCGAAGCATTGTTCCTATTTGTTCGTGCAGCAACACTGATCGGTGACCGCCCGCAGGCCACTACCGATTTCTCTTTCGGGCTTATTAGGCAAGTCAAGTCCCCGGATTTGGGGCGTTCGCTTTATCCTAATTGGACCCTATCTCCACAGACTTTAACTAAATCACTGTTTCGCACGTGCTATCCAAGTAAACGTGAGATTCAGAGAACACTATTTTTGAATGCCTGTGAATTTTCATTAATGATACCGTTTGGTCTGAAGGTGGTTTTTCCGCTTTTTCTAATCACCTCCGTCCGCTCGGAAAGTGGGAAAAAAGCTTCTCAACTCACCCCAGTAACGTAAAGATGAAACTAGTTTACCATGTAGGTTTCTGTATTTCACTTCACCTGTTTTCTGTGATTGCCTTTGTTGTATCAGGAAAAATCACTGTGGTTGATAAGGAAGAGTTCCAATCACGGGCGATTGTTCAGTGGCGACGTTCAGCTTTGCAAGGTAAGACATTTCATCTGGGACCATCAGTTGTGCTTTTTAACTACCCCCAGCGGTCTAAGTTCGAACTATCTGTTAGACCGTATTAAAGTATACGAACAATTACCTCATCGCTTTTAATCTCGATGAAAACTTGCTTTAAATGCAGTACTTATGGCTTACTTTGATTTGGCATCCAACTGATTAGCAATATCGAACGCACACAGCCTTCAACCGGTACCACCATCCATAATCAAAACCATGACCACTACATATTATTCCTGTGATGAGATGGCCCAAGTGGTTGGAGCACGAATTTACTGACCGGAAGGTCTGTGGTTCGAACCCGACCTCTGCCTCTCGACTTCCCATGTCTAGGCTTGGGCAATCTTGCAGTATCCCAGCCCTCGTGCAACCTTCGGGTGGCATGGCACCGGAAGATTGCTACAGCTGAACGATTTTTTTTTACATATTATAATCTTCGAATATGCTTCCGCCATTTCACCAATGCGATGACTTCTGTCTCTCCAACATTGACAGGTGTGGCCAGTTCGCGTGTCAAACTGGGTGACTATTACTACTACGGATGGGGTACTGAGGTGGATTATATGAAGGCTGTCCAGCACTATCGGATCGCTTCAGAGCTGCATCAAAATTCTCAGGCCATGTTCAACTTAGCCTATATGCATGAACAAGGACTGGGTTTGAAACGGGTGAGTTCGATCACTGTTTTACCAAAGTTTGTGGTCTGGTCTCTCTAACGTAAGTATTTTATCCAACGTAAGTAATCACGTGGTCTTTGATCTAGAGTTTCTGCTGTTAGCATACTTTGCTCCATAGAAGAGTAGGTCCCAACTCTTAAAATGTAGAATCGAGCTACCCTGTAAGACATAGCTACTTTAGGCTTTATTAATATTCAATCTAGTCGGTTCAGTCACACTCACCAAGGATTTTACCTATCTTTCCCAAGGATATTCATCTGGCAAAACGTTATTATGATTTGGCGACGGAGGCCTCGTTGGACGCTAAAGTTCCGGTCGCATTGGCCTTGCTGAAGTTATCAGTCTCATTTTGGTCCGAGTATTTGCGTGCATCAACTTTGGTAAGTATGATGAGGCTTGTCATCAAACTATATCAATGCAGTGTTTTCTTGGGTGAGAAATCTCTGATTGCGCTCAGTGGGAGATCGCAAAGGTTACATGCGGTCCCCGTTTTGGAGTCACAGAAAACCATGTTGGATATGAACGCACGAGTTCTGTCACTCAGTCATACATCTTAGCTAGTTTTGAATAATTCTATACTAGCTTATCTGTAGTTATTCATTCATTTCATGTCGAGATGGCTCGGTAGTTAAGGCGCGAAATTGTTGACCGTATGGTTCGTGGTTTGAACCCAACCTTGACATCTTGACTGTTCTTTTGGCTTGGACAGTTTGGTGGCACCTTATCCCTGGTGCTTCCTTTCGGATGGCATGGCAACCATGTACCGGAAGTGTGTTACAGCTGAACGCCTCTTCATTTTCGGGTAGCAGTTTCAGTGCGGCCTCAAATTGTCCTGGCACTTGTGTGATTCCCGTTTTACCGGTACTTGCTCCGTCATAGTAGGAATTTACAACTGACATTCCTACTTTTTATCCTGGGCCTCGGCAGGCATTCTGTGCTTTCCAGCCAGCCAGTTTTCAGCGGTGACGACACCTAAGAGTGATTAAAACCTATCCAATACCAGTCTGAATGATGCGTGTTCTTGGGTTACGATACTGCACCTTACAGCAGATTATGATGATGGTTACACCTTCTGGCTCGAAAGTATGGGCAGAGTGCTTATCAAAGCATGCAACAGTTGTCCTTCTCATCTCGATCCACTGCCCTTCAATTCTAGCAACCCAAACGATGGTTCCAGAAGTACTGTTTTAGCCGAAGAGTTTCCAGCAACTTTGTGAGTGGTTTTCTCCATGAAAAAAGCCTGTTCTTAATTTAACAACTGGTCCAGTTTTCCAGTCTGATTTCAACATGCCGTAGGTGACTACGGACAGAAAATTACATAATCCGAGAATTCACCCGCAACTATGGTGATATCTCTTGTTTATTAGCAAAATATACGTGGACATTTTCATAAAGCAAACTGCTCACAAGGTTGCTGAAAACTTCGACAGCCCAAGTCCGGTTTCGGCTTTCTTGGAGTTCATCAGGCAGGCGCAGTCCCCGAGTTTCCGTCAACCTTGTGTTCTACATGGACATTATTCAGGACTTTTTAGCCGCAGGACTGCCTTACAGTGGACCCTCCAAAGGATGGTAACCTTCAGAATATAAATAATTCCGATCGTTTCCTCAAGTCTTTACTATTGTTAGAATTGTCTACAGATGTGCACTCATAGCCAAAGTTCCGGTGACTACAAATCTTATGTCTAGATTTCAGTTTTTAGCGTGGTTGCGCAACAAGATGGTCGCTTGGTTTGGTAGGTAACAAGGACTTATGACCCTGAATGCCTATCAAGCGTATTACACAAAAGCAAAGGCATGGGACCGGACACCAGCTGCCTTTTTGCGCAAACTACATAAGCCTTTTGCGAGATCATCTCTGGTATGACCAGGTGGTCAAAATACAATGCGGCGATTTCGGGAAAGCTTGCGAAATCGGTGGTAGTAAAGAGATGACCGAATTATAAAGCGGAGAATAGTCTAGCATCGTGTTCGTCGTGTAAGCCCGGTCGCATTTTCAGCTGCCGTCTCTTGGAACCCCGAGACAACAGACGCCACTGGCTAGTCGTAATCTTAACAGACACGGTTCAGTCACACAGCCAATGACGATCCGACCTCAGTCATAGCCCACAAGGTAACCCGTAATTCAGGTAGTTTGACTTCAACCGCCTTATTAGGTCATCATCTGCAATGTGTGGCTGTTTCTGTCGGAGCGGGAATCACTGTGTTTTGATACGCAGTTTATATCTGGAAGAGTGATTGGTTCGCTGAGTTTGGTTGCAGTTAAATTCACTTCTTTGGCGGGTTTAACTGCAATTTGTAATCAGTAGGCTTTAGAACTTTTTTTCCAGTTATGACATTAAAATATAGTCATTTACTGAACAAACTCCCTCCTCCATTGGTTTGCATTAGTTTTTACTTCGGTTTAACCCGTAGCTGCAACAGCCCCTATGGGGTATCTTTTCGCAACGCCGCGGGTTATTCTGGCAGTATAACAATGAAGCTGACTTCTTTACACAACTCATTGAAGTCAATGGACTTTCTCCTCTTTGTTATTCGGGTCGCGAATGAGGTATTACCTACTGCATCATATATGGGACTTCCAGGGATAGTTTTTCCAGAAACCACCCACTGATTATGGCTGGTTATGGTGGGATGAAACCGCATGGGGAAACTGTTCCATTCACCACCATGTTTGTAACGTATGGTCCACGTGAACTTATTGATTTTCACACTGATTCAAATCATTTCGTTTTTGGCCTACTCGTGTTGCGCGTCGATCTGTCTGACCACCGATGCCTGTCGAATTTTCGTGTTGTAGGGCAAGTATTTTGGACGCATATTTGGTATGGCCGTCGAATCGAGCGGACCCTCTCAACAGCAGCAGCAGCCAGTTATTGGTACCACACCAGGCGCACTCACAACAATGGATTGGGATTATTACGCCATACCAATCCTTGCAGGAGCGTTGCTTGCCCTAATTGTCTATTTGTGGCACGAACGCAGACGGTGAATCTCCATTATTTGTGCGCAATACTGTCCAGGTCAAACTGTAGGTGTGGATGATTCTCCGTTGTGTTCCCCCCTCCCAGTCTTCATTGGGTCCTGGTGACTGTGATCTGCGTCTCAACTTTGTACCAAACCTCTTTTGTACAACAATTCTGCGTTTGTGGGATGCTGCGTCATCCCATCTCGTTGCACATGAGTTATTTTTTCTCGCGCTGTTTTTTGTGTGTGCGGTGAAAATCGGACGCAATGCAAAACAGGTACTTCTTGTCTTTCTTGTTTAAATTATTTTTTTCACTGGTTTCGGGGTTTGCAGCCTGTTGGGTCGTAATCTGCGCTCCAATGTTTGGAGTGTATGCTCACCGATCTGGCTAACTGAACCTTTCACCCAACGTGTGTGTAGACTAATTGGCTGGCGCAGGATAACGTGAGCTGCGGTGATTCTGTCTTGTGAAACATAACCGTATCTGTCTTCTGTGATAAGTTGTTGGTGACTCACTGTTCATCGTACAGACATTAGTAGCGACTACTCTTTATCAGAGATGACCAAGGGTTTCGGAGTTGCGTACGCTACCTCTACATGCCCTGTGTTTCCCTTAATAATCATTATTGTAGTTCAGAGGTCTTGTATGTTCCCATCATGCTTCTTGGTTTAGGCTACCTGGGGATTTAGATCAATGGGCGTTGAACGCATGTTGATGTACATCAAACAGATCGTTAGGTGGGTTCAACTAAAGCTTGAGATGCTTAATATGCGAACTTACTGACCCGAAAATCCGCTCTTGCTTAAGCTTGGCCAACCTCGCGGTATCTCTCCTTGCTTCCTTTCGGATCGTGTGGCAGCTATGTACCGAAACGGTGTTACAGCTGAATGCTTATTATTATTATATTATCAACCAAAGCTGGTGGACATTCGAACGGTTCCATGACAGGTTGAACACACTGGCTGACTGAAACTGGAACGCTCGAGTGGTTGAACGATATGGCAGTAAAATGCTTGCCCCATTCAAACATTATTTGCCCGTTCTGCCTGGCAGCGAAACACGATGCCAGTTAGTGCAGTCGGGTTGTTGGCGGTTGCCAAAATCAACTCGTGGTTGCTCAAAACTGGGAAGCCCAAAACTGATAATACACTTTAGCTTGTATGGTGGCAGTACTGACCATAATTTTGTTGCCGGTGCCATTTATAAGCAGTTTAAACAGGGCACGTCCATTTTTTCATGTGAGCCTGTACAGGTTAATATAATACTTTGTGGGTGTGCTACTGAGTAGAACACAAGGAGGGCTGGTATAACGAAGAGTTTTCCGCAAACCAAATTGGACTGGTCGGTATGCACATTTTCCGGCTTCGTGCCACTGAAGTCTGGTGCAATGTCTGGCTGATCCCTTAATATTCGTCCAGCTATATTAGTCGAACAAGCTAGAGTGGGGAAGTTCCAGAAAGAAAAGCGTCATACGATTAGTCTCATTTTAAAACATACTGACCCGCAAATCAGTCTGAACAAGGCACTAAGAACAACTCTCCATTCACTCCTTACCATCTCGTCTGTTGCGACACGTTTAAGCGGAAACAAATTGCGGAGCTAGTTGCAGCATGTATATGGAACTAAACTGGAACGGGACCGATCAATGAAAACAAGGTTGTCAGGTATTTCTGAGCGCGCAGAACGGGCCTGTTTCCATCAATCAATATTGCCTAGAGCATCTTCAGTCTATGTGGGCAACTGCTATGTGCTGACTCAGAAGGAGGATCAAGGTTCAGCACTGTCCTGTCTCCACTCGATGACTATATTTTTGACTGCTTCCAAATTAAATCAGGATTAACTTATACGATACAAATTCGTTTGTGCATGTGCTCTCTTGCGTTCCTAGCCTCCGGGGAGTTCTAATAATGTACGAATCCCCACCACTGCAGTTGGATTCGTAGGTGCAATGACTAGTTGACAAAAGTGATGGAATTTCGGTCCGTGCAGGGCCACTTTACATCTCTTTAAGTCGACTGAGAACAGGGTCAATGAAAGGGATCCCTAGGTGGGTCCACTTCGGTACTGTGTTTTTCTTCTGTATTGCTCACCCTAAAATGGTCAGGATGGCTTTTTGACCGCAGCAGATGGCCAAAACTCCAAAAAGAAATTTTGTTTTCTACCTCAGAACCATAGGTAAAAGAAATGCCTCTATGGAGTGTTAGAAAGTATGCTTCATCGGTCTGGGCAACCGGGAAGTGTCATTTGCACACAGTTTTGCGTCCACCGGTGTCCCCACCCAACCCCTTCTTAACAAGCAAGCAAATGTTGCTGGGTCATTTGACTCAGTTTTCTGACCGAGGGGTCTTATGAACCCCACCGCCTTCTGACAATAAACTCGAGATCCTTTATACTTAGGAGCTTTTAACTTTCATACTCTATGTCGAATCTGCAGACGGGCAATGCTCACCGAGACCTTATACTCTTAAATTTGATGTATGCTGTCTCCGAAACAAGCATGCAAAACCTAAGCGTGGTTATGCATCTCAGAACGCGTAGAACGAACTCTACTTCTTCGCATTTGTCCCTCCATGTGTCCTGTGACCCAGAAGCGGTGACTCGTGAGGATAAATGACGTGCGGTTTTCAGTCTGCCCCGGAGTTGAACGCGCTTTGCCGGATCGGATACCAGTGAACAGTCATCTTTGCACCCTCCGGCTATCCAGTTTAATCAAGCTCAATGCCTCTCGACATAAAAAACGTTGCCTGTTTTTAGTGTCGGCTTATGCCCCAATGGATTGAAGCTCTGTTAGGCGGAATTCAGCGTATTAACCGCTTGCAGTTAGGCGCTGCTACATCCGAGAGGACTATCCCGCAAGCAACTGGCCATAAGATCGGGCCGCATACCGGTCCGGCACCAAGGTGAGCTTTGATTGGCCGGACGCCTGGACCCAACAGCCGGTCATGATCGCCGAATGCCGGTCACCAACGCTCATCCAGAAGGCTTCAGAATTTTCAAGACTTTTATTGGTGATTTTGTTGTTGATAGTGCTATATGACTGCTATGATATACGGAAACGCTGAGGTTCATGCGTGTGGTACCACTTTATTAAAACGTTCTGTTGATGTTGGTATTGTGTTGCAATTCTGGCTGCATCGAACGGTGAGTGTCATTGTGTGGCAGTTTAATAACTCACTAATCCATAATTACGGTGAAAGGCAGTTCCAGGCTGAACATCAAGAAATATATGTATTAATAAGCATCAGTACTCATACATGGTTGCCGAATAGGCACAGGCTTACAAAAGAAAACAAAACTTTCTTATTAGATGACTATGGCCTGAGCTTGGTTTCGGTATAATATATCAGGGCCAATTCGAAAGATATGGGCTGAATTCATACGTGTATCCACTGATCATGCCTTTTTCTTGTTATGCGCTGCGGCCAACATAAGTCCCGTATGGTTTCATACCCAGCAATACATGACAGAAAGGATGGTAATCCGAACCAACATATTTAGTTTCCACAAGTGCGTAAAATTAATCACAGGCATGTGACCATTCTTTTCCCAAGCATCTTCCGGTCCTCAAAAGATCCAATGATCACAGGCCTCTGGTTCCTGTAACATCAAATCTAATACCCTTTGGTTATGTCAACGTTCATGTGTTGTCGTCCTTAGACTTCCTTTTGTAAATGTAAGTGGGTATTCCCAATCTACCTGTGGATATATCTCAACTAATGTATCAGAATCAAAATGTTCTTGCCCACGTTTTGCAGCATCACTTTCTTTCCTCGGTATTCAAATGCATTTGAACTGTTGATATACTGAATGGATTTGGTGGTTTCCACCTTTACGACTCAATCCTGACACAGCGCCAGTAAAAATTTACACCCGCCACTACTTCGATAGGCTCAAATCAAACTACACTGATGACCCAACACCAATTCAGTTGAGTAAATGTTATAAATAGCTCTTCCTCATGCGCGCCCACCAACAAAATACAATTGGTGTAAGCTCGAATGACGGATAAGTACTTGCAACCCGATGGTTTAGCTCATTCAACGGACCTGTTGCCAGCAGCAATTCAGCTGGGTGTACCATGAGTCAGTTTTCTGAATTTGGCCAAATTTGGTCCACCATTTGTGATGGATCGTGTTGTTCCCCCAGTTGTACGACAGAATGAGCCCATCTCGCCGGAGACAATGTGTGCAATGATTAACATATTTGGATCTGTTTATTAGAGCTACCTATATTGCGATTTTTTCTTCAAAGAAGAGGAGAATAATTATCCATTGTATGATTTGTTTAATGGTTATCTCTGGGGCGTGGACGCGAAGAAAATTTCATACCTTACTGTGAAGCCATCACTGACAGCTGGCGTGTAAAGCGACTATCTTTGGGATCACTGTCACCTGATTTACCCACTTGGATGTTATCCATGGACGTGTGGGTATGCTATGTGTTTGCATTTCTCTGTTTCTGAGAAACATGAAGTTAGTAGGTGCTGACGTGCACTCAAAGAATTCGGAGCCCAAGTCGTGACGTCCTCAAGTGCAATTTCAAAAAATCTTAGTCAGAAGACTTATAGCCCTAAGATTCCCCAGATGGAAGGCGTACGGGCCAGAACAGTAAGATTTTTGTACTTATCAGATACTTCTAAACAATTAAGTCGTATTAGATTTCTTAACATTTTGGGCCAGACTTATTTTCCTTTGCTAGACTTGTACGGTGTTTTGCTAATATACAGGTCCCAGAGCACAGCAGTCATAGGTTGTGTGGAAATCTAATAAGCTCCATTCCAACTGAGCTCCCTGATAGTGTCTGTCCGCCCTATCCTTATTGGTCTATGTTTGTGATTCCACCACCACAAAGGCCAAAAAATAACGTTAGAAAACCCTATTAAATCTATATTTACTGAACTTGTCGCGATTTATTTGGGGTTAGTTCTCAGGCCACACGTGAATGCGGTCCTCTAAGTACACAAATGTAGATACCGATTTCCGGTTTGACTGGTGAGTGGTACCGAAGTACACTGATTTGACTACCGGATAGTGTCCGGCTGGGGCAAACTGGTTCGGTTTGAACGGTATTCAGTTTCCACCCTGTACTCTTTCTTTTAAGTGTTTCGTGAGGATCCAGTGTCGCACGACAACGTTCGCAAGCAAACTCATCAACCAACAATAACGCAACGAAATACATAATGTTACGTTCAAAACCTGATACAACCTTGTGGAACTGGATGGAGCATCCTCTATCTTGTTTATTTGGACGATCCAAACCGCCGAGGAGATTTTGTCCGCAAGCAGATCGCTAATTCATAATGACTCAGTGTCCTTTGTGGTTTTTTTCACTATCAGCACAGTTGAATTATCCTATTGGATTCTATTTGTCTATTTGTGCGCTTTGTAAAATTTTATCTGGCTCACTGATGGTAGACGTGGTTTAGACACACAACCATTAAACCACCACTACGCTCCCCAATAACGCACTGATGTCACCTCGACTGGTGATGAAACGTTTACAATCAAATTGCCCACCTCAGCGAACAAGCCAACGACCATCTACGCTACCTGCGCTACCAACATTTTCCTGTTTGGTGTCATCTGACAAAAATGCCCCTTCCTATAACCACGACCAGCGCTACGGTAGCAGTGACAGCATTAAATATGGCTTTGTGTAGGGTTGACAGTCTTTCGTAGAATGATGAGAATCGGCCTACTCTGCTCCAGATCAACTGGGTCACACAAGATTGCCCAAAAGAGGGACTAGGCTGTCGCGGGTCGTTTTGCGGAACATTTGCATCATTCAAGCATGGATTTCTTAGTCTGTTTAATCTTGATGAGAAATGGATGCCATACATGATAGATAACGTGGTTTCGAATAGTCATGGTACCAGAGATGCTCACCTCAGACAGATTCCAAGACGAAAAAACTTTAGTCCAGTGTTTTACTCTTTAAAGTAAAATGGTCAGACTAGTCAAATGAAACGGAAATTCTTAAAGCAAAACTTGAATAAGCCTTCCCGACTGAAGTTAGCTTGCCACGAGCTTCAATTCGGTGGAGTTGAATATTGACCCTAGGCAAACATGCAGAGATAGGAACTTACCACACATTCGAAGAACTTTCACCACAAATCAGTGCGTGACAGACACAATACATGTTTTTCTCACAGATCACTGGACTCGTAGCACACTCCTCGTTCCGTAGTACCGAGAACAGGATAAATAACATCCGCCTGCGTTTTGAAGCGCTTGTTTGCTCATCAAAAGCATGAGGTAACTTGGTTGTTACAAGAGTACAGAGACCTGATTTGTCACCATCTAATCGGTTTGTAATTGGGTTACCAAACTAGCAAGAATTACATTAACCGGAAACCTGCTTTTTAACCAAAGGTTTAAACGTGTTGGGTAAGTCCGTAGTTCATTCCAACAATGCATTCTGCCTGGCTATGCACATAGAGAGACAGATATCTTGTAGTTAGGTGAGATTTTATAAGACCCAGGGTTGAAATCAGGGGTTTATGTACCAAAACAACAGGTCGGAACAACTATTCTTTTGCAATTTGATGCCGCCAGTTTTGGGAGAATCAACAATTCCGACCCTTTTACTACTACGTAAGAGCAATACCAACGAATATTGGCTTCAGAGACATGTTGAAGAACAAAACAAAGTTTCACAGATTTATTGCATAGGTGAGTTGAGACAAGTTCATTCAGGACTGTCGTAACCTGAGTGGAATGAAATGTTCATCAATACTTGCCAGGCGGGGCTTTCGAAATCGGCGGAGTTTGGAGATAAAATCCATGTCTCCGGTAAACGAGAATGGACGAGTTGAACGGAAGAATAAACCTCTCTCAAGTGGCCATGATAAATCTTCCGGCACTGCCTCTGAATTCGATGGACGTTTTCTCGAGCTCTCCAGTTCATTCAAATCCAATAACCCATACTCTAGTAAAGAGTTGCCAAATGAATTCCGAGGCTGGTTAATAAGTCTTGCAGAGGTCAAATTGACTGAGTTCAACACCAAATACAGCAGCACACACGCATATGGTCTGTAGAGGGCAAACATATGAACTTTTACACGGAAACAAACTATCTCAACTTGTGATACAGAACTCAATACCTAAGTACTGGAACAGTCATCATCCGATTGGATGGATTGGTAAGGTAGTAACCCACAGACTCTGATTGGTTGGTCACAAGCGCAAGCACATCCATCCAACCGGAACCAACATTGTGTCCCTAAACAGTGTTTGACAATATATTGTATACATATTTTATAATATGTATGTATAATATATAATACTGAATCTTCACTACAGTCCAACTGGCAGTTATATCAAAAAATGGGCCCAAACCTTATATAGTTCAGATGGCGTATGAAATGTTCAAGGGACATTGGTATGCCTCGCATACAGTAAAAGAATTTCTGGTTTCGTTCTCAGTACCAGGATTTGATAGCATGAAGGTTTTAAAGGTAAAAGAAATATTCTCGTTATGCTTTTATTACTACTAACCGGAAATTCAGCATGAAACTTTACCCAATTAGAACACCAATACTTTTCTTGGCAGAAAGCTTGTTTCAGAATGCGTTCATTATCTTTCATTGCTTGCCCGGTGCTATTAAACACGCAGTTGAATCCATTCAGTTTAATCTAAATACCAGAGTATACACATAGTGCCCTTGAGACTTTGATCTTTGCCAATCGTCTCCTTTTTTACAAGCCATAGGGTGAACTGAAAGTGAGGATTTTTGTATTTGAATCTTACAGTTTGCTATGGTGCACTTTGATCATTTGAGATTGACAAAATGATTGGGGAGTGGTTATTTTATTCACCTGACCGGTAGAGGCTTTGAAGAAAATCAGATAATTCCAGTGACATGGTTTAGAAGAAGAGAGGATATCTGCACGTACATGACGCTGAATGGATTGCAGTATGGGAAGCAACAGTTGGGAGACAAAACGTTGTACTTTTGGTGTGAGCTAATTGCTGAAAAACGTATTATGCCCAACCAACTGCCAAGCCTTTCACCTAGGCCGGTAACTACAACAACCTTACGAAAGTAGCATTTTCATTCCTTTTTTGTTGCTTGTTTACAAAATTAATTCTCAGTGGACTGTCTACATTTTCGCTTATTTTTTTAACAAAATGAGTTGATGTAGAAGATGCCAAGATATTCATAATCTAAATGGTTGATCAAATAATCCGCGCATGAACGAATTTTGGCATTTTGAATACTGACATACTTTTTATACTGAGTCATCTAAGGAAACTCCTCAAAATTACTTATTCATCTATCTTTGTGTTTCTGACAATCGGTAGACTCTTTCTTCATCGCTTTAAGGTTGGAAATTTGGAAATCCGGGTACGTGATTGTGAGGCACGTGGATAAGTCGGAAGGTGTTATATGGATATTATTTAAAGTCCGAATAGTTGAGTATATTTTTTATTGGAAGAATGACCAATCCCTCAAAATGTACCGGACCAGAACAAAAAATATTTACAATAATGACTTTGAGGAAGGGCAAGGGCAGTTGTTTTGGTTTTGTGCAAATTAAAGTCTGGTTATGATCACAAGTGATGTGGATAACAAGTTCCACGCAACCAAAGTTTAGCGAGAAGCTTGAACTCAGTTAGAGCAGTGTTTTTTCTGGACTATTTGACCCCCGAGACATTGGCATGGAATCAACTATTACGATTTAACAAAAAACTAAGGGGAATACTTTCCAACTTAAACTACTACTATTGTTTCATAAATATTTGGTGAAAACAAACTGACGTATACGGATGAATTCTACCAAGAACCGACCAAATTTTGATTCAAAAACAGGTAATCTGAAATGGGTAGCCGACGAGCTTGATAAGAAAACGGTTAAGGGGAAAATGACTCCGGCATCGATAAACAGCAAAGGATGGACTGGTGAGCATTTATTTCACTCGAATCTGGAACATTGGTGTGAGCAATAATAAAGAAAAGAAAAAATCGTTCAGCTGTAACACCCTTTCGGTGCCTAGCTGCCATACCACCCGAAGGAAACACGAGGGCTGTTATACTGCCAGGTTGCCCAAGCCTAGACAGGGGAGTCAAGATGAGGATGTCGGGCTCGAACCACTTGCACGAAATTAGCGAAATACACTCATTTGCATACCGTTTTGACAGGAGACTCACCTGAAATACAGCTGAATCTCTCGTTTATGATGTCTTTAAAGCAAAAAAATATGTTAGATTCCAGGCGCGTCTTCTGTCAAAATCAAATTAATATGAAAACAACGGTTTTTCGCCAAACTCCTCTTATCCTAGTTAGTGTAACACTAACTCAAGAGAGTGATCAACACAATATGCAGTGGAACCGGAAGGACTCTACGGCAGACCCAGATGCCCATATTCTTCTATGTTCCCCCTTCGGTCGTAACACCTAATCATCCACATTTACTAACAAGGCCTCCTGTTCGGTGCCCAAATTTGACCCAGCCTGCTGTTATTAGGCTACCTCGCTAAATTTTCCCGATTAGCCCTAAGATAAACAGAAGAAGCCCGTGTGTTCACTAATAATTCCAGGGAATCTTAAACTTTTCTGAACTCAACCTATTGATTTATAAATCTGCATGAAACAAGTTCTTGTTCATTTTGAAGACTTTCACTCAAATAAAGAGTTGTCGAAAAATGTGAGCCTTAATTTACTTGGTCAGATTGCTTTATTTTAAAATAGCCCTCAAACAATTGATTTTAAGCCATTCTTCCTTCCCCACGCCATGTAATACAGCGATCGGTGATATAATTCATTGGGCGAAAGTTTATATCCTTCTCTTGTGCGATGTTCTGGTTGAGTGAAGATCACTACATCACAAATTCACTCTAATCTTCCAAATAGAATATGGAGGTCAGTAACAAGCGATGCCAAAAAAGCTGTTCAACGTTCGACACGTCAAAAGATAAAAGTTAAACACCTAAGGATGTGCACATTTTGAGCGCCCAACCTCGACAGAAACCGCTTCTACTAATTTCTGTCAATTTCCAGTGAGGCTCTTTTAGTCTGGATGAACACCCTGCCAGGTACGACTACGACCTATCAGAATAAGTCTATCTTGAATCCCAGTTCTATGGAAATCGTTGATGCCATTCACTAAAGATGAAACTTCCTACATCTCAGGAGCAAAGTTACCCGGGGTTGCAGCACATCTGAGACCTGTGGAAAAACGCACGCTGTGGTACCTTCTCTAACATAGCGGAGGAATACAGGTCCTGTACACACTTAACGAAACCAACACGTATTGGGGCAAACAGGAGCCAGTACGTGTATACTCGGGAAAATTTCCATCCAGCATGTTCACTTCCACTAAAAGAACGTCGTAAACAACAGCATGCTCGTAACATTTGACAGGTTTATGCAACCTGTTTGCTCTGTCAAATGCTTACTCCCTGTTTTCATCTCTATAGTGAGGAAAGTGCTTTCTGTTCCTCGTAACTGCTGGAACATCCGTAATTAAGCGCTTTTTACGGTTTCGCTTGTGAACACAATGGTAAAGGAATAAATTTCCCGATGAATGCGGTTGGTATTCGTTTGTTTTTGCATATTATAAACAGTAATCAGTATTGCATGGCATATTCGGTTTTACGGTCAACCCACAAATGCTGGGGATTGGTGGCCGCTGTAAAGGTCCTTTTATTGGAATTGTGTGTTAGACAATTCAACGGATAACCGCCTATCAGGTCAATCGAAATCCTCCAACAATCCAGTCGCTCTCACGAGCTTCAAGATTAGTAATTAGACGTAATTCTCCAATTTCTGTCCATCTTGTTTCGCATTGGGGAAAAATATCTACAAAAGTGACACTGAAGAAAATTTTATCCGCCGCATGTATTAGAGGACTACCATGCACAAGAGGTACAGCTGAGTGTCAAGAGTCCTTCGTTGTTGGCATCTTAATATGCGAAATAGACACTCAAAATGGCTAAGCGTATTCGACGCACGAATCAGAAAATACTAAGCCACATTAAAGAGAGTTCTGGAGTCTTTGGAAGCGGTGAGAACATGAATACAAAAAATCTCTGGGCTTCGGTGAGCATGTCATTCAATTACTGTCCCTGTCCTTATGGAAAACTTGAGCCCTGTGTTACGTTCACGTATCTCCTTATATCAATAGGGAATATTTCGTTTACTTGTCCTTTCCCTGATGTATAAAATCATAAGCATTACGCATTCGGTCAGTTTGCCTAATTCAACAGGGAAGATAGCAGTGAAAAATTGTAGGTAAATCAGTGATTCTGCAAATGAACCTCAAGGGAATTGTTCGCAACATCTCTGGCGCAGCACACTACTCACAAGGTCGCTGTTCTACCAAATTTTATATGATCCGGAAACACTCTCACCCAGAGGGTACTTTGATGTCAACAAAAACGATCAGCTGAATCTCTCGTTTATGCTATTCCCCAACTGACTGCTCCACACGAAGATCATGTTTTGTTTTAAGTGATAAGGTACTCTGCGCGCCATGAGGGAATAATACGAATGCCGTATCAACGAAAACATGAAGCGACCCCTGTGCAGCCCATTGAGCACTAGGTTTATTAGGATGTATCCTACCCCATATTTTTATGTCATATATATGTGTATATATTATTTTGTATTATATTGCATTATATTATATTATATTTTTCTGTGTTCCCGGTAGTCTCGTAGACAAAATTAATTTATCTCTTGGGTCATTCTTCCGAAAGAGTTTATTGGGCTAAATTTCATTTTTAGGAAAACTTCTATAGCGTTTTAAAGATTTTTCAAATACTTGTGTTGTGAGTAAATGTTTCGCAACTCTTTTCCTCTATTGCTGTTATCGACGGATCAGCTGTTAGGACCTTGGATTTTTAGTCTACAACGGACTTTAAGGGGTGTACCAAATCCATATTAAGTGATAGTAATCAAATGTCTTAAACTAGAAATGAAAGGGTAAGGAGCCTGCGATCAGTATACCAATTTCATAGCAATGAAGATGAACGTAAAGTTGCACCGAATTTGGTGGCGTAGATTGCTGCCAGAGGGTGCAGCGTATGCTCAACAATGACGAAAGCTCCAACTCGGATTGCAAAACAAAGATTAATCTCCGTACCCCTTTATCCCCCTGACTTCATTTCAATCAATGGTTGGCTACAACTCTCTGTAAACCAAAGAGCGTTATTGACACCGAAATGCACAGAGTAGAGTAACACTAAATATGGAAGTGAAGACCGTGACTCCGAATGGCGTGTGTTTGCTGCATAGGACAAGCCGACACTAAAAACGATGGACGAGAACTCGCTTTGTAAACCATCAGTAAGGTGGAAATCTTGTGTATTGTGACAGATGTAAACTTTGCTAAATAATAAGCCGAATGTACCCTCACATTAGATCGATGCGAGCTGATTGTGAGAGTGTAGGTCACATATTTTCTCTTTCCTGGTCACCTGTTCATCACCTCTTCCATTTTCACCATGATCTTCCATTGTCTACATGTTGGCTAATACGTCAGTGGACATGATTTGCGTAGAATATTTTCACAGTTATAACTGGAGAGTCAACTCCTTCATAAGCTTTTGACCTGTACTTGTGTTTAAAAATGAAAGCATATTTGGCCTCCATATGTGACAGAATATACAGCCAGAAGATGAATGTAGTGGAGTAGTGGTAGAAAACACATAGTAAGCAACCGGTTATTTATGCGAAATATTGTCATTTCAGATTCACTGTATCTTCACGATAGCAAAACGCTCCTTTGATGGCTACTTGTTCCCCAGGACGCCACGTAGTGTAATGTTAATCGAATAGTTCCAGTGATATACTCCCTCATTTCACTGACACTTGCCACGACATACCTCTTGCACCATGACGCCTGCTACAACTCCGATAATGCTAATTTTTCCCGGCTATTCGGGATCCGCCATATCACCAACCACATACTGGATACGTCAGTGTTTTCCAGTCCAGAACGATGAAATTCTAGCTGATTTAGACATTCAGATTTAGTAAAAAGGCGAAAATTGCGAGCGTGGGTTCCTCAAAAGGACAGCCACTGACTGCATCCAGTAGTCAATAAGACCATTGTGGCTCAAGACGTTACAATGACAAAAGACCACATTCGGGTGCGCAGTTGTTTACTGATCAACAAGAACTAAGAGGTCACAAGCTATCAGACGCGAAAGCAGAAGCCTCAATCGCACAGAGTTTCTAAGGCATCATTCTGGACCGTTCTGGACGTTGTTTCAATATAAGGCAATAATGAACAAACACCGCAAAGCAGTTCAATAACCTAAATAATAACCTTCCATGAGACACAGGGATGGCGCCTTATTACTTGACAAGATAATACTTTCTCCATTGGTTTAACTGTTAGAGCAGTATCGGTCACTTAGTCTAGAGTCAGTATTCAGTACACTTCACTAACTTTTACCTCCTTACATCAGTTGTTATGAACGATTCCTTGAATTGATTTATGGTATCTCTGTTTGTAAGTTCACTTCTGTTTACACCAACCTTCCAAAGGATGCATACCAGATTCCGTCTGATTCTGTCAATTTCCACCCGCTGGTTTCAGCTCAAAAACTAAATTTATCCAAAAACAGATTCCAGTGGGCTTTCTCGCCCCCTCAGTAGCATGCGCAAAGGCAGCTGTTGTGATGACTCTTGAATTGTTGTATATCGTTTGTTCCTGACTGAAACCAAGTGAACTATGATAGCTAAGCTTTTTTATCGGAAGCGAGATGGCAGAAACCGTTGACAGCAAATAATATTATAACCCGATATAGTAAATGGTGGAAGAAGTTGGTTCATTTGGTGATATTCATCTTTGAAGTCTAAGACTTTAGGATCATATAACTAGGCTGGTGGAAACACTCACGTTTTACCGGTGAAGCACACAGAGACAAACATTTAAACCAGTTTTTGAAAGTTCCTAGTAAGGTAAATATACCCAAGAACCAAAGACTTACTTTGTTCTCCCAGGGAAGATAGTGGGATTTCCGCATACCACTTTGAACTACAGAGAGAAGTGCAATCCATTCATTCAATTTTATCTCTCCTGAAGCCCTTCGGTTACCAGCAGTTTATCCAAAACGGATGGTGTTTTCATGATGTTCATGGCCGTGTTACTGTTCTGGCGTAATTATTCTGGTGAGTCCACACCAAAGGGAAGCACTGGACTCGAGTTTCGTTCTTATTAAAGCTCACCAGCAGTGCATATCCAATGGCCTTGCCAGGGTTTGAACTCCGCACATGTGACATGCGAGGCGAGTGTGTTAACACCGGTCCACCAGTGCAAGCTGGACTCATGAATTTGAGCTTCAGAACGATCCAAACGCTAGATGGGAACATCAAACATTTGAATGAGAACGATGAGAAAAATTAGTAAATGGAGAGTGCAATGGAAATCCTGTGAATATTACATTAAAAAACGTTGATAAACAATAGAAGAAGGTAGTTGTTTATTGGAAATGGACTCTCATTTAAGTTGAACTTTCCAACTGCGACAAGAAATGACCTATTATTGTTTCCGGTTTCAATTCAAATCAAATAACAAGAGGGTGGTGACTGTAAACTGAATCGTCAGTATAGAGTTCTCTGCAGCTGGTCTACTGATCCAGTAAACTGCTGTGAGACTAGTGCACATGACCATTTTGAAGGGGGTGATACGCTGTATGAGAATGTACGGTCTAGTGACAAAAGCCCTTTAGATTCAGCTTTAATCAACATGCATCATGCAGTTCGCTATCGCAATAAATTTGGCTGGCTGCACGCGATTCTGGCAATTCAAAACAAACTTCAAGATAAATCAGAGCATTTCAAAGGACTTAGTTAACTAATTTGCGTGTATTAAGGTCACGCTAAGCCGGAGCAGTTTCACAGAAACCACAAGGACTTTAGCAAAAGCCTGATAATGTAATCAGCCAAACAATTGTTTCCAAACGCTTTTCTGATGAGATAAATTTGGTACTTTGTTTAGACTTTCACATGTTTCCTTCAAGGTGACCCCTACATCTGGAATAAACAAGTTGACCATCGAGAAGAAACACTAAAAGCTGATTCCATTTCTCCGAACTGTAAGTAGAAAGCAGTCGTTGCTCGGGTACACCGTATTTCAATGCACATTATCAGCAACGAAATCTTAGACCATGAAAATACCCTAGGGGTCGATCGTACTGCGTGTGAATCGCCTTCACATAAGCTCACATTCCACCCAATTCCATCTCAGTCGTATACCAATCTTTCTTACGAAGAAGGAATATTTACTGAATCATTGCACGGAAACATAAAAAAACTGTAGTGGAGTAGTGATTGTTGACCACCCGATGCCCTTACTGAAAAGGAATCATTAGAATGGAACAGGCTTCCCATCTTTAAATCCGTGATGGTGCCCCAATGACCTGAAATTACATCCTGAAATAATTGTGGTGAATTTGGCAAAAGCACCCACGCTGAAATCGATATTGATCTCAAAACCTAAGCATCGTTCTAAGCGTGGCCAACTGCTGATTAAAAGTTCGGATAGAATGAGAGCCGCAAAAGTACCGCTTATTACTGGAGAAGAATGACAGTCACGAAAAACGTTTTTTAAGTTCTCGTATTTAAGGAAAAAATTGCTATTCTTCCCTGTATGGGCGACATAAAAGCAGGAAAATTTTGTCAATTAAGGTTAGTGGTTTTTAGCAAACTACCAATTTCTTGACGGAAGATGAAATATTGATAAAGGCTTTCGCAGTATCTCATAAATATGTTCCTTCAAAATAGCTGACTGAGAGCATATCCATGCTCACATATGCCGTGATCCAAGCGATCTTTTGCACGAGTAGAAATGACAGCAAATTAACTTCTGTACACTTATCCGTTGATGATGACCCAAAAGACTCAAGGTCATGAGAATTTTCTGTGCACATATTCACACCACTCAGCCATGCTGTTCCATCAAAGAAACTGTGAAATACATTTAAGAGGTCACCCCGTGCGTTTCTCTGCTTATCGTCAGCTCGCAGGTTTGACAGATGCTGCTTTTATGACTGAACTGTTTGCTCCAACGTTTTGCGTCGGATTTGCTGGATTGCCAGAGGGATACAACGTTTCGTGACATAACACGTATCCATTCCGAGGAAGTTTCTTCTCTAATGTCAAGGAGACTCATTATAGCAAGTGTCCGAATTACCGTAAAGTGGGAACATTTAGATACCACCTCTCCGTTTGAGAATAAATGTTTTGTGCGTTTGTCTTCTGTATTGGCGACTGTCTGTGTTAAACATCAAAAACGTAGCCTCTTTTGAGACGAAAACTCTTTGTAAGTTGGATTGTATTTTTTTCGCTTTTTGGATTCCAAAGGAATTCTTGTGCTGGTGAACTTTGGTCTGTTTGCCAGCCTTGGCAATGAGCTGATATCATCAGCGCGTAGTTGTGTGGCAAACAGGCCAACAAGCACCTACCCGGCCACCAATGAACCCACCTGAGCTACAAATAATCCGGTACATTCCAAACTTTTTGTGTGTTTGAATCCATTTTTAATCGTAACAGTTTTCATAACATATGATAGACAAGTGTACTGCTTGATGTCATATTACCCGGTTTGACTTTTAACTCCGAATAAGGCTGTATGGGTTGTCTTCGGTTTCATTATCACTATTCTGCCAGCTTCAGCTATGTATTTTGGTGTCCTCAACATACCCTATCACGAAGAACCAGGCCGTCGGATCTTAAATGAGGTGATAAAAACCTGAAGTGGCTGCACACTTCCTGTCTCTAGGCTTGGATTATCATACTAGCAGCAGAGTTAACCCACTATGGTATTTCAAAAATGGAAACAAAATGTGTTGCTTACATACACGGATTGGGAATAAATTGCTTGTGGTTTCTTCGGATGATTTATTTGCCCATCTGATTGCTGCACTTGATCACGGATTCGTTGTCGATATACTTTGATCGTGGCAACAAAGAGGTAATTGAGAGTCGCACAAAAAGCCGTTCAAAATATGAACGCATTCTCTTTGGTTTATCTTCACAATTTAGACACTGGAAGCTGTTCACCAAAAGCACACTGCTGACGTGCCTCCACAGATTTTGTAGAGCGGTACGACTACTGCCTTTTCAAGTAATTGCTGTACGTTAGTTTCCGTTGATCATGCCGCAGGTGCCGGTAAAAGTAATGCATAATTGCTTCCGTGAAGCGGTAGAGAGTGGCTATTGAGGATAATTGTTGTCGAAGGAAATTTCCCTCGAATTGCAGCAGAGTTTCTGGTCATTTTTTGCAACCATGTTATACCTACAGACGTAGTACACTACTCATATGGTTGCTGAAAACTCTTCAACAGCATAAAACATCATAAAAACGAGGGATTCATCTGGGTTCCAGGTGAGTCCTCCGACAGAACCGTATTAGAAATGAGGGTATAAGCCAAATATTTCACCTACTTGGTTTGTTATCTAACAGACAAGGACAAATTTTTCACGATTGAAGTTGAAATCAACCAGTGATTCCTTGCTGTTTTACACGTTTTCAACTCACGGTCGATGGACAAAGCCATTTCTCCAAAAAGGAGGAATTACCTCAAATGAGCCGTGGAGCGCAAAGCATCAAGTTTTATTATTAAAAACACGACACACATGGGACTCCGACCTGAACATCTCGACAGTTGTACCGCTTGTCTCATAAATAATCCCCAATCGAATATTTTTAGTGAATTTTTGCAAGCACACTCGAGTGCTTTCTTTGTTATTAATTTGGACCAAGAAGGATCCAAGTTTGTTTGTCTTTTTAGAGATTTAACTTAAAACCAACTGGCTATGCTGGCAAACTAATCTACATTTATACTTTTTTTTGTAGCATGTAAACAAATGTTTGTCTAAAAATGTGATTCAAATTGCTCCAGCTGTTACAAAACGTAATATATATTGGGGTTTGCGGATAATTACAAATTACAACATGAACAGCTCATTACAGATTACACATTGCATACAGCATCATATCACATTCATTTCTAAAATAAATCAGCCATACAGTATAGCAAACTTTGATCCGCGCAATAATAAGAGCTATTCCCTTGCATATTTCACTGAATCACTCAGTTCTGTTGTTTGCTAGTGAATGAATCTGTTAGTCAGAGTCATCGGAAACCTTTCAGAGGTGACGTTTGAAATTGAAAGCATTCTGAATCAACTCCGCATTTACTGCACTTACTTTAAAATACCATGGTTGGGTTTAATTGTAAATATGGCTTTTCGTTGGATAGCAGATCGCCCAATAGGCCTCGCAACTTATATGGGGTGCGGTCAATTGCAACGACTTTACACAGTGTGTTCACGCTAAGACACCGTAGGCTGCATTTCAAATAATGTAGGTTTAACATCATCAATATCATCGCCATCATCATCCTCATCATCATCACTGGTGGAAGCATCAGTTAAAAATACTAGAGCTTCACTGCCAAGCCGGCCGCCGATTATTTTAGTAAAGCTGTGTAAGGGGGAATGATAAAGAAAATGAAGCCAGGAGGCCTACGACCAGCTTTACAAAATCATCTGAGATGTCCACACCTCCAGCGTTCAGTTGGACAGTCTGCACATAAACCAACAGCACGAATCCACTGTTCCTAGCCAAGGACAGGGAGGCTGATGTGGACCCGATCCTGGAAGACTAACAGCACCAAAGTACCCAAACTTTTCTAATCATTCTTCACTCCCTTCTGCCGTGGTAAGATCTGCCCACAGTTATCTTGCAGTCATACGCACGAATTTAGTTGTAATAGAGATAGGTTTATATAGAGTTAGGTCATAGAGTTAGGTTTATTGAATAAAATTAAATTAGGCGAAGTGTAAAACAAGTAGCTCAGATAAGCCATAAAATTTCGAACCACAACAAGATTGGCGTAAGTATGATATTCTACAACTGAATGTGCTACACACAGGCCGCCTCATGATTCAGCAACACTGTGAGTAGTTTTCTTTATGAAAATATACTGCGATATCTCGAATATCGTGCCAACTGAATCATGAGGGGGCCTGTGTGCAGCAAATTCAGTTGTAGAATATCATAAACGAGAGATTGAGTTGAGTTCCCCATGAAAACCAAATTGATTTGCAAATGAGTGTATTTCTCGAAAACAGTCCAATTTGGGTTCAATTAGATCATAAGGTTGACGGAAACTCGGGGTCTGTGCCTACCTGATGAGCCCCAAGAAAGGCGAAACCGGTCATGGGCTGTCGAAGAGTTTTCAGCAACCGTGTGAGTAGTTTCCTTTATGAAGAATAGGCGTAAGTAGGTTTGTTCTGGTTTACCGTTGACCCTTCACAAGGAGACTTCATATATTCCATTATTTCAGGTGATTTCCTGTTATTTGTTAGCGGTACATGTTTTAACGGACTTTCACTGAATAGTGAGGTAAAGTAAACTTAATAGATCCAATGAAGCCTACGTTCCCTGATGTGCCTTGGGACTGGGAAATGTTGCTGGAAAAGCTGACTGATGTAGCCCGTAGCGCATCGTGTCTACAATGGTACTCATTTAATGTCTTTTATGCAACCAACGATTAATTCCTCAATTGAATTACCTTTGAAATCACTGCAATTATACCAGCATGATACATACCCAGGTTACTTACACTTCGACGAGCTTAGTTAAAGTTATACAAGAACAACAACAATCATACCGCAGTATATTAGGCTCCCGAAGACATGTAAACGCGGTAGAAATTCGTACAGCGGACTGAAAGTGGAGAGCAAGTGTCCTTGTGCTTCGGGATCTTAAGACTGGGCTCCCCCCCCCCCCGAAACTTGTGGGGCGGTTTCTATGTTTTTGGGACGCTTATTGTAAACCAGTGTGTTTGACCTACTGACTTAGTTTATCAAGCTATGAACCAAGGTGTAGTTCAAATATCGTAAATAGTGTATGGTTGTCAATATTTCGTCAAGCACCTCAACGGAATACATACGTTATACTTGAGTCCTAATTGTTAGATTGAGCTTAAATCAACCTGAATTTTATTTGTAACACGATTATTTAGTACGTATGGTACAGAATCTCGTATACTGACGGCGGTAATCATGCCAGTGGAACTAGTAATAGCGTTCACGTGAAAGTATCCTCAGGAATGAATGTGATTCATACAGTCTACAATATCTCGTCCTCAATAGACTGCATTCAAGCAGGTATTTTAAGAGGCGTATGAAATGGCCATGTTACCTGGAAAACGTTTGTCTTCATCGCTGCACGGCATTGACCACACGAATTTCTCCCCAGTTTCGGATGCACGGGCCGTATAGTTGATCCCACTGTTCAATTTTTAAAACAATGCGTATGACATCGGCCCCATGTGATAATAAACAGTACGCAGGAGGAAGCATAGCAAACACGGTTTAATAAACCAACGCAAGGTGGTCAAAATTTACAGAATATTTCTTCGGTGAAATCACAAATGAAATTCGGTGTGTGTGAGGTGTCCCTCTCGGATTCAAGGCTTTCGTTGTCTGTATCGGGCAATCATATCCATGTCGTGGTTGAATGAAAATGTGTCGAGTTCCGCACCAGGCCTCTTCCACCATGGTTTCTTTGTGGAAGACGTGTCGCGGCGATCTCGTGTAATGATGCCTTGTGTCCTTCCGCTTGTACTTATTGTCTCAGTAGGCATAGCTCTTGTGTTGTTCAGAAGAATATTGAGGGCCATACACATGGCGAGGAGTCCCACTAAGTGCAAAGGATGCCCCATAGTGCCAGTCACGTACCAGTCAGATTTACTGTCCGGATTGCTTCGGAACGTTAACTGGCCTGTATTTATACCCCCAATATGGTCAGTTTTGTTTGATGTAAAATGCTACCGCAAATGTTTTGGTTTTTGATTGTGGACCCAAAAACACGGTGCTCCAGAGGCATTCACAGCTGAGCTAATTTGCCACTGACAGGTTCGGTCAAGGAAAAAGCTTGGCAAAACCTGACGTCTCCACTGTCCTTCCCTTGATTTCATGGAGAAATATAATGGTCTTTCGAGGGAACGAAAACATCAGCTTGAAATTTTAGCGTTCTACAAGAAACGCTCCTCTGTACTGGGGCCACTAATTCGACCAAAAGTGGCTGGTCATAGATGTTGGTAAAATCTGACTACAGGATATGAACAAGTCCGCTATTCAATTTGAATGCCAGTAATTCTCACCGTTGAACATTTCTTTGATGATAGGAACTTACCTGCTTCAAAATCAGACTGACTGTATCTCGGATTCCTTGAGTCAATCCTGCGCATCAGTGAAAAATATGTTTTATTCGAGCTCCTTGGCGATGATTGTCTTGAACTGTACTCCCTCTCAGGTATTTGACAACAAGAGCACAGTACGCCTTTTGTGTTTGCTGTTTAATTTTACCAACAATGTCGAAAACTTTCCTCAAGCTATCACATCCCAGTAAAGCGGTTTACCAATATTTGGATTCTAGCGAACCGCCCTTTATCCCCTGAATTTGTTGTAATCAAGTATATCTCAGGTCGGTTATAATTTAGGTCACAAAACTAAACGATGCGCGTAAAGCCTAAGGTCAACTCCATGACTGCAAACGCTTGTTTTTATCACTAAGTATGCAGCATATATTATCAGCCTAAACTCTGCTATAAAGATTTTACTTCCCGATGCAACTTTTCAGTTAAATGAGTCGCTAAGATAAACAACTCACAGCAATCGGCTTTCACCATTATTCACATTATAGACACAAGTCGATGCTCTAGTT
This sequence comes from Opisthorchis viverrini, assembly GCF_000715545.1. Classification (NCBI taxonomy): domain Eukaryota; kingdom Metazoa; phylum Platyhelminthes; class Trematoda; order Opisthorchiida; family Opisthorchiidae; genus Opisthorchis; species Opisthorchis viverrini. The sequence goes on along the minus strand of NW_008751774.1, from coordinate 1,311,300 downwards.
GAGAAGCTGAAAACCCTTCATTGCAAATGGAAAGCCGTTTTGAGTGATATTATTCCTCTTTATAAATGCAAGGAGACTTTTCAAATGTTACATGCTAAGCAATCTTCGCTCAAAACTATTTCGCTCCATCTTATCATTTGCATGCGGATAAAGCCCGCAAAATATGAATGCGATGTTGAATTACATAACCTCTTTCCATGTGTAAAACTGTTGGTTTAAAACTTTTAATGCTTTCTTATGGTTTTTATGCATCCGGTAATTCTTCTGCTGGGTGTTCCTCTACGATGTTGCGAAATCCCCCCAAACGTAGGTAGTCCAGTTTACCACTTCTAGGCTGTTCTTTTAACAACCAGGTCTAGTTCGATGGATCAGATTGACATTCCAAACATTGCACCAGACGGGTGAGTCAACACAGAACACGCTGCTGCCAAACTCCCTGTACCATCTTTCGTAGTTCATGGCACATGTCTGAAAGATATCATGTCTTTCGGTCCTAGGTATCGACCTAGGTACTTGTACTATCACCAAAAGAGTAGAATGAACGTGCACAGAAGGGGTATTTTCTCTTTCATATCTAAGGCAAAGGAATCTTTCACGCGACCGAAAGATGTGGAGCACACAGAGGAAAGAACAACGCTGCTATCACCCCTGTTTAACAGGAAGTCCAGCGCCAAAACTTGATCAGTGAAGCACAACTTCAGAGTTATCTGAGCACTGATCTACGAGAAAGATTTCTTAGAAGAAAGACAATGATAGTGAGGTTCTGCTGGGTGTTTGCTGGAAACACATCATTAGTTTTATGGAAACTCTGATACAAGATCCCCTACATGTCCGATTTAACTGGTTGGCGCAAATAAAACCGATTCTCGTTTCTTTGGTGAACAACTCCAGGTGGTTTCTTTCCGGGCCAAGCCTAGGTCAAAAGCTTCACGCGGCTGTACATATATCAACCGAAGGGTCTGCAAAGCTGGAATAACGAAAAGTAGCCGAGAACCATAGGTGACACTGAACTCCTGAAGAGACCAAGGAATATGTGATTCCTTGGTATACTAGCCACGTCTTGGATGTTAGGGCGGTCGATTTTTGCAGTCACAAATGATGTGACAGAATGAGGGTCTGCCAGTGAATCAGACGTGATGTTACATGACGTGAGGCTTTTCATTCTGATGCACAATACTGGAAAGCATTTTAACTTCACCCTGAATTCTATCTTGCAAGTCAAACAGTAGACTGAAATTCGGTGAATTACCTTGTCAGGAACAAACTTCCGAGCTTCTCCCATGCTGAGTTGAATGAGGTGTAAAAGACAAATATTATAAAGGTTTGCTGAAAAGCGAGGATTGCGTGAAATGAATGCCGAAACAGTGTGCGGATTCAGGACAAAAAATGGAACACAAAATATAACCTGCAGCGTTTTCTCTATTAATTTTAGTTGTATCCATCCAACACAAAAAATTCTGCTGAGACTTAGATTTCTAGATGCAACCAGAACGTTTTTATTCTCAACTGGGACAAAATAAATGAATAATTCTGAGGGTCCGAAAACACCAAACCCTTGTAACGAATTGATAGCGAATCGGGCTTTATTGCACCTAGAGACTTGCTGGGACCATACCTTATTATGATTAGTATCAGCAAGTTTTTGTACCATTTACAATCTCATAAATGTAGGCTCCGTTGTGTCAAGTAATATGCTGCCTACCTCGTTCTTTATGGTTTTTGGTACTTCCACTGTTGGAAGCATTCGCATATAGCGCTAAGAATGAATAGTCTACTAATTTTCTTACTCAACGGTGTCTTTAATACTGTGCCAGACAAAGTGAATGACGTTTAAGGTGTTTTCTCTAAACACAGCAATGTCAGTTTACTTGTTATCACTTAGATGTGGAACAGATGACCACATCTCCCTGATCCTATCTGCCCCGTGTAAGAATAGTGTTATTAGGAGAGCTTCTGATCTCCGACTTTAGTTGATGGTGATTCACACCAGCTAACTACTCTACGCCTCAAAGCATCCAAAACAATCCACACCAATTTTATTCACCATTATCATTCTAGAGATAACCATTTTTTGGGACAACCAAAATGCGAAAATGCAGCACTGATATCCATTCTCATCCATTGTCCTGACGTTCCTGAGTGGACAGCTGCAAGAATAACAGGTTGGTATTCGCAGTTTAGCCAGGCAAATTCAAAAAAAAGGAAGATCACCTGGAAGTCCATTGTGTATAACATACATCAAAAGAGAGGTTAGTTTCCGAACTTGATTAGGCCGGCCTAATTTGCGGATATTTTAGCAACGTGCGTGTGTTGCTGTTTCACCATGCCTGAATTACCGAAATGATTGATATATCCTGATGACAAAGCCTAGGAGAGTAGGTGAAACAGTAGATAAGGTAATAGTTTCCTTGCATTAAAATTTGAAGGAGTACCATGAGGTAGCACGGTGGAATGAGGCTTGGGGGTTCGTTTGACTGTGCAAACCGAGATGCACGCATTTTGAGCATGTGCTTTCAGAAAGCACTCATAGCGCCAACTTTTGTTAAAAGATTTTGTCCAACACTTTGAACTGAGTACAATCCTTCTATCTCGCCTTCGAGAGGCCCAGGCATCTTAATATTTGTAACGTTAGTGTCAAGAACCCGGGGCATTCAGCTGGATTGCAAGCCTCAACTAAATTCCTTCAACTCACCAGTTATAAACCGTGTGCCAAGCGTACATTAGTTCCAGTTGCTACTGGTGCAAACACTGGAAAATGTGGAAGTGTACAGCCAGGCATCGGAAGTGATGGCATGTCCAGTCATTTTGGGAACTGGGCATCTACTACAGAAATAACTGAGACATGTGTGCCAGTGTCACTGACCATTGGTGGGGCGAATCCAGACGACCCTAACCAAGATGGCAGTTGTCGACCCGACTCAGTTTACCGGTAGGCATATTCGTACTTCGTTACCTGGTCATACACTGTCACTCCCACTAAGTATAGGGGTGGGTGAAAATAGCTCTGTGAGGCAGACAGTCCTATCACATACAAACTACATACCCTAATCAGCGTAACCTATGAGGCATGAGTAATCCGTCTATCGTGAGAGAGTTATTTCATTTAAAGCCATATACCCTACCTCATCATTAAGAATTCGAGGTTCCTACAAGACCGGACCAGTGCTTTAGAGACACCAATGGTCAAACATTGAAACTGTCCTACGCAGCCAAAGAATACAGGGCATAAACCAATATGAACTCACTGCCGTAGTATATACTCTGCCCTTGACAGACGAAATGAGCTCACGTCGGTGCCACAAATGTCGGATGTTGGCAAGAGCTTCCCTTGCCTTCCAGAATCGAGGAGTATTATCATCTTCAGTCAGTCCATCGAAACATATAAAACTGCCCAGGTAAACAAACGTATCTACCACGTTTACTGGCTTGTCTGCAAGCATGCGCCTTGTGTTTGATCCCACCCAGACTTGTAGCAACACTTACTGGTTTCAGATTTGAAGCACATGCCAAACAGTGTGGTAGAGTCATTGAGGTTATTTAGGATGATTTTCGTTTTCGAAAGATCCAAAGTGAAATCAGCAATATCGTCCATGTACTAAGGGTCTGTGAGCAAACGCTATAAGCGGTTTGCAATCCCTGATGATTCAAGTAGCATATTGATAATAAATTTGAAGAGGAACAATGAGAGGTGCAACCTTGTCTTACACCACTGTATGTTGTTAGCTCGAGCTAAAGCCTACAGTGTGCCCGTACATGATTTCATGTCCCTCATAAAGGACGTAGTTTTGGAAGAAACACCTCTGATCAACAGACATCGCCAAAGTTCTTGACCGCATATGTGACGGAAACCGGGCTGATACCACGATGGTGTTCGCATGGTATTCATGCAAGCCTAGTAACTTATGCTTCATCAATTAACCAAGCTCACAATATTCCTAGGTATTTTCAGCTCTCAATGAAAGCTATAGATTAATCACCGCTCTGCACTTACTATCTGTTATGTTTCATGGTATGTTGTAAACACTTTTGCACAACACGTTCGTTTGTTCAGCCTATTTGACAGCATCAAAAATGAGCTTTGGTCCTGGACTGTGATAGGTAAATCTACTAGCGCGTCTAAAGTCGTTCTTCTGTTGACAGTTTGAAGGGATTTAAGGAATTTTGGTGAATAATTCGTCCTGTAAGTGAAGCTTACCTATGCTAAATAGCCTGGAAGCACTGTACAGCTGTATCATCCCCATTACGAATCATCAGCAGTGCGTATCTCGCGAAACTACAGATAGTCTCGAACTCGAGACCTCCTGGCTAGTAGTTGGAACACTTAACAGTTTGGCCATGGACGGCTGATCAGCGCTGTGATTAACTCGTACTAATACAGTATACATTGTCCCCCATCCTTCAACCACGGGATCCACGTCAAACGTGTTGCCTGGTTCCTTGTGCCACGACTTCTCAGATGAAAGTTCCACTCATTGGGTAAAGTTCATTCTTCCATTGAGCTACTTATAAATTGTTGGTAGTGTGTGGATAAAACACCGTTAGTTTTTGGAAATAGTGAGGGAAATGTTACTGAAACTTTCTTATCCCTTTCAGACGGTAAGTGACTTTTACCCGTCATTTAAATGGTGAAATCAACAAGACCTAGACAAACAGATGCCCCTAGCACCGAGGTCCTCATTCAGTGTGATTAAACCGAGAGCCTCTGTAAATAACCGTAATTTTCTTTTATTCACACTGAATAACATGTGTAATTGCACACATGGTCGTTTGTTAACTTCAGAAGAGCACATCACAAGAGCTACTGAAATTATCAAAATATGCTTTGAATTCACTTTTTGATAATGTGAGCAGCCCTATGGAGTGAGTGCATCAGACGTGCGTTACTGGGATAAAGTTTGAGATTTTGTACCGGGATAGACTGATGGTTGAGCCATTGGATTCGTAATGCACTAAAGGGTTCATCTTAGTTGACAATTCGATAATTCTGTACACTAAAACAGTGTTAGTTAGTCTTGAGTAATACAGGCTACTCAGACTACGCACGAATCAGGTTGGACTCAAAATAAAAGATGGTCTGTTTATGAGTTGCCGACCCGATTCCAACGTACGAACTAGTGCCTTGTGCAAGTAAGATAAGACATTGCAAGGCCAAAGCAGACAAAATGATGTGTACGTATCCAGAAGCCTCACCAGAAAATTCGCATAAACAAAAAAATCTACATTTCAGGTTTTGCATCAGTTGTCCTAAACGCCCTTCACCGAATGTCTTTTCCGCATTGTCACCCCAAGAGGTACTACATAAGGCGGTACGTCTACACAAATGTCTATTATTCGAAAAAGGCAATCAATTGAGTCTTAAGAACGAAAGCTGTAAAGCTTAGCAACAACGTGAGGTGACGACAGGTTATCGAAAAAAATGAGGAACGTTAACTGCCACGCAATTGATTGTTCATCTAACTAATGAAACGTTGCTCTATCAAACTTCAGGAATAAAGTGCCGGCTCACAATTCTTCTATGATAATATATTCATTCACTTACGCTTGATCCTCAAGCCGTCTCACTCGGACGACTGAAGACATCCCAAAGAACTGTACAACACATGGTTTCTTGTGGAGGAGTCAAACAAGCGGAACATGTGGCGAGAGCAATGCAAATCACCGAACAAATCTAGCTGAGCAGCTCCGTGTGATGTGTCACAAAGACGTTACGTCTCTGTTAGGTAAAACGTACTCACAACAGCAAGGGTGATATTAATTCGACTACGCGGGCCAACAATTTACCACCAGAAACGTCACATGAGCGTATGCACCCTAGCCTGTTCGACCAGTCACGCTGATTAACTGGCCCTGAGTGGGTGGCCCCAACGCAAATTTCACCGTAGGCTTCACTTCATAAACTGCGTGTATGCAGCTGGTTCAACCGTGTTCTGCATTTGTAAATATTCGCCATCGACTCCTTGTTGAAATCAGTCGGTTCCAGTGTTTGGTGTTATGCAGTAACTCAAGATAATATAATTTACTTTTCAGGCCAAAAAAGATTAAAAAAATGGGCTGGACTTGAGACGAACTTTATTGCGATCAGGTTACCTTCTCAGTGAATTTTTCGTTGAAGGCATTACCCAACCACCAACACGCTGAGAACAGCTATCCAAACAATTTTTACTTACAGATGACATACTCTACTGCCATTGATATGGTTTGGCACCTACCACAGCAAACTACATCTAAGGAGTTGTCCCGTCATACGTCATGGGCTTCATTCCTTTTAGTAACTTTAGCGCTCCTACTCAAGTTCAGATACCAAATGGTTGTTCATGTGCAAAAAAAGGCAGAGTAGAGCACATTACGTTTTTGGAAACATGCGTACAATTAAATCACCAATAATGTAGCCTGGTGGCTGCGTGCAGGCGATCTATATTTTACGTTTGATTCCTAGCAAAGCCTCCAACACATACAGTCCCTATACAAATATGTAGAAAGTGCTTATTTATAGATGAGTTCAGAGTGAATATAGAAGTGCAATAATTCAAGTCATTAAGCACGTGTGGACCCAGCACTCTATGAAGTTTCATCCGAATTACTTAGCCTTTAATGATTTTGCTATCTTCACCCAAATATTTGCGTGGGTCCGCCCCAAAATATCAACAAAAAGCGATCTTCTCTTAGAGTAGTATTTCAATAACTTGGGAAGGTACGCAATGAACTCCGGATACAATTTAAAATGCTCGATGCCCGACGGAAAATAGGATGGACCCAAAAGGGGGAAATGCGTTTGGATGTTGTGATATTCTTACTCAAAATACACACCAATCAGGCATCTTAAGAAAGACGTGGGATAAAAGCTTCATTCAACACAGGTAGCCTATTCGTTCCTCCTTAGTAAACCAAATGCTACATGTCTCAGCAAATTGGCTTCATATTTTGAATAAAAATTCGCATAAATTGAGCCCCACAGTTTATACACGGTGAACAATAAGTAGGAAGGATCATAGCAAACATAGTTTAATAACGCAAGGTATACAATATTTTACAGAGCGTATCTTCGGTCACATCGCATACAAGATTTTACAGTGTGTGAATTCTCCTACTCGGATTCAAGGCTTTCGGTGCCTGTACCGGGCAATCATATCCATGTCATGGTTGAACGAAAACGTGTCCAGCTTCGCACCAGGCCTCTTCCACCATGGGATTTCCGAGGATTTGTCAGTGTCTCTCCGATCTCGTGTGATAGTGTCTTGTCCCCTTCCAATTTTTCTTAATTCTCCAGGAGGCATGGCCTTGGTTTTGTACACAAAGGAGTAGAGGATTATACACAGTGTGAGGATTTGCACTGAGAACGATAGACTCCTCATTTCGGTCACTTTCATAATGCCAGTCAATCAACTTCAGTGCTTCAAATGTCTCGGATCATTTGGTTGGCTTATCGTTATTTATACCCTTGACACTGCCGTATTGTTTGACAAAAATTGGACTCTCACGTGTCTAAGATCTTGTTTTTGGTTCGAAAAACAAATTGATTCTTAGGTATTTGCAGCTGAGCTAATTTGCCACTGATTGGTTCCGTCAAAGAAAAAGCCCGAAGTACATTCGAGGTTTTCATTTTCCTTCCCTCGATTTTGTGGAGAGATATTACAGACCTTTCTAGAAAGGATGAACTCTAAATTAAAATCGTAATATTTTACCCGAAGTCTCCATTTGTCCCAAGGCTCCTTTTCCAATTTCTACATCCTCGTAAACTAATGTTTGCGTTGGAATCTAGATGTAGGGTATTAATTGGTCATCTATTCAGAGCGAAAATTGTAAATCCTGACATTAGGTCAGCTTGTATTGGCTCTCAACTATCACTACTGAACATTGCATTGTTGTGCGCTTGAACCATCTAGTTTGTACGTCGGTTAGTCAGCTGTAACTCCATACTATTCAGTACCTAGGCAATTGTAATCTCACGCTTGCTTTATTTCAGTTTACAAAAACAAGCTCACGATGCTCATTCCACGTTTATTGTGCGATTCCACCGGTGAAGACTCAAACTGTATGTTTTCACATACGGGTATCCTAACATTTCCAATTTGTGTTGTACTCGGTTGCTTCGACCAGTCATTTCTCAGGAAAATTAAAGGTTGAACCGGAAGCCCACTGCTAACAGTTTCGTAACATTGGTCTCATCACACCAGTCGTAAGAAGTGCAACATGAGTTGGCAGCCAAATGTTATGATTCACTAGAAGGACTCGCTGTATTTATGTGCCGAAGGAGACCGCTAGGGTGAAACGGTGATCTGTGTTATTTCTCCATCAGCGAGGTGCCGACTACAACGACCCGGAGAGCCACAGTCTGATCACTTTTTCCCAAATCAGTTCCTCAGTATCACAATTAGCTTGCCACCCGCCTAATCAGACATGAACGCACATAAATCTTGTCACAATAATGAATAGAACTGGATTAAACGCACCCAAATGCCGCACAAAGAAATCACCGCTTGCGCAGGTTTCGCCCTTATTTTAAGAGCTTGAAACATAGATCAGAACTGACTTGTTTTGTTATCGTTGCGTGAAACAATGTTGATTAGCGTGACTGTGCGCATGTGGGAGAACTCATGACGCATGTTATCGAACTGCCATATCAGCTTGCATTTTGCTCGTCCTAGATATGTGTCTACCGGAACCGAATCAGTAGGTCCACATGTCAATCTGTAATCGCCTAAAATTCCTTTGCCCGTGTGAACCTGACGATTCAAGCGGAAATGAGTCCAAAAGTAGATTGTTTAGGCTATCGTTTCCGAATTGTGTTTTCACGCACCTGTTTGTTGTGTTGGTGACCAAAACATGGCATTTGACGGGCGCACCCCTTAAAACTCACCTGACTGCTGAACTACTCGTAGTCAACAAATTCTACCACAGACGTTCGAGATGCCTTACTCTCCCGGTCACTTGGAGTCTATTGTAAAACTACAATTCAACGGGCACAAATTCTGGGGTATATGAAGTCGGATTGTGCAACTCAACATAAGTGGTTACTCAGGGGTGAAACTGAGTTGGAAAGCAGTTCAGGTATTAGCTTGCACTTATTGGTAGTGGCGGCCAGTATATGGCGCATCTTCACCCGCCACTGATATAGCAAAAAATTTGAGTTTGTGGTACAGTCAGGCTACCCCGGTACAATGAAGGGCAACAGCTCCGCGGAAACTGTCATGCTCCGCAAACGCTTTCGTGGGTTACCAGAATCTGAGTAAATACGTTCCAGTGCAACTAGCATCATTGCGAGCCAATGGGAGGAATGTATAAATGAATTGGAAATTAATCGCCCAAGGCAACATGTCAACTTAGCCAGTACAACATAAAAGCATCAGTCTGTTTGCTTTGCCAACCGAAGTCTCTTGAGTGTGAGAGCCTTCGAAAGATGTAATATGCGTTGTCAGGATAAAAACTGCATCAGCATTTGGCACCCAGAGCTTTATTTCTGATTTTTTCAAAAACCGAAACTCAGACAAATTCACCGTAATTCACTGTGCAAAAGAAAACAGTATTCTTGGTACAGAGGTTACCATTTTCAGCTAGGCACATTCTCTCTGGAAAAGCAGAGAAATGAAATTGTTTGCTTTCGTTCCACACAAGTACAATATGGCCAGAGCATAAACCCGATTGTTCACAAATTATGATAAAATTATGATAAACTCTTAATCAAATACAACGAAAATCTTCTCCCTTATCGCGCTAATGTGCGCAGCTCTGGGAACTAAGGGAAGCTATCACTAAATTTTTGCCAATCTTTATCAAAAAAAAATGAAACTGTTTATTGCCGTTACAAATCCAGTTTTTACGTCGAATAGGTCGTTTTCTTTTAGAATGCTAGTATGTGTAGTGCTGCCGAGGTTAAGTGCCTCCGTGCGAACGAGCGATTCGTGAAATAGAAGCAGCGTGTTTACTTTCTTTAGAAACTACTTTTTGGGCTTCTTCATTGCATCTGGTAATAAGGACTTACTAAATAACTATATCACCGAACAAACCGAGTAGGAAATTCCTAAAGACAAATAAATCATATGGTGAAGTGTTTAAAAACAATAGATATGTATGTTCCATTCCTTTGCCTCCAGAAAACATACTCAAATTTGAACGGTTAATGGTGATCCGCATCATCGTTTGATGAGTGTTGGCAGGATGAAAGTTGCACGTTGAAAATATGAGAAACATTACTATTGTTACGAAGGTTGAACAGAAGTTGGTATGAAGTTCAGATATTAGGGTCATGTGTTTCAACACTTCTAGAGCAAATGTTTCAAGATGGTCAGCAGCGTAAGATCTCAGATTTTATGTTGCAGTCCACCGCATGTCTCGCCAATATACAAAATCCACTCTCCTTTTCTCAAGTTCCTGTGCGTTTTGTGTTAACAAACAGGGCTGAATAGTACCCGGTATAGGAGAATAATTCATTTAAACCTGAAATGTATACGAAATCCCCTCTGATGACCGCATCTATATCCAACTCTGTTGGCCAAATCTGAACGCGCGAATACTACCAGGCTAATCTGGAAATTCATGTTAGTACAACGAAAAAGTTGACAATCTGCATGGCGCATATCATGAGAAACACGATGGACACGTGCTTATCAGTCTGAACGCGTCATTTACTGGTGTAAACGTACGAAAGTGGAAATGACAGTAGACGAAAGCGGATTCTATCAATATTCACCCTTGATCATTGTGTTCCTGCGAAAAATGTCCGCACTATCCAATAACGAACTCATCCATTTCAAAATTAAACCAACCAAGGCAATTACACTTTAATCCGGAGTATTTGGACAAACCCATTGGTAGTCTCGTTAGTACTCTTCAGTAATCGGTTGATATTCGTTTGGTGTTATAACAGTGTTTTCCACTGTTTTTGCACGATTGTCCAGGTATTGGCGAGTGACATATTTAATACCTTGGTTTGAATACAGAGCTAACCGTTGGCTTTAAATCGAATAGGCACGGGAATGACTTTTCGTTGTTTACAGCTAATCTAAACAACATACTTCTAACTAGTTATTTGATTGTTCGCTTCTCTTCTGCTGGTCAAGAATGCCCCTCGCCGAGAGCACTAAACAGAATTCTACTTGATTTTTCGAGCGGTTTTAAACGTCAGGATTAATACACACAAATAGCGTAATCCTAACTGCAGCAAAAGCAAAGCCATCCAGAGAGGGGTAGGTGGAAGGGGACGAGTTACGCTGGTCTTAATTGAGATTAATCCAGGAAAAACATTCTGATTAAAATGCGTTCAAGCAAATATCAGAAATTGTAGGTGGCGCTTATTCTGGATAGACTTTATCAGTTGACTTATCTGGGTAGACCGGCACACCTGAATTCTTCATATGACCAGATTGATACGAAAAAACTTCTCGTTTTACCATTGATTTTAATCGGAAACGGAAAGATGGTGAAGATTTAATTCGTTTCCTGGCTGATTTTACAGGTTAACAGATGTCTGGTACAAACGACACAGAAGGTAAGGTCAGGCCCTTACAGCTTGCAACGTCATGGTAGTCACCGGTTATTTTTAGGCCATTACACTCGTCCTAACTTAAGATGTTCAAATACGCCATCTCGAACGCATAGCTGAGTATTCACAGATCCGAGGGGACTTCATCCATCATGTAATGCGTGCAGCAAAGATGAATTAAGTAATGTTGTGAACGCAGTGTCATTCCATATACTAGTTCCAGGAGCGGACATTAGTTAACCGGCTAGTTTTAGGGAAATTTTTGTCCCGCTGTCGTTTGGCAGTTATGTTCACTGGTGACGCACGCCCCAATCATCAGCCGGATGACGGTCTATTATATAAACTTCAAAATTGATAAGGCCAGGTCGGATCATGGAAACAGACACAGATGTGCGAATGAAGAGTACACCGATTTGAAACGAAATAAAAAGACGAAGAACCACTGCTGAAACTTCCTTGTTAGCTTATCAGGACAGATTTTTAACCGGCTGATACGAATCAAAAGAAAGTACTGGGCACAACAGCTGGTCAGGTAAAGTGCCCAAACGTTTGTTCGAGCTGTTAAGTTCACTATGAGCACCAGGAGAACTCCGTAAGCCCGTAAGCACTCTGAACGAGGAAGCAAACTACCATTAGTAGGATTTGTGATTAGTATGTAAAACACTCACAGAAAAACGTGATGAAGTTTGAGCCTGTCAGTATCATGGCTCAAAAAATGATAGAAAAATTACAGTGAGTTTAGAGACCACAGAGACTTTGTACATTTCTGGATGCAATTCTCGAAAGGATGGAGAATGAAGGAAACAACATAATAAATAATTATTTTATTCCGACGGTTTTTCGAAGATCTAATATGGGCCTGTCTCTCCGATATGTTACATTTTACTACACATCACCCACTTCAAAAAATCGTGAATACTAGTCCTTGTGTTACCGTTTGTTATATTCTGTACACTTATTGTGCTCAGGCTAGTTTACATTATGAACCTGAACATACCTGAAGCACTTGTGGTATTTACGTCTCTCACACAATGTCAGAAATAAAGGCAAAGTAGACTGAGACTGTCCTGCAGAATTTCTAGGAAATATACCCGTAAAATGTGCCTCAATGCGCGGAAACAAGGGATAATTCACTGTCATGCTCAACGTTTGGTTACAAATCTGAGTTATTTCAGAAGTAGGGGAATTTCGCTTTACTTACGATTATAGATTCTCAATTGAATCAACTGTTTGGACGCGCGCGGTGACTACGAGGACTAGGGTCACACTTTTTCAAGCTTTAACATCCCGAGCTGGGGAGATATAAGTATACATAAACACAGCCGGATGAATGCACCAGAAGTGCAAGCGTATCCAAGACAAAAACAACTTCTACCATTACTTGATTTGGCAAGCTGTGTTCACCCAGCTCAACCGACAGTAGCAGCGAAACTAAACCGGAGCACCGGTAGGATATCAGAAAACAGTATCCTACATTTCTCCTACATTCTGGTAATACTATCAGCGGCGTGGCATTTGGTTTTGTGTGTTTAACTGATTCACTAGTTTAAATTTCTGGTGGAAATGTCAGGCCTGAGAAAATCACTAATTAGACCGACCTGACCGGAAATTTGCTATGGTCATTTAATAAGTAAGACTACTTGCACCGAATACTTATTGCATTTTTTCGGGATAACTTGCGGGTAAACAAAGCTCAGAAAGAACCTCACGACGGATCAAACCACCCTGGATACACTGTGGATGTTGCAACCTCAGATGTAGCCAATATCATTAAATCCCAGATGGAAAGACAATACCGTCGTACGAGAAAATTATTGTGGCTGGTCCGCAGTGGTTCATGTAGAAGGAATTACTTTATGGAATAATCATCCTTGCTTGTGGATTTTGCACTGCATTCCAAGCAAAACTCACTTCGGAAAGGAAGCAACATAAAACTGGACTAGCAGCATACCAGCTAGTTTTAATGCTGCCGTTTTAAGCAGTCCGCAATCGAGAAGCACAAATATAGACATATTATCCAACTCTCAAAGCCTACTTTGCGAAACCTCTAGCAGATATCTTAAGGTTACCGTAGTACCGAATGAGTGACCTCTTAATTTGTTCAGTTCACTGCGATTTTTTACGCGTAAATTGAAGTTGGAAAATCTCATCTAAACAACCATGTGTAGAAGAACCCTACAAAGGTTGAAGTCTACTTAAACCGATCCCTCAGCTCAACAGGCAAGCCAGAATAAAGGGCGCTCATACTGAAAGCTGCGGCCGACTGGTGGATGAAACACATTTACAGTTCCGGAACTAGTAGGCTGGTATGCGAATCAGGGCAATACAAAATTTGGCGGGACGAACTTATTCAGCTCTCATGGACACAGTTGCAGGCTTACGCTGCATTCATTTTGGATAATTCTTGTGAATCACATAGGACACTGAAATATCCCTGGATAAATAAAGCTGCAAGCGCCAGGTGTTGTTCAGAAAACCGAACACCTGCGCAAAGGGGTCAAAGCGGTAGCAAGTGGGCCTATTTGCCTGACAAAAACTACCTGCTCGAAGAATAAAACAGGTTAGCAATACTGACACTAATTGCTATGATGTTTGGCTCACCTCTTTCGAAGCATCCGGTGAATATTTGGTCTTCAGTTGGACAACTAGCTTCTTAACTGAACGCAAACGTGGCGTTGGTGACTGGATAGTTTATCTCGCGAATGATACAGCTGAGTATGTGCCTTTGATTTTTGAAAAAACAGAGTTCCCTGGCCAAAACTCTTTACATCTGAATATTTTCCAAACACAATTTTATCAGTCATTAGCAGTAATCACTGAACAACGCAGAATAAGGTTCTTTTTTGATGAAATACACTCATATGCATACCAATTTGTTTTTTATGGAAGACCGAATTGAATCTCTCGTTTATGATGTACATCTATGCAACGTTATTTGGGTTCCATATAGTAGAAACTTTCGGCCGAACGTAAATCACCCAAAGTCAGAAAACAAGCGTTATCCGTTTGCCTTGAGCAAATACTGCACTGATAATTAACACGGCTTCCCTGTCACACATTTGCGTCAAGGAGTGCTCGAATATTAGTGTCACCTTGTTACAACGTAATTTGCTATGGTGGGTTTCCTGCTTCTTATTGTTTCCAGTCTTTTGGGGATAAATTTAGTGGGCTCCCTCACCACATCATTATAGCTGAACACTATTCTCTATCAGGGTCACATTCATTCGTTGGACTTGCCTAGATCACACTTGTGTTGTCACCACAAATTTGCGTTACCGCTCTTCATCCTGCATGTGAGTCATTGNAGCTGTCCAGCAGTAGTCCGTCACATGGTCGCAAATGGTGGATCGCGTGCTTGCGACCAAAAATACATTTAGCTCCGCTTATAATGGACTACATCGTAGCAGTTCGTGAGCACGAAGCTTTTCCAGCTTGAGATGACAGACTAATTAACATTAGCAGAAACCTTTGCAAAGCGGTAGACACCGGGTGAAAATTGGTCGGTTGACATCGATATGAATGATGGGCAGGACTCTTAAACCAAACATCAAGCGTAGTTAATTATGCACTTTAGTTTTAACATTGTCATTCAAATTCATGCTAAAACACTGAGGGGAACTTCAGTATGCTTCTGAAAAACCATGCAAGTTAATCAAAGTCTTAACTGTTGCGTTTATACGCACCACCTCAGTATTTCGGATGCTTTCAAATCTACTCTAATGCATGAGTTTTGGGGTCTGTTGTGCGGAACCAGCTGAAAGAGAGGTAAGTTGATTACACAGATTCAGAACATACACCCAGTGCGAAAAAATAAAATAGACCACCTTTATAGCAAGTACGTCTAACCAACTAGTTCATCAGCCTAAAACAAAGTCATATATCAAGCGAGGAAAAACTATGCTTCCCAGTCCAAATTCACGTAAAAATTCAGCTACACTAAACCTGTTCGCTAAGACGGAAGCAATTCCGTAACTCCGGACATCAAAGCTATTCCCTGGGACTTTCTAATAACTTGGAGAAACTTTTCAAAACCAAAACGTAGATTTTTGACACCTGGAAGATTTAGCTTTCCAAGGCACATCCTGTGAGACACCGCTGTCCATATGCACGTAGATAAATAATGTTTTACTCTAAACCTAAGTTGTACTTGAAGCACAATTCTAAACCCACGGTTTATCCTCATGTTACTAAATAAAGCGCTCGCTCAAGGCAAACAAACAGTGCCAACAAATAGTGTTATGATCATAGCAAAACGTGAGTGAGGTCTACAAACATTGAGCGTTAAATACCAAAGTCATGTCATTTCTCACCTGATCAGGAAACGTGGACAGAGTTGCACAGAGAACGAGTGTTATTTGGGAAAACAGACTTATTTGTAAACCATTTGGTTTTGCGGGAGACTCACCTGGAATCCGGATGAAACTCTCATTTATGATGTATTTTCACGTCCAGTTGACCTCCGAGTACAGAACAGGGTAGCAGTTATCAAGGTCTCATATTCTATAGGAGCCTGATTTGATATTTGTGTTGGCATGACTTTACTGTGGTAAAATATAACAGACTTTGACAACATACCAAACTAGACAGCAAAATAGTGAAATTTTGTAATCGAGATTGACACCGTAGTACACGTAAGATTGTGTTTCTTTGGCTCCATTGCACAGGGCAAATTGCTAGAAAGAGCCGAGCCTTTCATTCTGAGAACAAATGTTGCACAAAGAGAATTTATATATACTGCGGCAAGTCAAGGACTCCACCAGATTTTCCAAAACGGCTGTTGCAGCACCGTGCTTGTTCACTATATAGACGAACTTAATTGGCTTTTTCACACCTTCCACAGTAGTTCACCAAAAAGTCGATTGTGTCTGATACTGGCCTAATTTCTGCGATTATTTCTCAGCTCATCAAAAGTTGTTGGGGTAAAAACTAAAATTTTCAAACACTGGAACAAATGCGTTGAAAAGTTTTTTTAAACTAGATACTCTTCAAGCAAGCCTGCTTTAATCATCCTTCGTTAATGTTCTTAAGTGTCGCATATGATTTCAGTGAAAATGGAACATTACAAAAAGAGCATTAATTTGTGCCACTGCTCGATCAGTAATAAACTTTCTCATGCGGATGTGCGGTCGTTTTTGCACTGTTTGGTTTAGCCCTCCAAAACTGGTCAGAATTGTACAGTATAAAACCTATAAACTATCAACACAAAGAATTCGTTCTAACAGGCAAGAGGAGATAACTGAGGAATCCCCCAGGCTAGTAAAACATAGGAAAGTTGCCGGATATATGGTGATTGTGAGCCAACGAATCCTAAGGAAAATAACAGAGCGTCAGATATCATTTTTTAGCATTTCACGGACATTTGATAAATGAACTCCTGTTAATTTACGAAACAATAAAAGTGCACAAATTTTTTTCATAAATAAAAGCACAGTGTGGCATCAATCTTCTGGCCAGTGATTGGTGGAGATGCAAACTCTTACTTCGGTATTTCCCACCCGCTTATGCTTTTTTTAAACCTCAAAAGAAAGAGCCTGAGTTTGTTGACTGATTCACTTATGATGACAACTGTGAACTGTAGATGGTCGTTGGCTTGTTCGCTGAGCTGGGCAATTTGGTTGCAAACGTCTCATCACCAATCGAGGTGACATCATCAGTGCGTAGTTGGGCGTAGCGGTGGTTTAGTGGTTGTGCCCCATCTACGCTACCTGAGCTACCGACATTCTCCTTTATAGAAAACTGTGAACTGTTACCAGCGGAACTTTGTTGTCTTGGTCAGATGAACCATCGACTTTCTGTCAGATACGATGAATCCTAAGCAATCTAGTACTTAGGTAAAATCTCAAACGACTTCCCCTCTTCCAAGTTATTGTTCGGACAGAACTTCCACACGTAAAACGCCAGTCAGCTTAAGACGCGACTAATAACCATCAAACTCTAGCAATGTTACAAAAGAGTCTAGCGAATTCTTTAGCATTGAAAAAGCACATTATTCACACCCCAGTAATATGCCCATTTGTCAACTAATTCGGGTTTTTACGGGGCAATTAGGCACATCCCAGCTGAGATTCTAGTTTAGAATACTCCTCAGTTGAATGGGTTAGAGTATAACATAAGAGTCTGGGGACCACGCCTACTCGATGAATCTTAAGAATGGCGAAACTGGTCGTTGGCTGCCGAATAGTTTTCAGCAATCTTGTGGGTTGAACCTCTGGTTTTAGATATTTCACACATTCGGCTTGTGCGACACCATCACTGGCATTTGGATTGCCCGGTGACCGCATAAGCTTACCGGAGAGTTACTGACGATAAACAAACATCAGTACACAAAGGGTGTTTTCATTACTTGATAATAACGCTGACGTGACGTTCCGAAATAGAAGACGCTACTTCGCGCTAATTTACTGTTTGCTTCCGTGTGCCATAAGTCTCTTCCAAGCACCCGCGGTGAATCCTCAAGTTACCAGCATCCATTTGATACATGAGCCTAAAACTGTGCGTATTTTATTTACATTACTGTGAAACGTAAAAGACACTCAGTGGAATTGGGTGAGCTCAGAAGGAACAAAATGCTAGAGAGCATGAGATCTGGGCCGTTAACTGTTCAGTTCTGTATCATCCAGTTAAGATGGTTGGAATACAAAGACCAATGTAAGGCTTGCGCTTTGCAAGCCTAAAACCAACGAAAGTCAAAGCACACAAACCCCTGCTTAAAATCCAAACAGTAATATAGTGAATTTTTGGCTGTGTTCAAAAAGACGTTTGGTAAAAATGTTATTGCCACCAGTATGTAATCATTAATAAGAAATGTTCTCAAAATATTTTTATATACAGTAGCAGCCCCTCAAACTTGACCTTCAATGTTAAATCCTTTCAGATGTGCCTTATCTTCAGAGGACTTTATCCAATAACAGTCGGCTAGTGTGCAGAACAGCGTAGGTTGAGGAAACATCGATAAATGATTTGAGAATTTGATATAAAAAGGTTATCAGCTGTGGCCTAGAATGCAAGACACAATATCCATGGGTTGATCTACCTCAGCGAGATACATCATGCAAAGCTCAAGTTCATTCATTGCAAAGCTGCCGCTAATAATATGCCCCTTATGCTCTTTGTTGATTTTACACACCAGATTCTTTTCCGACGGACAACGCTTTATAGCGAACTTATTTCAAGTTCATCAGTCTTCTGTTCAAGATTAAGCCGAAAAACTTAGTTGGATGCTCTGTAATAAAATACCAGTCTCATTTTTGAACGCTGCATTTCGTGATTGTCGAATTCATTGGGTTCAAAAAACGGAAAATTCAACAGAATGCCATACCTTCTAAGCTTTTTCTGGTACCGCGGTTTCCGTTGTCGAATTTATCGAATGTCCTTAGCAGTTTTCCTATGGTTGTGAAACGTCTTTTCTGGATTCACACTAAGAATGAATGCAGAAATGACAGAAGGTGAACTACCGATACGCACATTCCACGATTCAGCATGGATTACATGGCCTTTCAAGGGATTTTCGGCAGCTGATTCACGCTATTACTAATCAGTACGCACCACCAGACAATCAAAAACACTGTTCTCCATTGCCATCCTTAGCCAATTTAACAGAATCCGCTACTCTGTTTGGGATGGAAAGTGGTAGCAGAAAAGTGGTCAACACCTCCCAAGAAGCGTACCTCACTATTTATCAGTAATATGGTAAATCCTTGCTTTTCGGATCACACCGTGGAACAATTCAGTAGGTGACAGAATAAAACAAGCATGATGTCTATATGAAGCGAATTTGGATCCAACTACTTGAATGCACTACAGTAGTGAGCAGAGGAAATAATAATCTTGTTTTACTGTTACGGTCCATCAATTCCGGTATTTTATTAGCTGATTGTTCATATTACAGATCCGAAACCGATCAATGGTCCCTTGATAAGGGACCTCTGAAGCGAACTCTACCTCTGATGGGATGGTCCTGATGAGGCGAAGTTTTTTTCACCAAAAAGCACAAAAGAATCAAACCGAGACAACCTTCGAATTACGAATTCCCTCCTCGGAGAATAGACATCACGTGTCATGTACTACTAACTTACGTTCACTGGTTTACTGACACACTGAAGCCTTGTCAGTATTGGAAAGTTATTGTTCGATGATTTCGTCTTTTGTTGGCGGAACGAATTGAAGGTATTAAGACTGGCAGGTGGAGTGAGGTGTTGGAAACCTAGCGATAACGTACATATCTGTTGCTATGCCATGAGCCCTTCTCCTGAAAAAGCAGCCTGAACTCTAGTTAAGCGCCGAAAGTATTGCTCGTTTACACCACATCGGATAAAAAGAAAATTCTCATAGGAACACGAAACTAGAAGATTTATGGCAGATTTGGACGCGTGGTCCATATTAGCACAGAAGGCAAGAATTTTATTGCGCACTTTTAAAAACTGTCTTCGCTTCCCAGGTCCGGATGAAGTTCCACCACTCCGGTTCAGAAAACTTGCGGGTGATTCCTAAGACAAGCCCCACCCAAAAGAGTTGATCACGACAGAAAGACCAGATTTTTAAGGTTTCAACTTCCAACGAAGTCGCCTTAATGCTTTAGGCAGTTTGTTATTTGGCTTCCTAGAGAAATATCACACTTCCGAAGAAGCTTCATGAGCCCGGTAATTTTTAGAAAAATGCAGCGCAGTGACGTAAATTCCTGTCTCAAAGATCGCTCATCAACCACTGCAAACACTAATCAAATTGCTAGAATAGTTCAAACAAAAATTTAGGTCTTCTTTGCTACTCTAGTTTCTTTATTTTAATGTAGAGGAAATCAAGGGGCTTGTTTCCCTTATCAACTATATTCCTGCGGCACTTGATTTGCGCTTTCCCATGCATACTGTGATTTTTGATCGCTTAATACTTGTGTGCTTTTCACTGGTGTCAGCGAGCGACGTCTTATGCTCCCGTGGCAGTGACAACACACAGGCAGTAAACATTTCTACGTGACCTACATAAAACAATGAGAGATGAATGCCTTAATTAGTAGTGGAAAGACAGGGGCTGGTTGTAAAATGAGTGCAAACACATCTAGGTTCGTTTCTGGAAAATGGTGAGAAAAAAGTCTTCAGAGCTATTAACAGCATAGGACTGAACGCATATATGGTTTGTGTCACAGAAGACTCGATTAGCAAGGTTAAACTATGCTCCTTTCTGAACCGTACCCAAAGCAAATTCAGATTACAAGGACAGATAAACTCTAACTTGACAATCCGGCTGGGATGTGCGAACATGAATTTCTCTAGGATCAGCGGTGTGCTACGCACCACAGATTTTCCAAAAACGAGTGGGTGGGGAAACATGTTGGCGTGAAGATCCAACAGTTCATCATTCGATCGAGGTCATGTTTATCTTTCGTTGCCGTGCTCAAGTCGCTGAATATTCTTCAGCGGTGGTGGTTTTCGAGCATGCGTTGTATATATCCTATCTTTAGTAACCTGGAGGATATTGATCACCACTCTAACAATTCTCGTGCCTTGCACAGTACTGGCTTATGCACCGCTTAACTGCATTGAGCTAATTTCTTCTCGGCTACAAAGACACATTGAATATTTCAAGAAAGAATACAAATTGGCGATCTGTCAAGCCAACTTAGATTTCATTTTCACCTCTTTCCTACCATTGTACTACCACATTATCTTTCGGACATAAATTCTGGAGTGGAGAACGAAGCTTGTGTTTCAAAGTATATTAGGTTAATTTTCGGGGGGTTTCTGGATCACCTTTCAGGAAATAACAGTTTTGCCCTAGTCGTTATTTATTTTGGATTACGACACTCTCTGCACTTAGAAGACGTAAATGAATAGAAGTCTGGATTAAAGTGACATAGAAAACATGATCAAGAGAGGAAAAATATATAAATGACGTCGATTAAAGGTCATTCAGACCACGTAATAAATCGCACCCTTCGTGGCAGAACTCGAAAGTGGTGCAATAGTTACGATGTGTACAATGGGTGTCACTTTAACAACATCACAAGGTAGACTCGGTAGAAGGCTCATTACTGATTCATTTGAACATAATTTCTGAAATCTCACTACCTTTGTGCACTTCTCTCATGGAAAGAAATAAGGGTGGGAGTTTCATCATCAGTGATAGAATCCATTCTCTTTGAGACTAAACAACCCCTGTTCCCGTGGAGGTTTCTGTTCGTTGGGTGACGAACATTCTGCATTTTTATATTAGTCACTTCCCCTACCCACAGTAAATTAGTTCTACTAAAGTGAGTTTGCGTATTCTGCAAAGGCTGCCGCCCGAGGGATCGGGGCTTGAAAACGAAATAGAAATTACCACTGACAGCACAAAATTCAATGTTCAACACTGATGACTCGTTATCGGGCAATTATGATATATGTGAAAGGCTTATCGTGAGGAAAAGAATATTGAACAATATTGAAATATCCTTTGAATTCTCACAGGTTTTCCTCACGAAACAAAAAGTTTGGCTGTGTGCTTGACAGGTACATTGTTTGTACCGTATCATCTGTGACACCTGTGATACTTGGGATATAAGGACAGCTCGGCAGCGTAGTGTGAAATTAGAAAGGCGAAGAACTCTTGGTAAAGCACATAGCACTACTTTAACAAAAAGCACTTTGTTCTTCAATCTCATGGAAATATAGAAACTGTACAATAAAAGGGAAAACGGCGACTGATATCTTTTGGCTACTGGAAGGCAGAGTGAGGCATTACAAACCTAATGGATGAATAAGTAGGATGGATGGAACTTAAATTCCTCTTATCTTTATTAAGAGGAAAAAAATGGTTAGACATGATTACGTTTTCAAGTTACACCACCTGAATACACTGCATCATTTAGGGCCAGATGGCGGCCAGATATCAGACCGAGGAGTTTTGTGGCAAGTATATCCGCCCGCATAATTTGACGTGAAGGCTACATTCAGTCCATTGAAGAAAAACTTGGTTTGTTTTCATTTACCATACAGTTTGCCGTAATACTTATCATCAGTGCCGCACCACTAGCTATGCACTTTGAGTGACAGAATGCTTACGAACAAACTGGGAGCGTATTACCCCGAAAATTAACAGGCAATCAAAGCCCATCAGATTAACTCGGCAAGGGGCAAGCCATGGGTAATTGATATACGGATACGACTAGTACGTTTGCGTGGAGGATCCACGCAAAGCAGATAGAAAAGGATTTCTATATACCATGTCCGTAATTTACTTTGTTGTGGTACGACAACTGAAGGGAAAATACAATCAAGTAGCACGCTGAGAAAGTCTGTTTACGAACAGAAAGTTGAAAGCCGAGGCTAAAAGGCTTATGGCTGAACTGTTCACTAAAATCGGGAGTTTTCTCGCGAACGTTTTGTCACCAACTGGGGTGACGTCTTCAGTGCATAGAGATGTAGTCTGTTCATGCTCCAGTAAGCGTTAACAACTCTCCTGGTAGATAGGCTAGCAAGTAAGTTGCGTCCCTGTGAACAGTATGTCCAGAAGTTTACCAGTTTCATCCGGTCGATAATATTTACTTTGCGTTGTATCCACTTTGGATAGTGGTGCGTCGTAGGTCAGTGGCGTCTCGGTTTGTAGGAGTACTGTGGTTCTGCATTTGCATATATGCGCTTTTGCTGACAGCCTTTGACTGATCATTCACATTTTTTACCCAGCTGCTTGGTCGATTGTCTCGTACGAATGAAGTTCGGTCGTGGCCTCTTTGATACGTCCCCTGTTTGCCCGCAGAAAAACGTTGTCGTGCTGCTCAGGTACACAAATCATAAAAGGGACATATTTCTGTCCCCTTAGACTTTGGTGGATTATCTCGACCAAGTGTCACAAAGCCAAAGAACTAGAACCGTCAACACCATCTATCTGAACTGCAAACTTAAATGTTTAATACTATTATATTTTCTCAGTTGGAGCAACCTGTTAAGGTTGATGATTTTGCATTCACTTAGTGCCTGAAGAAAGTGAGTAGATCCGTGAATAAGGGATTCTAGAATAGGTTAAGAAACTGCTATATGCTTCAACCACCCATCAGTAAGAGTTAAGCAAATTTTTTTCAGATCTACAATTGTCCATAGTAGACTTAATGGCTATTCCATTTCACGTCGTCCACGTCTGAATGCATAAAGAAACAGTTTCGGTGGATTATTTTATCAAAAATCGCTGGGAAACCAAACAGCTTTTCAATCAATTTAGAGTGACGACAGAGGGGTACAACGACCTGGCTATTCTGAGTTAATCCACTTCTTACTATGCAATGTTTTTGTTTGCATTTGCTACCTTATTTGTTATAGCTTGTTATTTTAGCTTACTGTTGCTAATCGTGTCAGCGCAGTCCCCATTAGAAAAGTCATAATTACACCAGTGGTATGTCCTTGAGATGCGCATTTGGGGGCGGTGGTCCTGATACAGAAGTCAAAAGAAGTACACGGCTGTCGCCCACGCAAATACATGCGGCGTGTCAATAAGTAGGCGGTTAAACCGAAACGAGAGCTGAACACAAAACAGTTTGTCTGGTAGGTTACGATCGCATAGAGATAGCAGATAACCTCTAAAAGTTGCGCACAACACTGGAATCACCCAAATGATTGGAAGGTTCATGGAGGTGAAAATAAACACAAAAATAAATCAATACATCAGGATCTAACACAGGAGGATATTGCTTCGAAGCAAAATTGTGTTTTTGTCTGAAATTAATATCTCTTTCCGCAAACCAGTGTTGCATGCCTGGCCACTGTTTATGGACAACAATAGTACAGTGGTTGAAATTCGTGTGATCATGATTAATTGTGTTTTCAACAGTCGCTACACCAGAGGTAGCTTGAAAACAAGTCACTCATTTGAATTTGTTTATGGGACAAGCACTTTTCAAAATAAGATGTAGAGTGGAATGTCTATACCACACAACTTGTGGCCGGCACAATCGATTAATCTTGATCGCATTGTCGGTTAGCCTGCTTTGTTATTCGCTACTAACTAATGTCACGCTATGTTCATGAACCCGTGGGTCTGAATGGTTCTTTGTTGAGCACAACCCCTCTGAATGACATGGGTTCTCAACCTCACAAAAAGCGGATGTCAGTGATTAAACCCAAAGAATCGCGTGCGCACACATGTCAGCATTCGAAAAGATCTGTCTCACGTGGAAAAAAATTTGGAATGTCGTGCAGCAGCACGAAGTAGACATTTTGACTAAGTCCTCTTATATTTTCACTTCCTACTGTTACCCGCGATTAAATATTTTCTCATGTACATTACACATGTTGCCCCAATCCTTGTGAGCAACAAGTTGTTAAAGTTACGAGGCTAAATCAGCTTGAGCTCACTCGTCGAATTTTCATCCAATTTAGCATACTACCAGAAAAAAATAAAATGAAGTGCTTCATTGTGTAGACGCAGTGGGGACTTTATTGTGATAGTTTGGTGAGTATCGGTTTACTCGTCTTATAAAATGCCATTGAACTGAATACTGTGTAGAATTTTTTTATCCTGTGCTGGTTTATATGAAGAATTCGACCAAGGGCTCGCAGATATTCTCTCAAGTGGCATTTGCGTGCCTAGGATGTTCCTTGGGCAGATAAGCTCCGTTTCAGGAACAACAAACCACAGTTGTGCAGAAATAACACGGTTTCAACGTTGTCAGCGTTACTTTATTTTGTCACACAGCAGTATGACGTACGAAACACTGTTAGAGCCACCAGTTTAACTTGTAAAGATGCTTAACAACTATCTTGTCAGCTGCATCTCAAACAACTTTGGTCTGCTGTACAGAACTCCCGAAATGTAAGTTTCAGGGTAGCAGAGCAAAATTTTACTAGGGCGGTTCCATTGATCCGATGAACAAATGTCTCTGAAGTGCACTTGACGTGAAGGACGCGTGCGGATTCAAACCCGCTTCAGGACGTAAACGGAAGAAACGTTCGTCTGAGTCAAAGGTTGGTAATTGAACATTCATTATTATTAAGGGGTGAAAAAACTCGTTCTCAGACTGATGTGAGCGTGAGTAAAAAATTCAGTGTAATGGAACTCGCTATAAAATAAATTTGGCGGTCTCTTTTGGTAGTCCCCTTCGGTAAAACAAAGAAAACCAGATGTTTACTGAAAATATTTTGGAGCATTCAAAGTAGGAAATGCACGAGGCCAAAAAAACCAGACAGTAGATTCTTAAAAACAAAAACTGAAGCCATCTGCTCGTCAGGTGTAACCAAAATGTGAATCATCTAAGAATGAGAGAATAGACTTACGTGTATAAAACGCACAGGAACTATGAAGTCAAGTCAGAAAGAGGCTGTACTTTACGGAAGACGACATTTACTTTTGGTGAAAAAACGATACCTGGCCAATCCAAATGATTTACTCTACTTCTAGCATAGTGTACGAAAAAAGAGAAATCAGCCGAATTCAAAATGTACCGTTTTGGATCCTATTTACTGGGAACGTAACCACCATTCTCACTGAACTATGCAGCAACAGGCAAGTCGATTCGTATATCGGAGAACGCGAGAATCAGCTTTTCCTGTTTACTTTTGTTCCTAATTGTTTTGCAGCTGGTTTTACTTATTGTCAGACTATCCCACGTGCTGATATAGACAATACATAGGTCTTCGATACCGTTGATTAGCAAATGACAAATCGTTGATGCACGATAGAAAATATCTGAGTGCAAATTGTCTGCGAAAGTACTTTCTCCTTTGTGAAGGGCATTTTACAGTGTGCATATTCTGAAGCTTGCTAGTTTGTACAAGCCTTGATTGCGCTTCGCAATCTTTTAACACAAAACACGAAGTTTTACTAGTGTAAACCAAATCAAAAATGACTATAAATTCGGGAAGCAGCTGCCCTGAGTAATGAATTCAAAGCTTAGCTGGCTGTTAATTAGGTGACAGCTGATCTATTCGCCTGACTTGGCAACTAGCATGCCGTGTAGACGTGGTAGTGTGGAGGCTTGTCGGCAAGCCAGTGTCTCCTGCTGACAACCCGGTGAAGACGGGAAGGGCCCACCCCGGACAGTCCAGGCCTGCGCATCTCCAGAGTTAGAAGAGGACTGAGAGCAGCGGAGCAGTCACTTCAGTTACAGTACTTGCGTCCTCTATTCTCATTTCTGACGGACATGATAAGCTAGCACAGCAAATCCAGCACACGAGGACTAGCTGTCTGTTAACATTCTTGTTTTGGTACCCGACCGTTGATGAGGGCTTAGCAGGTTGACTTTTGGGGTCCCTAAGTTGATTTTGATGTGCTTAACGCTGCCACTCAGAAGTTATCACTACGGATGCTGCAAATCGAACAAATCCGTCAGAGCTGATGTTGGAACCGCGAAGACAGCAGGAAAAAAGAAGAAAAATATAATAATATAATAGGGTTACAAACAGCTTTTTTGCTTATCCGCCATGCTTCACGTAGTTAATAAGGTGACTAAGTTGACGCCATCATGCAACCGCTGATGTGGCAAAGGGGCACTTTTGGTAATGAAATTCATGGTTGTTCGCGGACAAAGGTACCGCCAAGGAGCTGCAATTCAGACAAAATGGATATTAGGGCCATGAACCAAAACTTCCGACACAATAAACTGACTACAAGACAGCAGGTGTGTCTGCTATCACAACAGTGCGCTTTTAAGTGACAATCCAACGCACATGTTTCAACTTCCATCCTGGAACTCCAGGAGACTGTCTGTTAGAAATCCTTCCACTAGCTCCCATGGTATGAGAAAGTCTGACAGTGTCAGAGAGGAATTCCGGGCATAACTCAATCGGCACATAAGCCAACATACCACAGTAAGCTCCGGTCTTTGTGCGATGCTACAAACAATTATGTCCACAATTAGATGTGCACCCGTGAAAGCCGCTCTCATTAAAGAATATGCAATACTTTGGTTCGTGTTTTCTCCATTGTTCGACGAAACCACAGCACACCGTGATACCTTAGTATTTTATCCATGATAGAGTGATGCCATGTGGAGCAAGGTGACAGAATTAATCTGACCTTGGCACCAGGAGCCAAGAAACCACCTTTCGTCTGCGCATCTGGTCAGCTGGTAAGATGTGCTGAATCACAAGCAATCATAAATAAAGAGGCACTGCATCACAAAGTGCTCAAAGGCTTAAAACGTTAGGCCAGAGTTTAGCGAAATACACTCACTTATTTGCAAACAAATTTGGCTTTGCGAGAGACTCAACTGGAACCCAACTGAATCTCTTTGTACTGTTCCAGGCAACTGAATGTGCTGCACCAGCCAGCCCATTTCCGGTTGCTACGTTTCTCGAGATATCGGCTGGGTTTTAGGTGAACCATTCGCAAAAACAAATTTGTTTGCAAATGAGTGTATTTTGCTTATTTCGTGAAATTTGTTTTCAAATGGAACATAAAGTTGACGGAAACACGGGGACTGTGTCTACTTGCTGAGCTCCAAAAAGTGCGAAACCGGTCGTGGTCAGCAACCTTATGAGTAGTGCATCAGACCAAAGATTTTTCCACAGCTCTGGCATTTCTCACCTGATGAGTCATTACACACTGTGTAAAGAGATGCTCATCGGTTCGAATATTCTTCTACCGAGAATATTTAAAGAAGTGTTAAATTCTAGCTTGTGTTGACATCGAAATATGCTTCAAAATGGCGGCGCTAGGTCTAACAATTTGTTTGCCACACCAGAAATCTATCTGTCCGCAACACGTGATTAACCGTGCCTTATAATTACCCGGGTACGCGTTTAAACTAATTACTGACCAATCTGACAGTAACTAATCGTCCTTATTATGGATTGGTAAGTTACTAGAGCTGAGCACAGAGATATTAATTAGTATCTGCGTAACTAGATCCATTGTCAAAACTAAGTGATCCACCGTCAACGGAAAGTAGTTGATGATACCTTTTCAAACGAAAACGTTTGAAAACGCTTGAGCTGCAAGTTAGAACAAGTCTGATAGCTTTGCGCACTACCCTAGACATTTTTGTAGTCCTAAATACACGATATTTTGGCAGTTCATGTGAATGAGATACAAGGTATATATTATATAATGTGGTAAGGGATAAAGTTAAGTCAACAATCATGCCCACTTTTATTTGGAAATGTGCTCTCCCCCATTCGGAAAGGGTTCGCTCTCCAAAACGTTTTGTAGTCGGTTCCAAACGACCAAAACACCTAGGCGTTTCTTAAGAAAATCAAATATACTTGGAAATATGGAAAGCAAAAAATTGGGTTTTGTTAAAATCACTGACCAAAGTTGTTTGCAAACCATAGCACTTTTCCAGATGTGCCTGTTTTGGCCTGTTGAAAGTTTCTTTTCCTTATGTGATTAACTTTCCCGAAGGTTAAATATTTTTTCTATGTAACGAATGATGGCGACTTTTCTTGTCTGGATAAATGTTTTAATAGTGAAAAGATCAAGTAAACGATCGATTTTGACCGGCGAGGTTACTTCTTACCTAAATGAACGAACTTATTTTGCTTTGCAAAAATATGATGAAATCCTGTGCCAATCCAATATTTTAGTCACCAAAAATAGGGCTCTTCACAGGAATTGCGTATGCTTGTTTTCCTATTTGACCAAAAATTATTCTTTCGTGAGTTCAGCATTTTGGGTGTGGCCCACTCGAAGGAAGGTACACAGTTCGGCCAATAGGGACTGACTGCTAAGTTGGATCACTAGATGCTAAAGCCGTTTGCCCGTTGAGATCTTCTTTTCAACGTCTCGATGCAAATTGCATCTGATACAAAACCAATTTTCCCTGCAGTAGCGACGACTCGGTATTCGGTGATGCTTCAAAAATTTTCCTGAAGGGGCTAAGAATATACTCAGCAGAAAACCACTAATTAGCATCCGTTCCAGTCTTTTTTCACTTGTAAACCAACAAAGATTTCTCACCGGTCTATTTTAGGCGCTGCTTATTTCTCTCTGACAAGCTTTTTTTCAAAATGTGAAACATCACCTTAATGCGATTATAGGCAAGCAGAGTTCTTTTGTGCATCTATTCGCGTTCACAAAAACTCCCGTCGTGGTTGGGAGAAGTGGATAGCCGCATCATAGCTGAATCGCTTTATGGGTGGTACTCTTAACTTGTTTAGTAGTGAACCGGACCTGAAGAGACAAAGAATGGCAGTTTGATGCATTTGCTGGAATCACCTTGTGATCGGTGAGGACATTGTAAACTTAGAAATTGAAGTTAATCTACGTTGAAGAGTCGAGAAACGGCTGTTTTATTCTTGTTTGGATCCAGTGGCAGATTGGAACTCACAAAGCCCCAGGAATATTGAAACTTACAATCTACCAGTTAACTACTGAAAAATATGACATTCTGACACAAGTGGCTTAGTTGTGGTCGCACTGATTTTCATTTACATAAAAAAACAGGGTTATACATCCATCAGTTACTCAGCTCTCTCCAAAATGCCACATATTATTTGGCTTCCCAAAATATATTCCTTTAGATAAGAGGTACAGGTAACCTGGGAGATTGTTTCTCATTTGTGCTGGGTACTTAAAGTTTGGGGTGTTGTGTAGGCTTGGATGTTTGATTTGAGTTATCCACCAAATCAGTTAAATCCAATTGTTGGTGTGTATTAACCAGGCAGCTGTTCAGACACGCGTGACATAAGGGCGCGGTGCTTGACTGGCACAGGGAAGCTCACTGCATCGAATCTCCTGAGAGCCTTTCGAGATACGCGTTACTGCCGTCTCACAACAGAAGTGAATTTTCTGTCAAGATAAAAGGCCCAAAAAATCTGTTCCTTGTATCCCCAAGTTACTAGATGTTTAGGGATCAGTAAAAACCCAACCCATTAGTAGGTCCAAGTCATTTGTTTTACTTTCAAATTCACGTAGGTTATACGCCAACTCATAGGCGTTGAATATTTCGGCGGCTGAAGCTGAAAAACCGCTGCAGATATCATCAACTTTTAGACATACTCGCTTTGAGCAGCATGCAGTTAGGAAGCCAATAAAAAGTGACGTGTGGAAGACTCATGTCCGTGACCAAATCATAGACTGGAAATATGTGCGTCAAGCACTAACTGATTTGCCAAATTTTGCAGCCCGAATCCTGATGACGATGTAAAACAAAACCCAGGCGAGGGACGATGCGACACTTGGAGTCTACACAAACACTACGAAATCAAAATCACGTCCGCTTTCTCAACATCATTTTCAAGATTCGCGTAATATATACCAGTGAAGTCGATGTAAGACTTGCCGCGATCAATGCATTACCATAAGAGGGTAGAAGTCACGTCACTTCAGACCATCGTCGTATAGAAACTATCAGACCACTATTTATAGAAGGTACTGCTTGAAGTCGTAGATTCTCGTTAACAGTTTTATGATAACACAGCTGTCGCCTACCCATACATGCACGAAAGCAAACCGCTAATTATGTGGACCCAACGCAATCGGACCTGATGTGGCAATTGCAAAGAAAGCTTCAAAGCACAGGCGACACGAAGCCTCCAGTTCGAAAACACTGCCACGTGCACACATACATGTAGAAATATGATCTGAAAATGTCGGAGATGGAGGTCAGTAGAATAACGACCTTTTTGTTTATAAGAAAGCATTGGACTTGCTTGAATTGTGAGTTATGAATACACCAGAATTGCAAGAAAGTATGAAACTCGCGTTCGAATGGAACTGCCGTTGGTTGCAAAGGCGTGTGGATTTGGATTGTCAGCGCGCAAAATGTTGTGATAATCTAGTCCTTACTGCGAAAAAGAGTGAGAAGACTAATTATAGTAGTCGGAAAGAATATCACCTCTAAGTTGTTCAGTCCTTCCTCCGAAAAGTCTTCGATGGAGACTTCAAGGAATGGCAAATCACATAATATGATTCGCCACTGTTAGAACTGTAACCATCTTTGTAAGTCCAGGTAAAGTGCGATAATGCTGGACACACTTACTACAGATTTGTGGTTTAGCGCACCTTAGAAACGTGTGGGGAAGTCCTGTTGCAATTCTCTAGGTCTACCCAGTACGTTATTTTGAACAAAAATGTGTTTACAGTACACCTATCTGCAGAAGTCAACAAAGATTTCGTTTCGATAGTGTGAATTGCCATCCACGGGGTTACGATCTTTCTCCGCCCGTTTTGTGCATCCAAACAGAAAAAATCAACTATTTCAAAGATGGAGGCCTCGGAATTCGGCATGCAATCTTATTTGCAAACAGACTTACGGACGTATCTGCTTGTAGGCGAAATATACTTGTTTGCGTACCAACTTGGTGTTAACGGGAGACTCGCCAGAACCCCAGTGAGGTAGATCGCTCTCAAGCAGAACGTAAAGTTAGCAAAAGTAGGGGGTTGGGCTTAGTTGATTAGCTTTTCGAAGCTGGTAATGAGTTTTCACTGACTTCATAAGTGATTTAAACTTCTGTCAAGGAAATACTCGTTTTTTCAAACTGACAGAGGCTGTTTGGTATCGCTATAAAACAATTGATCAAACTATGTTGATAAGTCTGTAATCACCCTAAAGCTAGAGCTGATTCACTGTAAAATAAGGGACCCCCGCTGTTTGAGTAAAACAAGCCGGAGGTTGTTACCTGGTTGTTGATTGGATCAGAAAGTTAGGAATTGTTTGGCGTGTTTCGGGTAACACCAATAAAAGGTCGAAATTTCGCTACAATACGTACCTAAAAAACTGTTCTTCATCAAGCCTAACAGGTACTGGCTGAAGAAGAATAAATATTTGTCTGACCCTCTCAGAGTAGCGTAGCCAGGGTACTTTTTGAGAACCATCAAATATTCCCATAACTTAATATATTTGAATGTGGGAATGAACAACAAGGTTTCCATCCGAATCAAACCCCGCACCTATGATGATATATCTACAAAATATTATGTAGGTGTGCGAGTTGATACACACACAGTCAGTGTGTGTTTAACAATGCAAGCGCAATACAGAACATAAGATACTCTGAACCAGATGGAACCCCCGTTAATTCCCAAACAACCTCAAGCCATGTATGACAAGTTAACATGAAATAAGGGTAATCGCCTGGCCCCACAGACGCTTAGTTTAGCGAGTGTTGATAGTTTGAAAGATGGACGCATTAGATAGGTTCGCGAAATAAGGCTACGGAGGTCGCCGAATGAATCGAGCTATGTTTCAGCGTCGTAAAAAACTGTGTATGGACGCCATTATTCTGGACACAGATATGTACTGACTCTAATATCCCCCCGGACCACATTTATTGGGAAGAAAAATGGCGAAAAACTTCTGAATTTTGGACGCCCCCAGTACACATTCCTACTAGCTGGATAAAAAAATAACAGCATAAAACTACCCACAGATTTCTGGGCACAAATCCGCCAACGCAAGCAGTTGTGTAAACGAAATCCTGGATGCTGCTGAATTTATTAAAGTGAATTATCTGGTACCCAAATAAGCACTCGTTGAGTTATTCCTTCGTTATAACTTCGTTCATTTTAGCTAAGGCGGCGGAACTTTGATTATCAAGTATCTGTACATATCTTAGGTTCCTCCACCATTCACACAACCCCATATAACAAGGAACATGAATAAATGCAGCACCCAGCCCCTATGAAAGAATCTTGAGTCACTTTTACTGTAATTTTCACACATTTTTCGAACGCGTTTAGAAAACTGACTCATCTTATATACAGTTTCATCAGGGAAGATAAGATAAGCTTGAACTCTGTCATCAGCCACTGAATGTAAAGGAACAAGTTGGCAATCTTTACAATCTCATGCTAACTTTGCACTTTTCTACAATAAATTCACCGGGTCACACGTCACTAAAAATGGGAATCAAAGCTAAGAAACACGTTGTCATACAAGGACCGTCTTGCTTTTAGCCGATGGTTTCATCGATGGTAAAGGTCCTCAAGGATGAACCGAGAGTAGACACGACCACTCTAAAACACCAAGGGATAGATTATGCCAATAAAACTCTCGGTAGGTATTATTAGATAGCGCGACTGGAAAGCAGGGCCAATGGCCCATTTCAAGTCTGAATACCAACTATCTAGAACTGCTATCTTTAAACATCCACTCTAACGCTATTTCCACCACTATGGTAAGTTCAACACATACCTGACTGGCAGCCCTTCTGTTGTCCTCGGTTTAGTGATTCATGTTCTCAGTATATGATACAGGACAAACGACCGCAAAGGTCTCGTTTTAAAATAACTCGAAATGACATTGTTGTGGTCAGTGCACTAATTCAAAGATCTGTGACAGGCCGTTTCTCCATGCAGAACGAATAAACATTATTGAGTAGAGTAGGTAGACGGTGTGGACCAGATGTCCTTTCAAGCCTCTCTTAAATTATCAAGCCTGTATTTCACTCCTTCATCTATGTAGCTATTGGAGATTGTCTGTTTTATCCAATTCGATACGTGAAGTTTGGCTATCCTTTAGTTCGCCACACTTTAACCTATGTAGATATTTCCATGAACAAATGTACTACGATTATACACGGAAGACCAACGGCAAATGATCATCCAGTACCATTTCGGATTAATCTAAGCACAACTGTGAAACCGTAGCAAAACGTGCAGTCATTTATACCTAGTTGTCTTACGGACAACATGTTTGGTGCTCAGCAGCCATCATATTTCGATCTCAAAGCGAGCAGTGTTTTGTTCCAGTTGGCTGAGTGGTTAAGACGCAACCGTACTGATCAGAAGGTTCGTGATTCGAACCCAACCCTGCCATCTCGATTGTCCAGTTTTGGCTTGGGTAATCTATCAATATTCAACCAGTAGCACTTCATTCGTGTGGCATCGTACCTAGACACCGAAAAGGCGCCACAACTGGACGACTGCTACTACGACTGACTGGAAGAGCGCCTTAAATTGGAGACGTGTTGGTTAGCCATCACAAACTAAGCGACAATAGGCTATCAGGCACGAAGATGAAAACCTCATTTGCACGGTGTTTTTGGCAACTGAGCATTCTCAAGCGTCTTCTTGAAGTTTCCCAAACGTTGTTTAAATATCAGACAATAGTAGAAAACGCTGCAAATTGGTTTGATAATTTCCATATCAAACTTCCATTAGAGGCACTTGACCAGAAACTGATCGCATGCTCCACCAGCAACATACACTGTTACACTACCTCTACCTCTGTGCTGAACCAGGACCAAAAATATGTTGGTCTGATAGGAACAAAGAACAGACAATAAATAACATGAAAGTAAACAACATAAACATGCCTGTTTCATAGTATACACGTGTGATGTGTGTATTTTGCACTCTAGTGACTTTAATGCAAATAGCAAGTCTGATGAAATCCGAGTGGTACTAAAGCTTTTATAGGAACAGAGATGACATTCCGTGAATTGAGATTAATTTGAATGATCTGAATGAAAGCTCAACAAAGATATTCAGGAACTTAGTGCACTTCAGTAGACTGTGCAAAAAATTTGGTGAAGAAGTTTATCAGTTTTTAAAAGACTGACCAATCACCCACGTATTTATTCACTCAAACGCTTGCTTAATTGGCAAAAGAGCGAAGATACTGACTGGGAGGTCCGTGATTCGAAACAGAACTCTGTTCACTCAAAGCTTGCTTAATTGGCAAAAGAGCGAAGATACTGACTGGGAGGTCCGTGATTCGAAACAGAACTCTGACTCTCGACTTCCCCTGTCTACGCTTGGACAACCTGGCCGTATCACAGTCCTCGTGCTTCCTTTGGGTAGCACGGCAGCTAGGCACCGAAAGGGCGGTACGGCTGAATGATCATTTATTTCATTTACTCACTCACTAACTTATTGCCTAGTTCAAGTGCTTGATCGATCGACCAACTAATCACTGTTCCACCAAATAAAAATTGATAGAGTTGCCATCTGAGAAAAAGCTCTGCGCTATATTTGACTGCCTGCCAAAAGTTAAAAAGTCCCACACAACGTGAGTACCAGATAAATTATTCCCACGCAAGCCAGCTGAACAGATCCGAAACAAAACAAAATATAATATACTGAACGAGGTAAGACGGTCTAATTTCCAGCTGTATGGTGGGCTCTAATAACAACCCATGTCAAATGAAACGTAATAAATCGTACTCCTTCAAAGAAAAATTAGTATCTCCTCAGTTTTCCGGAAAGCAAAACTCTTTGAGACAGCGACCAGCAACCAACTCACGGCGCCGGAAAAGGAGTCGGGCATGTGTTGTATGAGTGCTAATCCATCATCAGATCCCATTGCTTAACCCGGATTAAAACGAAAGAATGCACTGCAGAGCGCAAACAACTACTGCAACAGTCACGCAAGGCAAGCAATCTGTCTTTCAAGTAGTGATAAAAAACCGTTTTTTCAGTGGGACTGTGACAAAGCATTCGATGCTGAGAAGCCAGATACCACAGTTTTATCACTCTTTATCTCACTTGAATAGCCGAATGCTGCAAAGGGCTTAAAATTCAACGTTCAGAGCCACTCATCTCATACTGAATTTCCCCTAGTTCGAAACAAACTGATTTAGCTGTAGATATAACATTTGCAAGCCAAATAGCATTGAGTCTGTTCAGTAATGCTCAACGACAATGAAGTGCCGTTTAGGCGCTATCTTGTTGGCATTTCGTGTGCACATCGTAAACAATGCGCGTGAGAAAATCGATACTGCTCTTTGAAGACAACATTCGTGGTCGAAAGTGAGGTTGTTCTTGTATTGGAACTTAACTTTGCATAATTGTTTGACTGATGTGCTTTAACTTCGTCAGCTCTGTACCCTGAAGGAACCATTTCCTGACATGACTGTGCACCGCCATTTAAATTCGTTGGTTCTCAAATGGCTCGTTTCCCTAAGTCTAAATTGAAGGCTCTGATAAAGTGAAAACTCGTTGGCTACGGTCTTCAGAATTAAATCAAAGCTCAATCGACGGTTGAGAGTGAATTATCTCCCTTTCAGCTGATGAACTGGTTGGTTTAGAAGAGAGAGCTGCCTACAAAGCGATTTACTCCAGTTACCGCAATGCTTGAAAATTTCAACCATCCTAGCTGAACGCCCACACAATCAGTCGGAGGCACAAGACCGATCCAGACTAGGCCATAGAACAATGAAGCGGGAGTTTCGGAAAGTTCAGGCCGAAGGAGTGGATCTAAGTAGCAAAATACTAGTAGGATCTTTTCCACTGTTTGACTTAATATTCCAACTCAGATCCTTTTTAGTTACTTGGCTTGATGTTTTTCAGATATCAAGTCTCCGTAACTAACTACTGCCCTAATTGAACACTCAACCATTCCACACACCTCACTCCTTCTTGTGACCACAAAAGAAAATGGCACCTTACAGATGGAACCAAGAGGAGTTCGGGTCAAATACGGTGCATATATTAGTGGCAAGTTAATGATGAAAGAAATGGGCGACCGCGGTTTTTCATTTTAACAACTCAGTCTACTATTAGAGATCTGAGCCGACCTACCTGATCCGTCTTCAAGGTAAGATTGGAAGTAATAGTGCCAAATCCCATGTTTTGTCATAACTTGTGGAATGGCAATCCTTACGTTGCAAAACCCTCATTTTTGTACTAAGTCGCATGCCCGACCAAACGCTATCAATTTGACGTGGTGGTCGGGCTCCTGTTCCGCAATGATCCTGCAAGCCGTACCAGTCGGAACTCAGTGCCTAACTGCTTACCTCTCCATGAAAGCCGACGGACAGAAGCTCGACGAAGAACAGTGAGTCAACGTACTGTAAATAATTGTATCATGAAGATATCTGAAGCCAGAGTCGTATAGCCCTCTGCAATGAGAATGTGAAAACCTGGTAGTGTTTCTTTCAATCGCCCAGCGTATCCATATTTATGGTAGCAGCGATATTGCCTTCCCAAATGAAGAGAGGGTTAGAGAAGCCCTTCTCCAGAAACCGCACATTTTGACCACCCAACGGTTGACCGTAACCAACCGCGCAATGTCCTTCTAGAATCGGAGTTCGGTGCTGCTCAAAAGGCAGCTGCTGAATGAAGATGCATTAAAATGAAGGCAGCAGTGTTTTGCTTCCTGTGCCTTACTGTACTAGATCTCAGTATGCAGTCCTCCCTGCGCTGTGTGGTTGTCTGGTTCAATTAAGAACAATGTAGGTCAGTTCGATCGTATCTAGCATTATTTTGCCCGGGATGATGGAGTATTGGGAGATACATTCCTGAAAATTATGGCGGGTTTCGCTCTGGCGGAACATCCATCGACCATACCTTGAGATAAGCTCTTGATCAGCGCCACTCTGTCAGGTACTCATGTTGGCCATTTTTATTGATCTGAAAGCTGATTTTGACTATCAGTCATCAGACACTGGCAGTTTCTGGTGATCAAGAGTGCCTCTACCAAATTTTTATCTCCAATAAGGGCATTGTATGTGAATTCTTGTGGCCGGGTACAAGTATATGACAAGCTCTCGGCTGAGTTCACCACGTCCAGTGGTGTAAGACAAGGCTGTCACCTCTCGCCTTCCCTCTTCAAATTTGTTATTGATGGCCCACTTGAAATTCTTCTGCTCGCCTCTGAAACATTTTGGGTCAGGATGGTCCTGGGACGTTTGCCCACGGGCATTAAGTAGGTGGATGATATTGCTACCCTTGGGTCAGGTCCTTCAAAAATGCAAATCATTTTAAATAACTTAAATAATTCTGCCGCACGGTTTGCAATGTGATTAAAACGTTCAAAATGTAAATTGCCGCTACAATATTGGGTGGGATCGAACCTACATCTCATGCTTGCAGAAGAGCCAGTAGACGTGCTAGATAAATCCGTTCACCTGGGCAGTTGTGCAAGCTCCAGTGGACTGGCTAGAGATTAGATTATCTATCGGGAAGGTCAGGGTAGCGTTTGTCAACCCCCGGCACCTACGGTGCCCGTGTGACGTCCGTTCGTTAGTCGAGGACAGCTTTATCGATCAAAAGCGTGGCCTCTACGCTCAGAGGACATACGAAAGCTGTCATTCTTTGAACATCACTGTAGCTAAAGCATTGGTCAGGTCCGGTAGGAGCATCGGATTAGTGGTGCTGAGGTAAGCTAGATGGGTTTAAGAAGAAGGATCTCTTTTGCGATAGATGAACTACTCACAATTCATAGATAAAGCTGGTTAGGACATGTGTTCCGTATGCTATAGGACCTTCATCTCGCTCCACTCAGTCCAGTGCTGAGTGGAAGCGACGGAAAAGTGGAGAGTTTATAACCTGGCAACGAAGTATTAAAAACACTAACCAATAAACCTACTCAGGTCGACAAATGCCGCCTCCCTGAATGGGACTAGGGATTCAACACACCAGTGGTTACTGACACTGTCCACTCAGTAGCGTTCGTGCACCAAGGCTATCGACTTCGATTTGTGCCCACCTACTTGCTGAACTTACTGAGCATGTCACCGCTTGACTGTATATCCCACTCTCCCACTTTCCGTTGGTCAAAAACGTAGCAACCGGGACCTTTATGCCCATGGTGCACGGTTCATAGATGATAAAGTGAAGTGAATTTATAAGGGGTAAATGCTGCCATTCACCAATCCGAAATTCGGACAAAATTCCTGCACAAATGAGGAATTCATTCAATGAGGCGTAGAAGATAGTAATAAACTCTCTAAAAGAACTGGGGAGGGGTTGTTGATGGGAAACATGTCTTGTTACGACGGAGATCAAAAAATTGTCCCCAGATAGCACTGGATTAGAAGCTGATGAATGAACGAAGAGAAAGGACTGGAGCGAGACGTTGATACTGAACAGGAATGCTGTTTTTCATGAAGGAAACTATCCACAAGGTTGCTGAGAACACTTCAATATCTAAAATATCGTACCAACTGAAAAATGCAAATGTGCACCACATTCATGGTAATTATGCTATAGTGGTGAGTCCAGATTGAAAGCCCCTGGGCCCCCCATTATATATATATATATATATATATATATATATATATATAATATCACGGATTTACAAGGATAATTAATTTCTGACCTTCATCGCACAGTGCTGTGTTGGCGGTGCAAAGGTTCGAAGCTAATTTTTGGACCGAAGAACTCGTAGTTCAGTCATCCATTCTCTGTTTGGATGCTAAAAGAGACATAGGTGTTCATTCCAGTGCCAACATGCTTAAACCGACTGGTAGTGCTCCATAAGACTGTGTTTGTTTGTCTACCAACCTTGTTTTGTCCGTTTAACGTCGGATCCATTGGTCCAAACTTATCTGCTCTACGTAAATCATTTCTATAAGTTCAACTACACAAAAGTCCGCGGTAGGTTCATTCTTCAGATGGGAAAATAGTTACCTGATGTTAAGCAGCCTTGAGGATACTTACAGGTGAATTCGATGGATATTGTGGGTTCGGACATTATGCCTTAAAACAGTTGTGCAAAAGACACCGCGACGAGAAAATTGCTTGCAGAACTGCTAATCAGCGAGCGCAAGTTAACTATTGGAAGGTAAAAGCTAATTTTCAACTCGGCAGACTTAAACTAGGGTATCATTTTTTCATTCCTCAACCGAAAAGGTTACATAAGCGTCACCCCAGGTTTCAACGAGGACAATATTCAAGATATCGAATTGGCATATCCAACATCTTAATACCTATAAGCTTGACCGAAATTCTCGGTTAACCCATTACCGGTTTGGTCCCTTCTGGTCTCATTTTACACCTGGAAACCAATTCCGAAAAATGTGGAGTTGAACACTCACTTTGAAACTGGGATGATGTTAACTGGAGGCCTGTATGAGTACGCAGCTAAACAAGGTTTCTGGTCAGTTTTCGGACGGTCTACAATAATCCCAGACGCGGTATATGCTTGAAAATTAGACCTAGCGTATAATGAGAGGGCGATTATACTGGACACTCGGTCAAAGAATAACAAAAAGTGTGCTCTATTTGAATCACATTAGAATCCTTCGCCACCTTGGATTGTGTGCTGTGACGTATGTCCCATCTTGTTTTGAAGTGTGGAGTAAGATTGATGAGAATTCCGGGAATGCTCCTTTCTGATGGATAGCTAAGGAACAAAACTGCGGGTAAGCCGACCCGATAGAAAGCATCGCACAAAAAGATAGTTATTTTTCTACTCGCAATTCAAGGCAAAAGTTTCAGAGAAAATCCGAAGTTGGTTGCTCTAGTTTGAATCCGTACCACCTCCTATGTAATATGTGTTGGAGTGCCCGTGGTTGACGCGTCCCACATCTACTGTTAACTTTTGTGCGGACTTTCGTATACGGTGCTTTCTCCGTTCAGGGGTCACTCAGTTGAAACTTCACAAGTAAGCTTCAACGAAACTGAACCAAGTTGACAGACCAATTTGTGAAAAAGCTATATATATA